>NW_026693811.1:5017500-5494244 GCF_021218885.2 Marmota monax
ATGGCATTTACAAGTAAAGGATGGAGTTGGAGAATATCATGCTAAGCAAAAACCAGTACCAAAAAACCAAAGGGCACATGTTCTCTCTGATAAGTGGATGCTGATCTATAATGGGGGAACTTTGGGCAAAGGGGAGGGAGGGAAGGTGATGGGGCATGGGGGCAGGAAAGACAGTGGAATGAGATGGACATCATTACCCTAGGTACATATATGACTGCAAAAATGGTGAAACTCTACATTGTGTACCATCAGAGAAATGAAAAGTTGTGCTCCATTTGTGTACAATGAATCAAAATGCATTTTGCTGTCATATATTAACTAATTAGGTCAAATTTTTAAAAATTAAGAAGAAACGAAGAGTTGGAATTCAAATCCTATAAGGTTGATTTAATAGCCCACAGTCTTAACCCTTTATAAAAAAATTTTTTTAGTTGTTGATGGACACAATATCTTTATTTTTATTTATTTATTTTTCATGTGGTGCTGAGGATTGAACCAGTGTCTCACACATGCTAGGCAAGTGCTCTACCATTGAGCCACAACCCCAGCCTCAACCCTTTAGATAGTCAGAGATGAGAAAGAGAAATTGTGAGACCATAGAAAGAATATGGGCTTACAAGTTTCAACAGACATATCCTCAAAGTATGCCTCTGTTGCCACTAGGTATGTGACATGGAACCAGTCACAAACCTTCTCATCTTTAAACAGGGTTAATTCGCGTGATTTCATAGGTAGCTAGTACCCAAGTACAGGAGAATTAAATGAAATCATATCTACAGACACTTAGCAGAAAAGTCTTAGTTCTTCTATAATTGTCTTCAATTAATTACTATTAATACGTCAGATCAGCATGAAGACTGACCTGTGTGAAAACTGCTTTCAAGATTCATCAAATGAATATCTAACTATCTGTTCCCATAGTAGATGTTGAGATTAAGACATAAATTTGTCATTAAACACTCACTATCAAGTGATACCATTAGAGCATCCCTTCAGGTTGACTCCAAGTTAATGATAACATGTCTTCATTACTTTGGAGAGTAGCACAGATGCAGTCAGTGGTAAGTAACTGAATATATGCTGAATGAATGAATGAAGGTTTAGAGAGTTCAGTCTATCATCTAAGGCTTAAAGTCAGTTTTAATGTCTTCTGAGACACAAGTTGAATAGCTTTCAGTATGTTTAGCACTTCATTTTTTTCAATATTAAAAGATAAGAAATGTTGGTAATTTCACAGACCACTCATCCCATGCCCCACCACCCTTTGGAACTTTCTGTTTATGTTATTAGTACTAAGGACTAATATAGTCTAAATTCTTTCTACCTCATTCATTTGATGGAATCTCCATGGAAGAGAAATATATGCTAATCTCACTTTGAAAAGGAGTATAAGAATGATAATAATAAAAATGTGTAAAATCTGTAAATTATTACAATTTAGTATTGACAATCAAAATATATTTTAGATCAATTAGAATGTAAATTATCCAAAAATTACCATGGGAGACTCTTTGCTGTGTTTTTACCAAGTAGTTGGCCCAGGTGTAAGTAACAACACAGAATAGGAGTTGGCTATTTCTAGTGGCATTTCTGATGATTTAAGTAACTTTTTCTTTTCCCATACAGTTCTAAAGTCTACACAATGTAAATGCATTCACTTTGTAGTTAGGAAAACAACAAAAATAATATTTTAAAAGGAAAATAAATAGGTTCAATGAATAAACTCTGATTTTTTAAAAATAAAAAAGGTTATTGAGATTTAACATCTGCATTTAAAGATACAAACCCACAACATTAAAATTCAAGATAAAAAATAGCATTGCCAAAATGCCCAAATTTAAAACAAAATTAAATTCAAATGTCAATTAATGAAGGTTAAGAAGTGGAAGCAAAGAGATAATGTCTGAATATATTTACTTTTGTGCTTATCTTCTTTGACTATTCATTTCTGTTCACTGGTATAAAGTTCAGAATTGCTCTAAAATTATCTTATAATGTTAAATGTGATAGTTTTACTAATCCTGTTTCATAGAATAAACTATTTTAAATGAATGAGCATTTTTCACCTTTTATAGTCATTTTCCAAATTTGTTTTTGTTTATTTTTTTAATAGGAAAATAAATTTTACCTTTTCATCCTCATATTTTATTGATTAATTAAGTAATTTACTTTTTGCTGTCATTGAAATTCAAAATGATAAATGTTTAACTTATGTTCATAACAGCTAATATTTTTTTAGTTTCTTTTTCTTAAATGCATTTTTGGATATATTATACAAAGTATATAAATTAAAAAGTTCATATTCCTCAAATTCAGACTTTTCCCTACTTCATTTCCAATAAGTTCCTGTTGCTCTAAATCTGCCAACATAGCATCTCTGATTTCTCTGTTTCTATAACCCACCCCAAAATGCTCTGTATCACTCTCTCTCTCTTTACTTTCAACTTTAGGTCTTTTCCACGTGTTAGAATTTACTCTGTGTAAAAATCATCCCAGAGGTGATTGTCATGAGTCCTTCAGTCAATTCAAAGGTTTCTCTAAGGGTGGTCTGTCCCTCTCCATCCAAATAATATTGTTTCTGTCGTCTACTCAGGACTCCATGTCTTCCCCAGCTGCCCCACACTATTTTGCAAATCTCCTATTCATTCATTTGTTCATTAATTCGTCCTTTTCAATAAATATTCATTAGATAACATCTTTCGTGCCTTTCAAGCACTGTGCTTTCAAGCAGTTTACAATCTCATAGGGAACAGAATTCCATTATGGAATGGCAAGGGCAATGAAGGGTTAGGTCTGGATGCCTATTATATACGAGGGATCTCTCGTAGGGTAGGTTCCTGCAGTAAGGTTATGTTCCATGATATGGGTGTAGCATAAAACATTGGATGGAGAAGGGGAAAGAGGGGAGGGAGGAATATAATGTGAAAAATCGGGTTTATGAGAAAGTCAGAAGCAAGATAATGAGGGCTTTATAAAATACATTAAGATATTTGGACAGTATACTAAGAGTGATGGGAGCCAGCATTGATCTTATAGCAGGTCAGATTTGTATGCAATAAAAAAAAAATTGGGGGCATTTTGCCTGTCTGGATTGAAGAGGAAGTAGAAGAAGGAAAACCTGTTCCAAGGCAGTTGCCTGAGTTCAGTTGGGTGATGAAGGACAGACAAACTAGCAAGCAGTTCAATTTAGGAAATATTTGCATCCCAGGTTAGAAAAGTTGAGTAGACAGTAGCACACTTTTTTCCAAGTAGGTATCTCAGGAGGACAAGTTGCTGGAAAGTCATGGAGCAGATGAGGTCAGTACTAGAATTATCTAGTTGGAGATGTCTATGAGAACTCCAAGTAGACCTATAAGTCTAGGGCACAGGACAGGGTGTATTGATGAGTACAGGCTGTGGATTATCAGAGTATTGGTGATAATTTTGGTGGGTGTAGTTAGTGGGCTGGGGAGATGTCACAAAAGGAGCTCAACTATAAATCCCTGAAAAAAAAAAAAAATATATATATATATATAATTCAAACTGAAGGGGAAGCCAAAGGAGGAAGAATTTGTGTTCCTAGGCATTACCTACTTGCTCAGAGATTAGATATAAAAATCACAAGACACAAGATAAAAGACAAAAGATGCTATGGGGGTCGGATTTATTTGTCCCAATTGTTCATAAATGGAATTTTTCTCCAGATATTTTGTTAGCTATAGTAAGGCTTGTACTCATGTTAAAGAGTTATATATGTTCTGTTTTGTATAATTTGTTTTTTGTTTTATTTATACACCAACCAATTTCAGAAAATATTTTAAGTAGTCCATCAAAACTGAAGAATATGGAATAAAATTAGACAACTATCACTTATAGTAAATCAAGAGCCATATTTAGGAAAGGTATCCAAAGTGAGGATTTCCTAAAGGCAGATATTTGAAACATATATATATATATATTTAGCTTAAATTTTATTATAACTGTTTCTGAAAATCTTAACATTTACTCATCTTTACTGAAAAATACTTCATTTTTTCTCATTATAAAATAATATTCTTTCATTTGGCAAAATAATGTATGAACCTTTTTAAAAAATTGAAAACAATTATATTAGATTTTCATCAATATAGCAAAATACCTAAGATTATTAAGTAATAAAATGAAAAGGTTTATTTTGACTTATGGTTCTGAAAGTTCTACTCCAGGATCAAATGGCCCCATAGCTTTGAGTCTCTGATGAGGCAGCACATCATGGCTGGAGAGCATGGATGAGCAAAACTACTTATATGACCCAGGGAGCTCATGAGGGAAGGGAAAGAAGCCAGGGTTCTCAATGACCTAAGGATCTTTCACTAGGTTCCATCTCAAGAAGTTTCTACCACCTCACAATAACCCATCCTAGGGACAAAAATTCAACACATGGACCTTTGGGAAAAATTCAACATCTAAACTATAGCAACAAGTTTAAAGAAAAAATAAATAAATAAAATCTACCCATAAGTCAGTGATCATATAAACTGCACATGGTCAGTATTTTTTATTAATTGTTGTTATTTTTATTGAATACCTAAGATCTAGAATTATGCTGACATTTAATGAACATTTAATTAAGATAAGCCATGGTTCCATGTTTCATAATGCATGTTTAATAAATCACATATTAAAAAATAGAACTCACTTTGCAATACTTTCCATCCAAACAAACACCTGTGGACTACCTCTGTATCCTCTAAGCACTTTGCTGGTCATTATTAGCATTAGTTAGGAATAAGATAATATTTTTTTTTCTTTAAAAAACCAAAGACTTGCTGGCTTCTACCTAGACTGTCATGATTTATTTTCACTTTCCCTTCTCTAGTCCACTATAGTTTTCATTTACCCCACACATATTTACTGACCTCTATGATATGCAGAAAGAAATGCATTACATGTCAAATAGTAATAAATGCTCTGAAGAAATAGAGGTACATGGCAAGAGGATAGAAAATACGAACTGAGGGAGGGCCACTGATTTCAAAGAAGTGCATCAGAGGAGGACTCTTAAAAGGAGCCATTTGAAGAAGGCCTAAATAAAGTGCAGGAATGAACCAGAGTAAAATCAGCAGGTGGCCAGTGGGCCTTGAGTCCAGGAGTTAGGTAATAAAAGTTGCACTTGTAGATGTAACTGAAAAAATCAAACACATAGGGACTTCAGGACCCAATAATTGCTTGTAATACATTGTGTGTGGGATGGAAAGCAATTGAAGACTCTGAACAAAGAAGTGACATGATTCAACTTGTGTTTCAAGAGCACCACTTTGTCTACTCATGTTGAAAACAGAATCTAAGAAGTCAAGAGTAGAAACAGGGAGGCTGGTTAGAAGCTACTAAGTAATCCAGGAAAGAAATCAAATGATTTGGACCAAGGGAACAATGATGAAGGTATGGAAAAGAGGTTGGTTCAGTCTATATTTTGAAAGTAAGCTGGAAAGAATTCTTCACTAAATTCAATATGAGACACAGGAAAAAACAGGATCTTAAAAGGATTTTTTGTTGGGGTAACTGAAGAATGAAATTTTAATTTACTTAGGTAGGGATCATTAGGAGAGCAGCGGAAGAGAGGATAGGGAAAAATAAAGTTTGATTTAGGACATGTTGATTCTGAAAGGTCCATGGGACATACAGTCCATTAGATAAGCGAGCCATTGAATCTTCACATACGCAATGCCAAGTGTAAGTGTAAACTAGAGTTATAAATCGTAGGGAGCCTTCAACTAGATTGTATTGCAGTTGTGGAAATGATAACATTGCCTAACAATTGAGAGAGAAGAGTGCAGTTCTGATAAATGAGCCCATAGTCTCTGAATATGTACAAATCTGGAAGATTAGATTGATTCTGCAAAAGTGAGAATTGCCCAATGAGGTAGTCTGTGCCAAAAAAGAATGACAGAGAACATTGTGGAAAAAGACACTTATGCATAGGAAATGATCAATGATAATACTTATCTATGATTGGGGTGATGTAGAATTTGGAAGAGGTTTTGGTAGTGATATTAAAATGAAAGGCTGACCGGAAGAAAAACTGGAGACATTGGTTATTCTTTTGAGGAGTTTAGTTTTAAAAAGGAGTAGAGAAATGGAATACTGTAATAGCCTCCTAATTAGTTTCCCTGATTCTGTTCTTGCCACTTGGTTAGTTAGGTAATATGAGCTGCTGTAACAGACTAATCCAAAATCTCAGTGGCTTAATTTATTTGTTGCTCATTTAGTGTCTAAATTAGTTAGTCCTAATTGGTGAGAAACTCTTCTCTTTACTAGAGATTTAAGAATTCTTACAAAGCTATAAACATTCCTGTTTCGGCACCCACCTAGGAAGGTAAATATCATGGCAAATAACAAATGGGAAGTTTTGTGGGGCAGACTGCATCACTATTGTTCACATTTCACTGAGTGAAAATTAGCAACAAAAACATTCCTAAATATAAAGAAACTGGGACATGCAAGCTAATTGTGTGTCCAGGAAGATGGTAAAACAGGTCTGGTGTCCCCTTAGCACAGCGATCTGTGCCACACCCACTGGCACCTGCCACACTGTTCAGTCTACCTGGATGCTGTTTGCTGATGGACAAGATCTAGTAGAAAAAAGAACATCAATGACGTCAGTGTAACAGACACCAGAATAAAATCCTTGAGAGATCAGGAAGGTCTGAGATGCAGCTATGAAGAGGAGAGATTTTTCTCAGGATTCATAGGAGCCTGAAAAATTCATTCTTTGTTTTAGTAAGAACTGCAGAGAAAAAGGTTAGCAAATTTGGAGATGAGGGTATAGAAAAGTTAAAGAGAAGAACTCAGTTCCTTGCATAAGAATTCATTTGAACAAGTCGTTAAATATTTCTATCTTAAATATTTTCTGAATCAGGATGAAATGCAGGAGATTGGTTAAGGTTTTATGCTTTAAAATTGTGCTAGTTAAGTCAAGAGTGTGTACACACACATACACACACACATACACACAGTAAATGAAGCTAAATGGTTCATGTCACAATTTTGGGCTGGTCCTGGGGATTTAACCCAGGGGCACTTTACCACTTAGCTATATCCCCCAGAACTTTTATTTTATTATTATTATTATTATTATTATTATTATTATTATTATTATTATTTGAGATAGGGTCTTGCTAAGTTGCTGAGGCTGGCTTTGAACTTGAGATCCTTCTGCTTCAGCCTCCCAAGCCTCTGAGATTACAGGTGTACACCACTATGCCCACTAAAATTTGTCAATCTTAAACCAGAGTACAAATAATTCACAAAAACAGTGATAAATGATACTCTGTCTTTTAGGCCATCATCGTTATCACTTAGCAAATGAATACTAAACCCAAGCTAAGTGGTATGCTCATAGCATAAAAAAGTATCTCCTCCTTTTATCCCATTCATTTATTCTTTTATTATCTAAAAACTAATCTCATTTTTAAAGTAACCATGAAAAGTTAACCTAAAAATAACCCTTCAGCATATGGATAAAGATTGTCCATGGAGATTATAAATATCAAACAACAAAATATGAGGAAAACAACATAACTGGCTTTATATTTCTAAAGAAAAAAAGCCATATAAATAGCCAATGTGTATAGGAAAAAATCCTCCACATCACTAATAATCAGGGAAGTGCAAATTGAAATCATACTTTCTAAAATGGCTATTATCAAAAAGAAGAAAGATATGTTGAGAAATGGGAACCAATGTGCATTATTGGTGGTGATGTAAATCAATACAGCCATCATGAAAAATAGTGCTGAGTTTCCTCAAAAAAACTGAAAAATAGATACACCATATGATCTTGCAATCCAAATGCTTATTATATATCTAAAAGAAGAAAATTAGTTTGTCAAAGAGTGATCTCCTCTCTTGCAACATTGTTCAGAGTAGCCAGGATATGGAAACAACCTGAGTACTGAGAAATGAATGGATAAAATGGGTACACACATACACACACACAAACACACACACAAACACACACACAGAGAAAAAGAATATTATTCCATCATAAACAGGAAGGAAATCCTATCATTTGTGACAACAGGAACGAACCTGGAGGACATTATCCTAAGCGAAACTGGTGCAGAATGGCTATGATCTCACATGTGTGTAATCTAAAGAAGTCAAACTCATAACAGCAGAAGTAATGATGATCTTCGGGGGCTGGTGGGGGAAGGGCAATGGAGAAGTGAAATGGAAAAAAATGTGGGTCTTTCCAAGGGTACAAAGTTTCATTTGGAATGGATAGTATTGAAGACCTAGCTACATCATGATTATTATAATTAATAATTTATATTTAGGAATTATTAAAGAATATATCTTTAATATTCTCACCATATACACACACAAACATACATACATACACAGAATTATGCGAAAGTGAGGTGATGGCTTGTGTAAATTAACTTGATTGTGGTAATTCCTTTTCAACATATACATTTATCAAAACATTGCATTATGTATTATATTGAAAATTGAATTGTATTGTATTTTAAAAGTATATCATCTTTTTGTCAATCATACCTCAATAAAGCTGGAAAAAAAGTACCAAACAAAAACACAAAACTTGATGATCTCCTCTACCCCTCTATCTACACCCGATATTCCAAAAAATTAGAATGCTTTGAGAAAGGCAGAGCTAGGAGGAGGAGTGTGGAACTATTTTAACAGCATTTCCAGGATTTTTCAGTGACTCATAGTTCTAAGCATTCACGTGAATTCCCAACTTGCATTTTAAACTTTCCAATCATTTAAAAAGAGAATGCCTTCCAACTTTTCATGATAATGAGTTCAAAACTTCCTCACAGAAATCTTTAAAATAGTGTTAGTCTTTACATTCCTTTTACCCCACCCCAGCATACTGATATATTCCATCACACAGTGAGAATTGCTTCTTGAATTTCGGAGAGGAAAAGCAGTGAATCTTAGATGTAGGATGAGGAATAGCAATTGCACCAAAGGGTAAACTGGAATTTTTGTCCATCTTTAGAAAGTGACGCAGTGATTCATGTATTACCACTTTTCTTAGTTGCCTTGGTCCAATTTTTCTCCCTAGTATGTGTATCAGTTAGTTTTTCTGTGTTAATAAGCACCCCTTTGATTTCAATGGTCTAAACATCAAAACTTTATTTCCATTTACATGATATGTATGTTGTGTGTCTCTTCATGTGGAGACCCAAGTTGAAAGAATAGTACATGAACCAGGATATCTCAAACCAAAAGTGCTGAGAAGAAGCTCAGAAGCATAGGGCTGGGGGCATAGCTCAGTTGGTACAGTGCTTGCCTCACATGCACAAGGCCCTGGGTTCAATCCCCAGCACACCACAAACACACACACACACACACACACACACACACACACACAAAAAAAAACCCTCAAAGGCACATAAATCCAAAATTAAAACATAAGTTAACCTCTAAAATGATTGATTATCACAGAGGGGGTCTTCAGACAGTAGGTAATCAGTTAAAGGTAATAAGTTTATACCATGTTTGGGAGGTATTTCATTTATGATTATAAGAGAAATTTATATATGTAACAAAGCTAAATTTTGCTAAGTTAAAGTTTGGCCTAACTGGTTTTGTCTTCTCAGGGGATTCTCAAGTCTAGTCTCCATTTTATTTTATTTTATTTTAGCATTTCTAAATTGAAGCACATAATTCTTCTTAAATATTCTGCTCAAACACAACATTTGGAAGGCCAACTCATATTCCATTGCTCAAAAGATGTCATAGTGCCAAGCCCAAAATTAGAGAGCCAGGAATTAATACTTTTCCCACAAGATGCACTGAAAGTTTTATAGAGGAGGAAGGAATGAATAATATCAAATTATAATACAACAAACCACAGTATTATAGAAGGTGTAAAGCTTATTTTTCAAGCCAGTTGTGTAAGAAATATAACACTTCACCCTATATGATAAAATTTGATATGAATCTTAGAATCCTCAACCACTGAGCTGAGGGAGCTTTATCAGTTTTTATCTGGTCCTTCCTTTCATATTTCACTCTAGATTTTTTTGTAGTTCCTAATCTTACACTGTGTTAAAGTGTCTGGGGGAGTATGGACTTATTAGTTTGCTCATACAGGATATTGCTGAAACAGATTTTCAGCACTCATTTAGGTCTTTCAGTTCTCTCTACCTTTTATATCAAACGTAAACATGAATCTTTTGCAAATTTGTCTTGTGAATTTGCTTGCCTAAGCGTATCACAACACCACATCTTCCTCTTATGTCTTCTTGTTTTCAACCAAGAAACAATGTGCAAGCTATTTGTGTTCCTCTGAAACTTTCAGATCCTGAAGAGCCCTAGTATCTCTGGTCTAAAATGAAATGCAGTTAAGCTCTGCGTTAGGATCCTGCGTTAGGATCCACAAGCTTCTTGTTGTCTTAGTTTGACTTGCCCCAGGATCAGATCCTGCAACAAAAGACATGAACTCAAGGAATTTATGTGAGATGTGTTGAAAATACCAGGAGGTATATGGTGAAAATAGTACAGGAAAGAGAAGACTGTTTAGGGTGAGCCATTAATCAGGGGAAATGTGGAGCATCATCTTACATATGAATGCTGACAAAGGATGGTCCACCTGTGGGAGAGGGAACTGGGGAATTCCTGGACCACTCTTGATAGTTCTGATATATGTTTGCATGAGAAAGAAAAATATATCTTTAAATCAACAACTCTCACAGTCTCCTTGGTCAGGACCGGTTCCTTTACCCTTCCAGACTTCTTTTTAATGGAGCAGTGAGACTTTCCGCAGTTCAGGGGGGAAAATCCTTCAGGTGCAGACATGCAGGTATTGGCAGTTCCTTGTCAACTGAAGTTCATCAAAAGGAGGAAGAGTTAAGGCATGAGAAATACTTGTGCAGTAGCTAGAACACCTCAACTACAACACAGGGAAATCCCTAGGAAGCAGAGGTAGTATTTTTACTGTATGTCTTTGGCTAAAACATTTGCCTGCATTCTCTTCTAGTTCAGCCCTGAGGCTTTTACAAGTAAAATAAGGAGGATCAGATGACTAATTTGTTTAATAGCTCAGTTGCTTTCTCTCATTCCTCAGTGCATGCTACCCACTGATCTCAAGGAAATATATATAGGGTGACCTGTCTGAGGAAGGAAAGGCAAGGCAAACAAAACAAAAAATTGAAAGAAAAACAGGTTACTATCTCAAAGTTGTATATTATTGCAATCTTGCTATCTTACTGAGGTATAATGCGGAAGGTTATGTAACTGGTCCTCTAATATATAAATCACAACCCAATTTCTCAGTGGATTAACACAGTATGAGGTTATTTCTTGCTCATGACATGATGAAATGTGGGCCTGCTGGGAGCTGTGGGTGGTGGTGATGGTGTACCAGGTAGAGACTGAGGCCAGGTTCTTCTTGGGGTGCTTACCTCTTCCAGGTTCTCACAGTATTTCTACTATTTTTTTTAAGGTGGGAAAATATCTGGGAGATTATGTATGGGAGGGGTAGATCAATAATTTGAATTGGAGTTCACTTCCACCTACATTCTGTTGCTCAAAATTCAGTTATATGGCTGACTAGGAAGTCCGGTATATATGTATAGGAGAAGAAGAAGCAAAACAGCTACAGTGTAGACTAGGTGAAGATCAAAATGCAGAACTAGGAATTTGAAGTCATTAGTTTTAATTGCATATAATATTAATATGACTACTCAGCTAGTTATAGTAATTGATCTCTAAATTAGGAACAACAATATCTGCCTCACTTATTTAGACTCATGTACTATCAGAACCAAAAAAGACATCAGAAAGTTTGGGCCCCAGCATGTTCCTAAGACCATATGAATGAACTGCTTGAGCAATACCAGAACCTATTGACTAAGAATCATTGATATAACAAGAGTGATGAAATCTTCCTTTTATAATAATCTCAGTTGTTTTCCCTGTATATAGGAGTTTAAATTTCACTGATACAAAACTTTTCATGGTACAGTTAAGGAAATAAGAACCCAGAGTAATGTATAGTTAGAACTGAATTAAGGCTGAAATTCCTATGTCATGGGTCCCTGTCTGATGTGTTTTATTTGTTGTCTTCTTTTTTTCTAAACTATTCTGTCCAATGTCAATTTCCTTGTTTAACATCTTTTAGTGGTTTTATGCTGTTTGGATGGAGGCCATCTTGACCTTGAGTTAGTGATCATAAAAATAGAGATTATTTCGTGGAATTTTAAACTGCTATTAAGGTTGCTAAAAATAATTTTTATAAATAACCAGCTATGAAATTACTAAAAACTACACCAATTTTTCAACATTCTGTTTAGATATTTGCTATGACTCCTATAAAGGGAATGAATAATGAAAATTGAATATTTTTGAAAGAAATAAATCAAATTAAAATTCTGATAGCTTATAGCAAATATATACTATTTGTTTCACTTAAATGGAAAATATCTTAAATGATATGCTATTAATCTTTTTTAATTTTTTTATTTATAAATAACAGCAAAATGCATTATAATTCTTATTACATATATAGAGCTCAATTTTTCATATCTCTGGTTGTGTACATAGTATACTCACACCAATTTGTGTCTTCATACATCTACTTTGGGTAATAATGATCATCACTATTAATCTTTCTGAAATAATAAAATAGCTTTCAAATTAAGAAAAAAGATTAACTTGTTTCATTAGATATTAAATCCCATTAAACACCATAGTATTAAAATAAGCTACTATTTTAGCTGCCAACCATATATAACCCAGAATATTATCTAAAAAAAGAAAGCAAAAGAAAAAAATCTTTGTATTAGATAAATAATAAATGAATGCTTCAGAATAAGAATATCATAACATTTTATGTTATATAAAATATAGTTGAAAATATTTTTTCTTTTACAAAAATTGCCCCCTGAAAATGTTGCTTATCCTCACTCTTGAGTCTTTCAAATTTCCTTAGGAATTCTTGGTGTTAGTTATTAACACAGCAAATTTCAAGACAATATGGATGGGTAATTTCTGGACAACATTATTTGTTCATCATTCATTCAACAAAAAAACCCTATGTGGAAGTTCATGAACCCAGCTAAGAAGATGGAGAGATACACTCTAAGGTGTGATGCTCTTCTGTGTATAAATAATGAAAATATCCTCGAAGAGTGTCATATCAGTAGAAATCAGAAGGTGCTTCAGAAACTGAAATGTTCCAAAACCATATAAGAATTTATATTCAGAGATGTAAGAACATTAAGTTAATTTGATCTTCAAAATAGAATACTTTATTCCTTAAAGCTATTAAGCAAATCAACTTTTATAACTGCCCTCTATATATAAAAGAGACAATAAATCTGAAAACAACTATGTGTATATGGATAATTGACAAAACAAGATATTAGAGATGAGCTTCATGATTCCACTTAAGAGACAATGCTATGAAAAACTGAGGGCCTTCTCAATATCCCTGAATGACTTTGTATGAAGGCTTGATCTGCAGTTCATGATCACAAAAAATGGCATCTATTGATGATACCTGGAATTGCTGCATGACAGCAAAAGAAATTTACTTATAAAGTTTTTTCAGTGAAGTTTTTCTGTGAGTTTTACATATAATGTAAATATTTAAAAGTGCAGTTTAGTGAAAGAAGTAGTCCAACTCAGGATTGTTTCAACAGCCGATAAGAATGACCTGCGTTCAAGAGTTGTAGGAATTTAGGGAAAGAGAAAGCTACTTGTTACACATTTAAAATGCACAAAACAGTAAAGGAAGTTGAAAGAAATTTAAGAGCTGAGATTTGAAACAAGGAAGGTTGTGTTTCATCATGAGAAAGGCATAGAGTCTGCCCTGGACTCTTTTGGTTGTTGAAACACTAGACAAGGAGAAGTTCAGTATCTTTAAAACTGTGAAAGGAGCTTGTTTAAAGAAATGTTGTATTTCAAGACAATTTTAATCAGTCATATTTAATTTGCAGAAATATTTTTACTTCTATTAATGTATTTAGAGATATTAAGATTTGAATTTGAGGTGCTTCCTTTCCTGCTTGAATATTTGCTCTTAATTAAAATGCTTTGTATCCTTTAATCCTTTCTATCCTTTCGTTTTTTGCTATATATGAAATTCTAAATCATGGAGAATTAGTGACAATGTAAACTGTCTTTTATAATGGCTTTATTTTCATACTACTAAAATCTTATTAAAATGTGGAAATGTTAAAATATTAAGTGTCTGTAAAATGTGATGCTGATATTAATTTTGGAGGGTTTAATTTTTTGAAATGGATATTAATTGCTCTGAATATTGAAGTGTTATTCTTTGATGTTTCTGGAATGTATTCATCCCTTGAGATATGCCATTACACACCTTTCCTTCCCAGAAATTTTGCATTTAGGGACATGAGAGCTTAATTTACATAATAACTCTTTTTCATTCTTTCTTACCCATCAAATTTAAAACAGCTCCTACTACTCTAACAAAATTTCTCTGATTTCACAGAAATATTGAAGATGTTTATTTACAAAATATATTTTTAAATACTTTTGTAATGTTCTTGTGATGTGCTCAATAATGACTTAAGAATAACCCAGAAAATAGATAAAGTAAAAGAGCACTATTCTCAAAGAATTGGCAATATCAATAGTTAGATAATACATATGAAGCAGATAATTGCCAAATAGATTAATACCGATTAAAAACAATTAGAGTTCAATGAAGGAAAAATTATTGCAGACAGGAAGTCTAGATACCTGTGATGAAAGTTTACAATTTAGATTGCAGAGGATGCGCTTCTAAAAGGGAAGATTCAGCATGAATTTGATGAAGAAAGTTCATTTCTGGGAGAATAAGAACGGGTTCACCATGTTGGATCAGTAATTGAGAGTCAAATTCTGAAGGGCTACATTGGAAACCAATGGAGGAAAAAAGAAGTTGATTAACAGATAAAAAAAGAAAAGAAGCCATATGAAGGTCAAGGAAAATTTGGATCAAGATGAGGCCTCTGAAATAGGTGAACTCTGGAGTGAAGTTTCATGAGAGTGTTAAGAATCGAAGTCACATTATAGAAGTCTAAGAAGAAAAGCAGTTATGATAAATGGTGGCATCAGGAATAGCCCACTCATCTAAGGAAAAAGGAAAATTAGGGTCAAGGAAAGTGGTAGAGTAAGTGGTGTCTCTGTGTGTGCTCAGGATAGATAACACATTCTATAAAATGTAACGAAATGAAAATAAAATATCTAGCATGAATATAGGGAGCATACTATGTCTCTCAAATACAGTAATTAGGTAGAATTTGATGGTTATTTAATATTCAATGTACCATGAATTCTACTACACACAAGCAGCCTCACCTTTTTAATTTTGGTAGACAACAAAATCAGGTCTCTGTTTTCCTGCCATAGGTGATTGCCGGGAATAACGGTGTGCCATTTGTAACAATGGGGCAAGTTGGTGCGATTACTGCTCTGTTAACCAAACAGGATGCATTGACATCTTCCTGCTTAGATTCCATGGGACTAAAATGTATAGAGACTCATTATTCTTGTTCCTGGAATTATGATAATACATTTTGTAGTGGACAATCTCTTACTTTATCTTTACCTTTTAGGAAATACTATTACTTTTTTTTTCCTTGCCTTTTGAACTTTATCATTCAAAGAACCTTTATTGTTGTTGTTGTTGTTAATTTAGCCTTTTGACTCTGGGTTTATATCTTCAACATTTACACAATGACTTTTCTGCTCCTCAATAAAGAATGCAAACTTGATCCAGACAAGGACATATTACAGTGCACATGGAACCACATAGGCCCTGCTGATATGTTTTTTTATGTTTTATCTTTTTTAGACAATTGCATCAGAATTTTAGGCCTCAGGCATGCACTCCTGGAAGTCTGCTTGGCTACACACCACATGAAGATTTTGGTGCCTTCCCACGTTTTTGGTATTAAATAACCAATTCTATTGCCAAGGGTTTGTTTGAGACAGCCTAGGTTCATCAGAGGTTGTTTCATAGAGAGCCAAAAATTGATATGTCACACGCTGGACCATTCTGAATGCCTCTAGACACTGTGACAGAAGAGCCCATATATTCTTTTCTAACATGGAAGTGTTTTATCAATAGCCTTCAACACCCTTGGTGTCTCCCCACAACCTCACCCACTAATGCCAAATTTACCTTGTGATTCAGGCTTGCCAATCACATTCCTCACACCACTGGTCAGAGTGATGGGTGACTGGCTCAGAATAGACAGGCATGTGACCAAGTCAGGGCATCCCTAGGACTTTCACTAAAGGTAGCCACAGGACTGAGATTGTTGGTTGAAAGGACTAATGAATCCAGAGCTGCCAATGACTTTTGCAAAAATATCAGAGGAACATTCTTAGAAGTAAAGTCAGGTCATAAACAGCAGAGCTGAGAGGGAGAGGGGGAAAGAGCCTGATGAAATTGTATCAATCCCCTGGATCCATCCCTGGCTTTGTCCTTTAGCCTAGCAGGCCCATGAATTCCTTTTCTCCTCGGCCAGCTCTCCTTTGCTATTTAAAGGGTCCTGCTTAATCTAACCAATAAAATAAATGGTTGTAATATGAGGGAAAAAATGCATGCAAGAAGAGTTATAGCTGCTCCCTCTCAGAATGCCTGGAACACTTCAATCTTCATTTATATGATAAATACACCTCACCTCTACATGGTATTATAGGTGTTTATGAAATTATTTCTGGTCTCTGATACTAGAATGGGAGTTTGCTTGAGGGCAGGGATGGTTTTCTGGGTCTTTTCTGACTTCCTCCTGTGTGGCAGAGAGTGTAAACTGGCTAGCCCACAATCATTCCAATTTCTTTCCCTTTGGTTACCTACTACTGCAGAGATTAGAAAATGTTTTGCTCACTTCCCTGGTTCTTCAGCTAGGAGTGATCATGTCCAGTTCTGCCCATTGAGATATAGATAGAATCCACTGAGTGAAAAGTTGTTTTTGTTTTAAGTATATTTCTGATGGTCTCTTATTTGTATTTGGACATGAATAAACAAAGATGCTGTCTTGAGCTATAGCAGCCATATTGTGATAAGGAGACTGTGACAATGAACAGGACAAAAAGCCAAATAGCTTGAAATGGCAGAATTCCAAGCCTAAACTGCTTGCATCCATACTTTTAAAATTTTTCAAAATTATTTTTGTAGCTATAAATGGACAGTATGCCTTTATTTTATTTATTTATTTTTATGCGGTTCTGAGGATTGAACCCAGTGCCTCACACATACTAGGCAAGCACTCTGCCTCTGAGCTAAAGTCCCAGCCCCAAGTTTTTAATTTTTATCTAGACCTTATATTACCAAGTTAGCTAGTGATTATGTTCCAAACTCAGAGTTTCTCAAATTATTTGTGAAGTTCAATTTAGATATTATGCCCATGAATCAATAATTGTTAGGTAGGAAAACTTGTATGTTCGAAAGTACCTAAGCATTAAAATCACAGGACTTGAGCTGACTTCTAGTGTCTATGACTTGAAATTTTATGATATGGCTTTATACAAATCTATCATTTTGTATGCATTTATTTCCTTTTATGGCAGTAAAAAGCATCTCCCAGCTACTTCACAGTGTTGATACGAGAATCAAGCTGGAAAATGCAAAAGAATGTTGAATAGGGTGCTAAACAAATATTAAGCAGACATTTTGTTATTATTTTTTTGTACTAGGGAATCGAACCCAGGGGTGTTCTACCACTGAGCCACATCCCCAGCCCTTTTTACTTTTTATTTTGAAATAGGGTGTTGCTAAATTGCTTAGGGCCTTGCTAAAATGCTGACGCTGGCCTTGAACTTTCTATCCTTGGGCTTCAGCCTCTTGAGCTGCTAGGATTACAGACATACTTTGTTGTTCTTTTAATTAACTCTTAATTTCCCTATTCAAAGTTCTATCTCTATCACACCCTTGTAATGTTAAGCAGCAGAGACCTTTAAGATAATGTTATTAGTCTCTTATTTTTAATAAATAAACCTGATTATATTTAAACAAAGGATAAATTTCACTGTATGAAAATCTGACACTTTTTTCTTTAAAAATCATATATTTACAATGACCTGTTTATGCTCATCTTCTATAATGACAAAGAACAAAGGAAATGTCTGGAAATGTTCTGTTTGTGGCTTATAGAACCTCTGATTCAGTGCAGTTATTCCAAAAGAACACAAGTGCTGACATTTTAAAGTTAAGCACAGAATGATTATGAATTGCAAGCTTTTTTGATACTGTTACTTGAAAAGTAATATAGAAGAGTCCTTGAATATGTCCAGAATGATACCAGAAAAATTCAATATTTGTGCAAAATTTCATAGGATCAGCTGTTTAAACAACACCCTGATTAAATATCAATACATGTTTTGCAAGCATTGTAAATTTTAACCTATTATTATCTTATAACACAATTTTCAACTAGTAAACAGGTTTTTCTGAAAGCAACAAAATTATAGTGTACCCTGTCCTTGTCCAGAAATGTGAGGGTGTTCTACCAAAACACACCAGGGAAAATAGCAAGCTCCCTCATCTGGCCTTGTCCTGTGTACCAAAGATCATACAGGTCGCCTGGCTGGTTTTAAAATGGCTTTATTCCAAATAGGCAAGAAAATTTGTCTTTTCTTAGTCCTACAATGCTCAGACCCTTTTCACCATGCATTCTAGGAAACAGTATATTAACATAATAAAATTATTAATTATGAACAAAATGAAAGATGTTTTTCCTGTTTAAATGTATTTTGCTATATCATATGCTTCTGTGGATTTCTTAAAAGTTTATTATAAATGACAAGTTTTTCCTTAAACTTTAGCCATTTGAATTGTGATTATCTGCTGTTAGTTAGAGAATACATAATTAGTCATTTTAGATTTAGGGCACTATGTAGTTTCCTCCTTTATTTAACTTCAAAATCTGTGACCAAGTATGAAATAGATAGTAATTTGAATATATTTAAGATGGTAATGTTATGTCGAATTCGGGACCCCCAAAAGACCACCAGAGACCAAGATCAATGTAAGCAGCAAAGAGGTGTTTATTGCAAGCTAGCTTGGTCCTCTGTGCGCCCACAGCAACTGGTGACGCTGAGAGGCCCTGAGCCCAGGGTTTGCAGCAGTTTTATACATTCTTTGGAGAAGGCAGGGACCCCCACATACATCATAGCATCTCTTAGCAAATCATCACACACCACAGGAAAATCAAATAACAACTCTAAAACATGATTAGCACATTCACTGGCGGGAACAAATTGGGTAGGGGTGATTGGTTACTACAAGAGGAGGATTCATTTGAACTGATTGGTTTAAGCCAAGAGGGGGTGTTCATGCTAAACTACTAGGTTTCCCAACACCATAAACTACTGGGAGGGTCATCTGCTGGCATCCCAGGTATTTCCCTGTCTCATGCTGATTGGTGGCTGCTAGGGGATGGCTATGGGTCTCCACCTAGCCTGACTGAGTCAGGGACACCTGGCACAGCAGATCTCTCCTGTTATTTGTAGATAAACAACTTAGCAGGGTGGGAATGTGCCTAGGAGTGCTCTGGGGGTCTTTCCAAGGACAAGGGTCATGTCCCTTCCTTGGACAGGCTTTCCTCTGAGGTAGAGGCTGGTTTTTCAGTAAGCTCCACCACAGTATGATAATGTCTTAATCTCTTCTGTAAGTTTCTTATACAGTACTACCAAAATGCTAGTCTGATAGATAGTAGTGACTCAGTAATTGATTAAACCATAGATCAACATCATTCAGAAACCAACATATCTTGACTGAAATAAATTTTTAAAAAGGTAAAGTCTACAACAAAATTTTTGTTGTAATTTTTCTCTTTTCTCTTTACTTCTGAAAGATATGGATATCTATTTGTAGTATAAACTCTGAAATTTCAACTATAATTGATATAAATAAACAAATGACTAAATTGTCTTTTAAAGCAGTGATAAAATGTTTTATTGATAGTAAATTGAAAATCAATATTGCCCCTCCCCGAAATAACAAAATTACTCAATTTCAAGACTAAATTGGTGTTTGTCTTTCTTTTCACGTTAAAGAACTGATTTTGTTTTTATTTATAATTTTCTTTTCAAATATTAGATTATATTTCAACCTATATCCATACCCCATAACCTTAAGCCATATTAACAATACTACAAAACATGATACAAAATGTTATCCAAATTTCTATAGTAGTTAGCTTTTAGTTATGTGTAGTGTTAGAATTCTAGGATACATTGTGAATGTACATAGTTTAATACAGCATGTTGATATTTTAAAAATCGACTTAATGTTCCTGTTGCATTCTGATATGTCCTTCTACAATAAATAGCAAAAGAAAAAAAGAGGAAGAAAAAAAGAAAAATATTAATGTGCTCACCAGACTGCCAAGAATTCCCCTTACAAATCTATGCAATGTTTCTAATTTCTAATGGATTGCTTTTTATAGCTTTTGGAGTATTGCCATTGAATTTTCCCTTAATTTATTGTCAGATGGTTTCTAGTGGATTTATCTCAGTGGTCTGCTGAATTCCCCCCAGCAACCTACTCTGAAGTCACCTGAGCCTTACTTAGCCAGTATGGGACTCTTGACCCATGTCTATAGGCTGTTGAGCTCAGCTCAGGGAATTGCTCCATTCCGACTGCCAGCGCTCTTCCAGGTAAGGCCATTCTACATCCAAAGAGTGGCTGGACCTCTCCCAGCACATTGGCAAACTCTGACTCTTGGAATGGTCCCAATGAACTGGCAGCGTATAGCCACTTGGCTGCTGCTAGTGGAAATGTGGCCCAAACTACTCAAAAGATGACACCTTCTTTCATGAAGCAATTTAGTGATGCAGGGAAAATAATGCAGTTGTGGTTATAACAAACTAGTGTTTAAGTGTGGGCAAAACAATTTTCTCAGTACAAATCCTAATACTACAAAGCAAATTTATAAATTAATGCTGAATTGCTGATTTTGAACTACATATTTTCCATATCCATTTTTATTTTCCTACAAGGCATTTGTCTCAAATTTTAGTCTATTACAAAAACATATTTTATTATTTGAGAGTTTTTTCTTCACAAATACACAGTTATAATTGAAATTAACACTTTACCATTATCCTTTTTACATTTCCACAGACCTATTAATTATGATAATAGACTCTCCACAATTTTATTTTAGTTTGATTAAAATAATTTTAAACAAGCTTTTAATAAGCATTAGTTAAGCTTTTTCTAAAAACCCTGGGCTGAAACAATTCACTATTCTCTGGAGTTACTTCATAAGTTCCCTGAGTAGACCCTAAGACAATTTAATTAAAGAGAATACTTAATAGACAGGTCAAATGCCTAAGCCCACTTTATGTCTATTTTCAGAAGCAAGAATGCAGATACTATCCAACAATTCCTGTCTTCTACAGACTGCTCTGTGTTTTTACTTGAGAATTAGGAATTATAAATACTGTAATAATTTGAGAGGAATCTGACAACCTATTAACATTACTCATAATTGAAAGATTCATCTTTGAAGTCATACATATTTCTTGTTTCTAGCCCACAAATGATACCATTAAAACACATAATTGATATAAAAATTGATTTATTTTTAAGGTTTTATTTTTAAGACATTTTTACACAACTTCAGTTTTACATAAAAGCTCTAAGAATAATATACAGAATTTTTATGGGCCCTTTATCTATATTTCCCAAAGGTTAGCATATTTTCTTTTTAATTCTCTCTTCCTGTCTTCCTAAAATATATGTACATTGTTTCTTTTTAATGTTTTAAAAGTAAGTTGCTGATGCTAAATAAATTAGTGGCAAAAGAATGATGAGGAACAGGATTTTTTTTTTTTTTTGAGACTATGGTCTCCAAATATCTCCCCACAAGATACTCAATAACCAAAGGAAACAAAAAGTATAAAGGATTTTGACTCAATATAAAGAAAGGTCTTCCCTTTAACCCTGGTTCCTTGGAGATAACCTCTATTTCTTGGAATTTCTTGACCAACAGGAATGTCCTTGGTATTCATGGTGAGCCATGAGACGCCTAATGTATTTATTTATTTATTAATTACATGACTCATGGTATCCTCCTAGATTGTTTTTGCTAAGGAGATGACTCAGGATGGGAACTGAATACCCAGAAAGACTAATAAATGTGAGGAGTGGAGGGAAGAAGGAGGCTGGAAATGGAGTTCAAAGATTCTATCATGTGTACATTGCGAAACTCCAGTAAAAACTCTGGACCATGAGGTTCCAGGGAGCTTCCTGGTTGGCAGTACTCTTAACTCTTACACATTTCAGTGCTGGGAGGGCAATGTGTTCTTTCCTGGAGCAGGAGGATTGTGTTTAAAACTCTCCTAAGACTTACCCTATGCTTCACTACATCAGGTTAGATCTAACATGTATCCTATGCCTATGATGAACTGTAAATATAATAGCTTTCAGTGTGTTCTGTGAGATTTCCTAACAAATTATTGAACTTAAAAGTAGGCTTAGGGAGCTCTGAGTTTCTGGTTTGCTGGTCTGAAATGTAGGGGCAGAGGGGAGTTTCCTTTCCTCCTTCTGAAGTTTTGCTAGGATGAATTACCAAAAGACAGATTCAATAAGAGAAATGACAAAATTATTACATGCATGGAGGCAATCATGTGGTTTGATTATCCACTAGCCCAACCTGATTCAGAAGCTTATATCCCCTTTTTTGAACAATATGTTGAACCCACACAACAGATAATGGGTTGTTAATGATTCTCTTTGGAATATTTAATAGGATCAAAATAGTGGACAATGATATGTGAGGAAAGTCTACCTGAGAATATTGACAGACTTCAATCTTTGTTACTGTGACATGAATTTTGCTACATGAAAACTGAGAAAAGGGACCAGAAATAATTTTTTTCTTCCATGGTGGGTTCAGACTTTAAGAAGACATGATGTCAGAGCAAAGCCTCTTAACAACATCTGCAGGAGGTTCTTTTAATTTAAATAATTGGAATGCCAGGGTGCCATGTTTTGGGGTGATAATTCCTGGGCTCTGTTCAAACTAAGGATAATTTCTAAAATGCCACTAGTGTCTGAAGTGAGGTCAGTTTTATGGGGATGGCAGTTTGATCAGCTCATTGCGTTTGGTGTCAGGAAGTTGGGCCAGACTTGGTAGCCTAATGGACAGTAATGTTAAAATTGAGTTTAAGTTACAAATAAAATCTTTTCCTTGGAGATATAAATAAAGTTTATAGTCATATTTTATATATTTATTTAATGTTTATACTTATAATCTATATTTAAGATATAAATAAAATCTTTCCTTGCAGAAAGCTAACAGACATCCCCTTAGCTAATCCATCAAAATTAATATATCTCCTGCATTGATTAATACTGATAGAATTCAACTCTTCATATGGAAAACTGGGAAGGGTGCACTCCTGTATTATCCTCACCAAAAGTGCATTAACTTTAACCATGAGAAACTTGACAATCTCTGTTTAGGGGCAGTCTGCAGAATAGCTGGCCAGGACATCATGAGAAACTAGAGCCCACAGATATGGAGACTGGATTACTTAGTGAACATGGGATCTTGGAGTGTATTCTGGACTGAAAATGGGACTTAAATATCACAATTGGTAAAATATGATTAAAGCCTGTATGCTACTTAATAGTATTGTATCTGTATTAATCTTTTGGAGCAGGTAGAATCTTTTATAGTGAGATAAAAATGTTATAATTAGGGAAAACTAGTTGAAAGATATATAGGAATTATGTGCTACATATATATTTTAAAAAGGTATTGTTTTTGTAACTTTTCCCTGAGTCTAGGATTATTTCAAAATAAAAAGTTAAAAGGATTAAGAATAGCCCATTAACTATGCATATAGTACATTATAAAAATCAGGAAATTAACAGTGATGTAATATTATTATTTTATAGACTACTCAAATTTCATTCATTGTCCCTCTAATGACTTTTAGACTTAAGTTTTATAAATAGAAAATCAATTTAAGGGGTGATTTTTCTACAATTGTAAAATATGAGAAAAGAGATGAATATTGGACATTCTGATGCTCAATGATCTTATATAGCAAGGTACAATAAACAATATTTGAGTCAGAAATATATAGGATGTAATCCTATATATTTTTTGGTTGGTAGCATCAATTTCTTTTCCCCACTGGGATAAACTGTCTCCACTCCTGTTTTAGCTAACCTCCTGAATTGAAAGGAAGCTTAGGAGTTTTGCCTAATACATGATTATTTTCTTTATAATAATATGTTTTTAAATTGTTAATCATTGCAACTTATTCATTTGTTTTCTGGCTTCTAATTCTCCATCCTGTGTGACCTTGAATATGTTATTTAATATCTCTGAGTCTCAATTTCTTTATCTGGAAAATGGTATATATTTTGTAGCATTTTAAAATTATGATTAAATGCAATAATGTGTTTGAAGCATCTAGCCGACCTTGAGAACATATCAGAGGCTTAACAAATGTGTTGCTCTTCTTTCAGTTCTCAAAGTCAAAGCCTTGCCCATTGAATGCCAACCTCACACATTGGTAGAATAGACTCAAGTGGCATGAACTGCCACCTACTCAAAATGTGTCAACCTCCCAATCCCCTGATTAAGGTGCCTCCCATAGCACTTACGCATTCTAAACCCAAAGTACAGGATTAAAGTATGAATAGGCATATTACCCTGAGTGGGGGTTAATACAATTCATTATGTCTTATGATATATGTGATTACTGGATTATCTATGATGGGACATAGTGGACTATCTGAAGAAATTAGGCCTGGAAGTGTCCTCTGGCGCTTACCTGTGTGGAGAGGTCATTCTTCTAAGTCCCTGAGGACCTGAAAGAGGTCAAGATCCACCAAACAAAGTTCAAGTTGAAGAAAGAAGATGAGAAAGAACCAAGATTAGACTTGTCTAAGAAGCTTTCACATTTATTTGTCTAGAGAGCCCAGCATGACCAAAGTCCTAGACTTGTGTGCCTCTCCTTCCCCCCTCTAAAAAGAGAATTCACTGTTCTTTTCCATAAACATTGGTATTCCCTCCTAAATGCTCTAAGATAGGATGAGAGTGAGGCATAAAATAGGATGAGAATAGAGAAAATTATTTTTGGTTACTCTAGGACAGAACCATCTCCCTTGGTCCAAATATCAGACTATGGGGTGTGTGATATGTTGACTGACATACCATTTCATTCTCTCAACTCTCAACTTTTTTTTTTCTACTAGACTTTTGGTCCTTTGAACACAGTTGTCTCTACCTTCAAGACCTAGAACAGATATCCTGAAACTTAAGTTAGGTGGCTATGATGGTTAATGTCATGGGCTACAGGGTGCTCATATATTTGTCAGTACAGTATTCTGGGTATTTCTATGAGGATTTTTTTGGATATTATTAACATATGAATCTGTAAGAGACTGAGTAAAGCTGATGGACACCCCAGCATGGAGGTTTTACCCAATTAGTTGAAAGACTGTGTGAATACAAAACCTGGCCACTCCCCCAAATAGGAGAGAATTCCTCCTCTCTAACTGCCTTTAAACTGTGACATTAATTTTTTCTATCTTGAACTGAAACATTAGGTCTCCCTTGGTCTTGAGCCAGCTGATCTTCAGACTGGAACCACACCATTTTATCTCCTGAGCCACTAGCTTGCATGCTCACACTGCAGGTCTGGGGCTTGTCAGCCTCTGTAATCAGGTGGGCCAGACTTTTACAATAAATTTCCTTGTGCCCAGGTACTCACACACGCACACACACACACACACACACACACACACACACACAGCATAAAGACACACATGTGTATATACACATACCATATACATTCTGGAGAATACTAACTTAAGACAGTGGTCAATGATTTTTTTGGTTTTGAATCAATGAATGAATGAAAAATCAAATTACGCAAAGTAAATTCACCTCATTTACACAATGTAGGGTAGGGCTATCTATGTCTGATCCCTTTCAGCTATAATATTTGAAGATTTCAAAGCCTCCAGTCTTCTGCTTATTAATTTTTGAGATGATCAGAGAAAGGAAATAAGTAATTTCCCATAATAGTTGGTGAAAGGAAAACAAACAAACAAAACAAAATCTCTCTGTGGCAATATTTGTTTGCTGGAATGAAAGCAGGTAAATGTCTCTGGTTTTCTTCTCAGAGGACTGTGGGCAGATACCAATCTCCTCATGTGACAATTTTCTTTTATTTTATGACATACATCTCATTTTGGGTGTTGGATTATTTTAATAGTATGTTTTTTTTTCCTTTAAAAGAGCTATAATCCTGGATTTCATAACATTTCTTGAACCAAAACCAAAATGGGAACATAGTTCAAAATAAAATACAAATATTAGTGGTTACTTTGGCCTTGGTAACTAAATTAGGATACCAACTATTGGCCTTTCAGTAAACTCAGTAGACTAAAGAGTCAAGGATGACAAATTTTATTCTCTAAGGTTTTCATTTGTTACTCAAGGATAAAAAAAAAGATGTAGTCAAGTGGGATTATGAAAACAAAATACCTGTAGTATGCTAGATTGCTTTTAAAAAAAGCATCAAATATATTTTGGCCCTATTCTATACCAGAAATTGTTTTAAACACTGTAACATTTATTATCCTATTTCATCCCTATAGCAACTCTATTATTATCACCATCATCATGTCATAGATAAGAAAACTGAGACACATAGGGATACATTTAACATGTCCACAGCCATTAAGTGACAGAGCTGAGAGTTAATCCAGACAGTCAGAGCCCAGAGCCAGGCACTTAAGTATCATGCTCTGCTGTTTTGGCATGCATCATTTGTTTTGATCCTTGCTATGTCCTTAGAAGCAGGTTATAATGCCTACTTTTACAGATGAGTACACAAGGACTGGATGATTTTTGTACCTTGCCAAAAAATTTCTAAACAATGGAGCCCAGACATAAATATAGATGCTTCTAATTTAAAATTATTTGTCTTACTATACATTGCTTCAGGTATTCTGTTTCTTCTTCCTTCATGAATATGCCTTTTGTCTCATTTCTTTTGGTCAGAAGGAGTTAATACAGTGTAGAGAATATTCCCAGTTCAAAGAAACCATGTGATTAGCTTCTGTTTGGGAATCGCAGGTTCAGGAGACTGCAGAATCCCTCTGTGCCTTCTCCTCAAATAGCCCAGAGCAGCATGTGTGAAGGGCATTGTGCTAGTCTCACGCCTACAAGAGAACAAAAGCAGAGGGTGCCCCTATCATCTCAAAGAGGCCTTTTGGTCACTAAGCATTTATTATATCATTCTCTGGGGAAGGTAGGAAATTATGTAATATTAATAAAAGTACTATTAAGGAGAAAAATTAATATTTATTTTAGGCCAAGCACTTTACACTATCTCTTTTAAGCCACCCACAATCCTGTGGGGTAGACAAAGTTATTACTCTACTTTGCTGAAAACAGAAACAAAGACAAAGAGATGTTTAACAAGTTGCCAGAGTTCAAATGGCCAGTGGGTGGTAGAGGTAGGATTTGCGATAAGGCAGTCTGAGGCCAGAGCTTCACTTCTTAGATCAGACAAAAAAAGTATAGTAAGAAAAGTAAAACCTATGGTACCATCTCACCAGGGTCTTTAAACATGAGATACAAAATATTAAAAATCAATTTGTGAGACATCATAGAAGGAAGCAAAAATACATTCACTGACCAAAAAGAACCTTTGCTGATTGTCCATCCAATTGATGTGCTTTACATTTATCCCACAGACCAGTGTAGAGTCAGTGCTCTCAGTCTGGGCGCTCACAGCTCTTAAAACAGGTGCATATAGCGAATGCTTTTAATTCAAAATCTATATTAGTGGGTTGAAACTCCTTGAGGACATGCACCATTCATGTCTATATCTCTAAAGTCCAGTTGAGTAAAACTAATTTGCGAAATGAATAAATTAGCTGGATATTACACCCATTTTCTGGATATTACATGCATTTTTACACTTAAGCAATAATTGTCAAAGATAGCCTATGTGTCTTGTGCAGGTAACATGGTGAATATACTAGGAAATGAAAAAAAAAATTTCAGATCCCCTTGCCTCTACATTTTGTGAGGTGAGTGTCAGCAAGATGAAGGGCACATGAATTAGGTGAAATAGAATTCTGTGTCAGGTACAAAAATTGGATGATGGAATGTCATGGAAGTTCCTTATTCCAGCTGAAAAAAAAATTTTTTTTGGTTTGTTTTTGTATTAATCGCAGGGATGTGAAAAGTGAGAAATGGAAATTAGCAAGTTCCAGTGGAGTACAGAACGGAGTTAGGATTAATGTGCCATAAGACAACAGGTTCACAATATTTGTGTCCAGTCACAATTGGATTTAAAGAACCTGCTGACATTTTCTGACATAGTTTTTTTTTTTTTTTTTTTTTTTTTTTTTAAGGAAAGCAAATACAAATAAAAGACGACCTCCCCATCCCATTCCCATCACCAGCAAGGCTAAGTAAAATCAATGCCCAACCCAGGGTTTTCAAATTTGTGGTCAAAGAGCAAAAGGAAATGTGGTTAGCTTAATTTTTTGAATTTGCCATTGGTGATTGGTTTGGAGTTCGCCTGTCCATGTTGGATTAACCTGAGGCCTGCCCTGGTCTGCATGGACCCTCACACTAACCCACAGGGCTCATGCTGGGCAGTTGGAGCAGCAGGGAAGCTTTGCCACCAGATCCAGCATCTCAAGGCACAGTACCTTGCACAGCCGACTTGATCTTCTGTTCTTCCTCTGAGCAGCTGTGTGGCAATTCAGAGGTGAAGAGGCAGATAATTGGTCAGTGGAATTGGGTCCTATGTTATACTGAGTTTAAAAAGAAATTCCTTCGGAACAAACTAGGGAGTGAAAAGAAAGTACAGCAAACAGAACCCAGTATAAACAACAAATGGAGCCAATGGGAGATTTGAGAACAGTGAGGCTCTGCATGGATGTGACTAGACCACTGGCCAAAAAGCTCAGAGGCAGGATTTCTGGATGCAATGTTACCATCAAGTAAAGGTGGAATTAAAGATGCAACCTTTTATTGTCCTCACCTCCCTACTCAATATAATACATGTTTACAGGTGAAAAGTAACTTGAATGCAGGATTTTGTTTTAGTGTTTGGCAGTTCAAGTTTTTCTAAGTTTTAGAGAAAGTTTTCAATAAAATGCAAACATTTCCTAAATTCCGACTCTTTGGAATGACCATATATACTGACTAACTCACAAGATAAATCTGTGACCTTCTACTTAGTTCATTCAGTATACATCACAAATAAAATTTAGTACACATTAAGTCAGCCAAACTCAAATAGAAGCCTGGCACACTGAATAGCCATTTATTTTAGATGAATGAGTAATGAAACATGGGTCTCTTTTTCAGACTATCTTTA
Organism: Marmota monax; assembly: GCF_021218885.2. Lineage (NCBI taxonomy): Eukaryota > Metazoa > Chordata > Mammalia > Rodentia > Sciuridae > Marmota > Marmota monax. The sequence goes on from NW_026693811.1 coordinate 5,046,838, forward strand.
TAGAATTTACCATTAAGATCAAACAATCATTAAAATTGTACTATGGGCAAAGAGCTATGCTAGGCACTGTGGAGTACGGAGAAAATTTAGACAAAATTCCACAATATCTGACTTAATAATTTTACTGATTTATTTATCAAATTTCTTTTATTACTTAAGAAATCTAGTTAATTAAAAGCAAAATACATTGCAAAACTGCAAAACTGATCAAACTATGTTTTCACCAAAACTGAAAACCACCAGTATTCATTTCACTACTTGAGAAGTAGTGAAAATTTAAAAAAAAACAGCACAGTTATTTTAGAATACTGCCTAATATAATCACAACATTCAATTTACTTATAAATTTTAATAATGAACCCTTTTCTTTCTAGGACTTGGAACTAAATTTTAGAAATGCATTTTCAGCCTTAAAATTTTAGATGGCAACATGATGCTTAGAGACACCCCAGTGGACCCATAACTGTGAAATGTTTAAAAAAAAAAGACCACAGAATAGCTGCATTTGTTTTCTATCAGTGCCTTAACAAATTACCACAAATTTAGTGGCTTAAAACAACACACTTTCATTACCGTACAGTTCCATAGGTCAGAAGTCTGACAAGGGTCATGCAGGGGTAAAAAGTAGTTGGTGTCAGGGCTGCATTCCTTTCTGGAGGTTCTGAGTGAGAATTCCAGCTTCTAGAGACTTGCATTCTTGGCTTCTGGCACTTTTTCTGCATCTGCAGTGCCAAAAGTTTCAATCACTTCTCATCTGTCCTCTAGATATATCCCTCTGATCATGGAGATGAAATGTCCTTTTTAAAGAACTCATTCAATTAGATAATCTAAAATCATCTACCAATCTCCAGGTCCCCACCCTGAAGCACATCTGTAAAGTTCGTTTGCCTTCATAAATTCACTGGTGCCAGGATAAGAAAATGGACATCTCTGAGAAAGGCCTGATTCTGCCTATCATTATAGGACTTTTGGCTTTCCTGGTGGACTTTTATCGTCTAACTCATACATAAGACCCTCTGCTATTTTAATTCATTTTCACTCATTTACTTATTCATTCCTCCATTCACACACTTAGGAAATGTTAACAAACATCTATTACAGGTAACACATAACTGTCCATACAAATTAGTCCACTTACTATTGACTCTTCTGACTTTGGATCATTTTTTGTTGCAACTGTTCCTTACACTTTTTGTCTAAAAGGAAAGTTCCTAAGCAAATCTGTCATGGCTAATTTCACATACTACCTCCTGCATAGGGCTTCTTCTTCTTCTTCTTCTTCTTCTTCTTCTTCTTCTTCTTCTTCTTCTTCTTCTTCTTCTCCTTCTCCTTCTCCTTCTCCTTCTCCTTCTTCTTCTTCTCCCTCTCCCACCTGGAAGCAATCTCATCCTAATTTTTCTAGCCTATTTGTAGTTATTTGTATATTCCTTTCTCTTCTTATGCATCATGTATTCCTTTAGATCTGGATCATTCACATCTGAATGCAGGAGGAACTAAGCATGCAATCAGCATATATTAACTTACTATAAATATCTGTGGACACTTTCTTTATAAAATATGTATTTCCTTTTCTCTTGAAATAATAGAAAATGTAGTAAGAAATTTAGTCTTGTTTCAGTGTTTTACCATATTTCTACAGTAATAAATATTATCAGAAAAAAAGAGCAAAGTACATTAATTGAAATTTAAGGCCATTATATTAAGAAAATCCATGTGATTTGCCAATTTATGAAGCCAAAATGGAGAATTAGGGAAAATTTTCCCTGCAGATCTCCTGCTACTGCCAAAGCAGACAGCCAAAATGAAGTTTATAGTCACTCATAGTTTTCAAAAATGTGTCTCACATTGCCAATACAGACATGCCTCCTTTATGACCTTGAAAATGGCCTTTTCATCAGTTTTCCATTTAAAAACATTACATTCTTTTCTTACAGTAACTTTCCACTTATATCTGTAAAACAAAACTTCTATTTGTGAAAAAAATGTTGTATTTGTTTCTCCTTTTCTTAATGAGGAATCAGAGGCAATAAAGAGCTGGGGAGATTTTCTTTGGGTCATGCACATACTGATATACCAAGTGCATTCAAAGGATCTCCACGGACATCCATTCCTGTTGACATTTATTCCAACATTTGCCTCCACTTTGCTAACCTGTTGAAGATTGTTCATTCTACACGTTCTGATTTCTTGGATATCATTTTGAGTAAATTATATGCATTAATACATTTTAGAACATTTGTGGGATCTGTATAAAAATTTTTAAAGTATGTCTATAAATAGCAAAGCATATTTTGAAATTTAAGTTCTACACTTCAATTAAAAAAAGAAAACAGTTAATTGTCCAATTGTTTGATTTGAAATTTCTCATTAAATTTTTCCAAAGTGAAATATTTCCTTTTATCAAGTAAGAATATTTTTAAATATGTATATACTGAATAGTAATGATTGTTTACATGCATATTTGAAGATCATTTTTAGAAACTAAAATCTTAAAGAAATTAACATGAGGACTTTGGTATCAGACCTATAATTGGCTGAAATCCTAGCGCTGCCATTAACACTATTTCTGTGTTTTTTTCACTCTTTCATCTTCAGTTTTCTAATTAGAAAAATAGGAATAATAAAATTCTACCTCTTAGAGATGTAAAGAGTAAATGAATTAATGTAAGGAAATTGCTAAAATGGTGCCTAACATGAGGACTAATTAAATCCTAGGTGCTACTTCAATTTGCTGATAAAACCACGCCTTTCCTTAGTAGATTTTTTCGAATGTGGTAAATTAAATGAAAATATGACCTTTACAATCTTGATTTCTATTGCTGATAATTAAAAAATTATTACAAAATGTCCTTTGAATTATTTTTTAGTTTGTCCAGAGTGATAGTTTTTGTATATTACAAAAAAGTATTATAAAGTTAACCTAGATTCAGAAAAAAATGATAAAAACAAACACCCTGATTTTTTATTATAGACACAAATATTTATAATAGAACTCCCAGATCTGCATAAATATTTTAATATTAGTCTTGAATGGTTCATATTTTGTTAAAATACCATCAACAACAAATTTAGGGAGTAACATCAATCTCTTATCAATATCAAGTTGATAAAGTGTCTTTATCTTTTGGATACTATTCTATTCTTTTTAAAAAAGTTAATGCAATGTATCTCCTTTTAAGAGGGGGAAATTCTGTTTCTTTATAAGAAAAAAAAAAAAAAGAAAAGGAAACCTCAACAACTCCAGTTTTTATGTTGTGCCCTATCCAGCTGACACTGTCCTTTTGGAAAGCCAATGACTTGTTAGTACCCCTAGCAGCAGTGTGAACAGATGCGTCCCTGACAGGCGATGGATGGTCAGGGTCCATCTGGCCAGTGCAGCTCGGACAGAAATGATGTATACAGCTTCATCAGCGAATGACTGTCATCAATCGTGGGCCATGGATAGCGTAAATGACAGCTCTGCCGCAGCTGAGACCCCAGGTGTGAGGCTGGGGAGGACTGATTTAAGAATGCTGGGTAATCAGGAATGTATAGGCTCCTGGACTTTAATTTGTATCTTTAACCTCCTATAAATATCCTGCTATACTGTAGCAGGTATGTGTTTTTTAGTGTCTCATCATGAAATTAGCTTCAGGATGATGGCTGTTCTTTGCTCCCTTTTAACTACTGAGGACTTCGGTTCCTAGGCTCCATGTCCAATTGCATGAAATGTCCTGGCTGCTGTATGGTGTGCCCACAATTTAATTATTGTCTCATTGATTTTTCATATATTTAAATTTTTCTCTTCTTTCCATTAAAGTGGCTATTCTGTTGCAGAGATATTTGTTTTTCCTTTCAAGATTTCCTATGGAATCTTTTGGAGTCAAAAAAAAAAAAAAAAAAAATTTGCCTTTTCTCCTGCTTGGTTGTGGCTCCACTCCTTAGGAATCTGCAACTGCAGCAGTGTGGAGGTAGGCCTGTGCCTACAGACCATCCAGAAAGGAACCTTCCCAGTTGGTCTGAGATCTTTTAAAGGAAACAATATCCCACTGCTTACTCGCCAACAAAAGGTACCTGGTTTTTAAATGGTCTCTGTTTAGTATGCATTAAAGATCATGCATAATTTGCATCTATTAGCATTTTATTATACCACTGGCACTGGGGAAAGGAAAATGAAAACAATTATTGTATCCTCAGAGGACATTTCTTTACTTATAACTATTTTATAATAAATCATTTTTGTTTATCAGTTTACTGGATGCAGCAAATGCAGAAACTGGAGACTGAGAGGGTTCTAAAAGCCTAGGAATTTATAGAGCGGCTCCACATGTTTTTCACTGAAAGCTCTTCAAATACTTCTACCTCATTAAAATGAATTATGTCAATTACCACCAGTAGATCTGGAAAACATATGAATCTGATGGAGGAGGATTCCCACTGCCCAAAAGGAGTCTCCACAGAAATTCATCTCTGCCTTATATAAGAAACTTAATTCAGTTTCAATAATATCTGATTAAAAAAGAGGCCACCCTGTAATATTTCCCTCCTCAAAATGGGTGTAGAGTTTACTCTCTGATAGTCTGGCCATGAATTAGGGAGTCAGAGGTTTGGAGAATTCAGGGGACAATGTGGTCCATTCTATGGCCTTAAAGAAGAATATACCAAAAGCATCCCAGGCCCAAGAAAGTTCATTTTGTTTTAAATAGTCTCTGTAGGAGAGGGGAAAAAGAAAGAATGATGTGAACTCTTCAGACATTCCCTCTATAGACTTAAAAAAGCAAAATTCACCACTGATCTTAGTGTTGTCCAAAACAAGCACAGTTCAGGGAGGGGAAAATAAAGAAGAAGAATCCATTCACATTTTCCTGTAAAGATGACTTAAATATTCTTTTAGTGGCCAGTGCAAAACTCACTGCATCTTAATATAAGAACTGTAGACAGCAATTGCATAGTTATATAAATTCAGAGGGAAGAAATAACATCAGAAAACGGTTGCAGTGTTCCGGAGACAGATCTTAAGAATGTGAAGTGCCAAATAGTTTGTGAATCATACAATGACATTTAGAATAGCAGAACTACCACAAAGATTTGCAGTCATCACCGTGTGTGTGTGTGTGTGTGTGTGTGTAGAGAGAGAGAGAGAGAGAGAGAGACAGAGAGACAGAGACAGAGAGACAGAGAGAGAGAAAGAGAGATGAATCTCAAGTAAACTTACAAAGAAGTTATATTGACATTTTGTTTTCAGGCCTGAAAATCATCTGGAACATAGCTTCAAGGATGAAATGGTAGAGATAGTATTACTAAAGATGGCATGTCAGCTAATCTGCCATTTGTAAATTAAACTGAACAAATTAATACAAGTCTGCTTACAGTATTTGTCACAAATCTAAAAATATTTATTTTTGTATGCCAATAATAAACGTAAATGATCGAAGGTGCTCTTTGAATATAATTAGTATTGTAATTCTCAGTAGTTTTCTGTGGTTGCACCAAATATTTTCAGAGGCTTAGATATTTGGTAAAAGTCATTGTTTTTACAAGAAAAACTGATTTTTCATAATAAAAGGTCTTCAGTTCATGAATTTGCTGTTTGATTTGATCTCAGACATTACATGTTACTTAGAGTCCATATAATTCAATCTGACAAAAGTCAAGTTTTAGATAACATCATTTAATAAACACGTATGGAAAATGAAATGCTTTTACCTAATGTATGGATACCCTAATGTATCCATAATTTCTTCTTCTTTTTTTAAACATTTTTTAGTTGTAGATGTACACAATATGTTTATTTTGATTTATTTATTTTTTATGTGATGCTGAGGATCAAACCCAGGGCTTCACACGTGCAAGGCTCTACCACTGAGCTACAACCCCAGCTCTGTATTCATAATTTCTATACTGAAGATTTTCAGTGTATACCTGTCAAAAAGAATTAGTATTTTCACCTGAGACTCTATGTCATTGCCTAACCTTGAACTAAGTGCCTCCTTCTGTCTGAATTTTCACCTGTTAGACACTCACATCACAGCAGCAAGAGCAGCATACTGAGAGAGGACTTCTGCCAGTGGGCAGCTGCTGTGCCCTTGTCTGGTGCCCACCTCTGTTCTCTCAAAACCAAGTTCTGATAAGGATCAAAAATCCATCATAGAATATTCCAGAAACACAATTTAAATATTTGTCTTCCATGGTAATTGTCTTTTTCTGGGATCTTTTCTTCTTTGGATTACTTCTTGCTTTTGATGTTTCATGAAACTTATTATATCTCAGAATAGATGCTTTCTCTCATTTGGAAGGGTTTCCCTAACCTAGTTGGGCCTAATAGAAGCTGGTGAGCCAGGAAGGGGTAAGGAGACCTCAAGATCATAAAGCCTGTTTCTAGTTCAGGCAGGTGGAATCTTAGTGGCATCCTAATCCACCACAGACCAAAAGGATAAGAGACAGTAGGTGGATGTGAGGCTGTTGTGTCTGCCACTAATAATATATCTACTTTACTGGAGTGTCTCAGTTGGCACTATGAAGTAGCAATAGGGAGTTGATGAAGAACTAAATATTCTTGACAGTAATAATACTTTGTTTCTCTATTTGAAAACCAAAAAGAAACACCCATTTTTTTTTCAGAAGGTCTGCATAATTATGGGGAAACAATGAGAACCAGTCACATAATTTTCTGGTATGCATGAGGCTATAGGTTTGATCCCCAGTACTACCACACATACACAATGTGCCAGGTAGGTTGTAGGTTTGAGATAGAATAATAACTACTGAGAGTTTTTTTTTTTTCCATCTGTGCTTAGGTCTCTATCTTTATTTCAATAGTTGAAATAATTTTGGGGAGAATATTTTTACTCTTTTCTTACAAAGGAGTTGGGAAAAATCTGTAAATCGAATCAAATAATCATAGATTTATGTCAAGTGCTTGAAAAAATGGTAAAAATTTAAAGGGAATACTAAAATCTGATCCATTTGATTATTTTCCTTAAGGGAAAATTCTATAAACTGTATATTGTGAAGACAGATACTTTTTCATTCACACAGTGATAACAGAAGCAGCAAAAGGCATACCAGTTAATTACTGGGAATACAATTTAAAGCAATTTCAAATGGAGAGGGACAGAAAAAATTGGAATCCTTTTAATTTGGTGTTTTCAAAAAAGAATTACAGAGGGTTTGGGATAGCTCAGTGGAAGAGAGCTTTGCTAAAATGTGGATGTGTAACCAATGTGATTCTGCAATTTGTATTTGGGGTAAAAATGGGAATTCATAACCCACTTGAATCAAATGTAGAAAGGTGATATGTCATGAGCTTTGTAATGTTTTGAACAACCAATAAAAAAAAAAAAGTTAAAGAACCAAGAAACTCAGGTTTCTTGCCCCTGTGAGTTTTTAGTTCATTAAATTAAAGGAGGCAGAGGAATGGACTGTGGAATTTTTATCTATTTTTTTTGGACTAATGCATTTTAAAATTAGGTATACTTCTGTCAGATTGATGGAATGACATAAATATTTATTTCTTATTCACCTCACAATCTATTTGAAATGACTTCCCCTAAAGATATGGGGGTAAGATCCATAGCAGAAAATATACATTCAACTGACAGGAAATTTTGAGTCTTTTCTGGAAGATTCCAGAAGATGGGATTGGACTAAAAGAGAGAGAATAACCACCCCCTCCAAAAAAAAAGAGAGCTTTGCTAGTCTGTATGAGGCTATAGGTTTGATCCTCAGTACTGCCACACACACACACACACGCAGAAATCCTTTTCAAAAATTAAAGGATAAGATCAGTCATGTATAAGTCATATATAGTTACTAGGCAGATTTTTTTTTGTTTTATTTCACCTTCAGATTCAGAATGTTGCTTGCAATAGAGTCAAACATAATGTAGAAGCTTAATCAATATTCATTAACTGTATGATCAGTTTTTTAACTACAAGTCACTTAATTTATTACATTAAAAGCTATGCAAATTTTGTGTCATTACTAAGAGATTTAGATCATGTAATTTTGTTTCACTCTGCAAATAAAAAAGCTAAAGCTGATAGCATGCGCTGATTGCAGAGTGAGCCATCTTACTAGCTCAGAATGATTATCTTGGGGTCCTATTCCAAATGGTGGCCAATCTTAAATATGAGCAGAGCTGGCACTGCACACACTTTCCCAGAAGATGGCAGCTACAATGCAAGAAAAGTGAGGAGGGAGACCTTCTCATTGTTTGGGGATTTAATGATTTTTAAATAACCTCAGTTAAAAAATATTCTATCTAGTATCATCTAGTATCTTATCTAGTATCATAGAGATTTTTTAATGTTATAGTTGGTTTCTATTTTTTGAGCTATTGAATATATGTCATCCTCCCATTTCTGAGACTTAAGTAAATGGACCAAAAGAATTGGACACATTTAGCTGTTTTTTTTTTTTTTTTTTTTTTAATCAGGCTGGTTCCCTTTAGCCAAGCACCAGTAGAGCCCAACATCATGGCACATTTCCCAACAATATACTCACCCTCAACCACCACCTAGGAGAGAAAAGAGTACCAGGGCTATTGAGCACTGAGAATTTTTCCAATGAATCACAATTACATGAACACCTGTGCTAACTAAGTTTGTGCTGATCCACTGTGAAATTTTGCAAAGTGCTCAACAGCCCTGAGAATTTCTCATTTATTATCTCAGGTGGGGTGGTCTGTGACTGCACATTAGGTTGCAGTGTGAACCATGTAAGGACACACATTCAAGACCTCATCTAGGACCTTTTCATTCTACCTGCAGGGTACAGCTGTGCCTCTTAACAGACCACAACTCTGCCTTTGAATGTCTGCCCAGAAATGTTGAGGGCAAAATCAGGAACCCTTCATCTGCAAGTGAAAGCATTGCAGGACATACAAAATGTTGACTTACATTTCTAGATGAATCTGCCACAAGATTGATCTTAGAAAGAACCTGACAACCAATGGCATTTTTATGACTCTATAGTTTTACCATATATTAAACTGTAAGGGTTTCAAAACTCTAAAGGATGAGAAAGTATTTTTCCATAAACATCAATTTTGAACTGTCATTAATTTCTCTTTAGAGGATGATAAAGATGTAGTTTAAACTTGTCTAGATACCAAAGAGTCTATAGACTACTTTATTTTTAGAGTCAATGGTTGATGAAAATTGTAAAAATAATTCGTGAATGAAGTCATCAAAACAGCTACTTCATGTCTAGATATAAGCAGTGAAATTGAGATCACTGAATACATTGGATACAGAATCAATTGTTGATTCCACAATAATGGTCCTACATAAGCCAGGGACAGTAGCATTCATTGAAAATTCTCCATGTCTCAAGAACTATGAACTACTGTGTGGTCTCTGAATGTTAACGCTATGTTAATAATAGACTTTTCTGTGTAACTCTGTAGACATAATATATTTACTGAAACTCTTCAGTGAAAAATGTATTTGCTACCTTAAATAATTTTTAACAGAGGATAAACTCAAGGATATGCATACAAAGATGAGAGACTACTCTGGTAGCATAAAGTTGCTTTAAAGTAATATTTCTGGAACTTAATCATATCTAGCATCATGATTTTTTTACCAATAAGATAAAGGACAAAGTATTAGTGGCTAGTCCAAATGTTGTTGAAGAAAACATGGTGGTATGAGATAACAGAGGGCACCAGGGAAAGGGAAATCCTGAAGCTATCGAGAAACCCTAGGAAAAGACTGTTAGTGGGTCCCCAGTTAATGATTGTGAGTTGGGGTACACAGAGAAAAGTCTAAGGGATCTTAGAAGGTTCTGATTTGTTTCTGGTACCTGGCTTGGAGATATAGGAACCCCAGATGAATAGCTTTGATCTCCTTTCCTTAAAGTTCTGAATCATCTAGGTTTGAGTCTATTTCTAGCATTAGATGAAAAGATACCTTATTTCCCTGATGCTGCCGCTGTAATTAGAGGAAAAGAGAAACAAGATGCTCAGGTGAAGCATTGCTGACAGGTACTATGGCTTAATGCCAAAGAGTCTTCTAATGGTAATTTACTTTTTCTACATCTCAACCAATGACAATCATTTTAAGACATGAGTTTTTAAGGTTAGCTGAGGTTAGGAGGAGGAAAAGAATCAGTAGGTTGGAATAGATCCATATATCATGTATTTGCACATAAACATTTATTTATTGGGTTTTATGATACCAGGCATATGTAAGCTCTCAACATACATTATCTCATTTAATCCTCACAACAGAATGAAATACTAATGGATCTTTCCCTGTTTTTCAAGATGAGGAGAATAAACCTTAAAGAGGTTAACTACGTCACTGTCACATTAAACTCAGCCTTTGTCAAGTCCACGTCAAAATTTAAGATTTAATTACTACAAAATACTGCCTCCCAGTGGTTGGATTTTGGTAAGTATTCAGGTAACATTGGCCACTGAAGTGGTTCTTTGCGGGGAACTGGTCTTAATCCTTTAGGCTTCCTTTCATTACACAGAGGCATGTAGAAAGTGGCCTTGCTTATTAGAATTATTACAATGTTGACTTCACTTATATAAAAGTGGCTGGTTCAAGCCAATTTCCAAGCGTTATTGCAAACAAATAGGTAGCTGTATTGTTTATGAGGCAAATACTTTGAATTAATTCCTACTCAAATACAAAAGTGCTCAGTGTTCACCTGAAGCATAATTTGTGCAAACAAAATTCTACTAACCAAAGAGAGATTCTGTTGTATCAGCATTTTAAGTGTGTATGAATATTTGCTTCAGTTTCCACAAAGCATAAAATAAAAAATAAATAAAACAAAAACACAAGGAATAAAAAATATATTTTTATACAGTATTAAGAGAATAAGCTCATAGTATATGTTTGGAAGTGTTAAGTAAATTTTTTTCTTTAGTTTTTAAATTAATAAGGTGGAACGAAATTCAGTTTTTGCACAGAAAGTTAAGTCATGCGAAGGATCACCAAGTAGGTAGATCTTTTTCATGTCCACATCTCTCCCCCCACCCACCTCTCTCTCTCTCTCTCTCTCTCTCTCTCTCTCTCTCTCTCTCTCTCATACACACACACACACATACACACTCTCTCTCTCTCACACACACACACACATATACATACATGAGTTAATCTCTGATGGCATTTTCTCAACTCTCAGTGTCTTCTCTCCTCAGCCTTCAAAGCATTCACTATTGGGTGCTCCTTCTCGTTATCTATTCTTTTTACAATGTAGACATTTCTTCCTGTCACTGATCATAAAACATGGCAGTGAACTTCCCCCATCATATCGCTAAATTACTCACTAGCAATACTCAGGAACAAATTTCCACCAGGTCTTAATAAATAACAAAATTTTTTATGTGTTATTTACTTTAGTAATATTTATCTCCCATTGAAGATTTTTCTAGATAAATTGTCTCAAGTCAAAGAAATTAATTCCAAATAATGGAAATTTCAGATTCTGTGGTAGGTTGGTGGGAAAGATATTTCTGTAAGACTGTCTTTGCCTCATGTTCCTTGAAATATGTTTGAAAGGTGAATGTTTACTTTGCCTATACATAGGACTGACCTAGAGAACAGGTGTATTGAAATATTATACTCCCTGAGAAGAGAGGTCAGTGATAATGGCATCAATGCTGCCAGTTCTTGCTTCCTGTTAAATAATGCCTCAATATGCAATAGTCCACACTTGATCCCTGGTAAATGGATATTAGTGACCTTGAGTCAACAGTCTTTGCCTTCTTTAGACACTGGGTAGCACTGTAACATTTTAAATTCATAGTTGTGTTTACTTTTTAAATGGAGTTTAACAGTCTTTAAACCGGATAGGTAGAAAGATTGAAATAAAGGCACAGAGAACCTGTAAGTGCTGGGATTGGTACCACATATCACAGCAGTTGTAACCCAGAAATCAATGCCCTGAGGTGGCAGAACCATCAGAGCATATCACATTAATTCCCACTTCAGGCTCTTTAAGTATCTGTGAGTCATTGACATGATACATTGCCAGGTCTTTACCATCTACCATGTCAATGCATTGTCTTTATATTAACTGTGTGTGGATCATAACTTTAAAAGTTTCTGGACCAACATCTTCATTGGCACCCGTGGTCTCAAGTTTGTTGAACACGGCAGAAGCTCCCTTCCTTCCTTTCTCCTCAGCCATGACCAGCATCGTGTAGTCTCTCCCTATGCATACTTATCACAATTTCCAAAGGGTGAATTCTTCCACAGAGGGGTGTGAATTACTAGCAAGACTTATTGTCATCCACTATCTGTCACATCTTACGTGGGCGAGGAAAATGGGTACCGGTCAGAGGGATGAGCTGGCTTCGAAATAAAGCTATGAAAGTAGAACCATGAAATAATAACCATGAAATACAGATTAAAGAGCTGGGGAAGTGACAGGTTAAGCCAATCAGGGGGGTACAGCTTCTAACAAAACAAGGAGCCCCCACTTGCTTTATTTAGAGCAGTACAGATCAAAAGGGAGGGGTGGGAGCTTCTTAGGGAAAAGCAGGATATGGGTGCTGGTAATCAAGCTGTTTAATTCTTAGCGGGTCACTCCCATCTCTGCAGCTGTGCTTGAATGCCAGCGGTGAGCTAGAACAGGGTGCCAACCTGACTGGGCATTCTTGAACCAGTGAATTCCTCCTAGGAGTTCCCCAGGCCTGGCTTTCCTGCCTAATGGCTCAAAGGTTGCCCAGTTCAAGTAAGGCTCAAGATGGCTTCCTGTAATCCACTCTTATATAGAATCCTAAAACCCTGTTTTGTACAGCAAGGATTTCTTTTAAGTATCAAAAGTAAAGCATTACAATTCAGAAAGAAATGAATTGTCCTCCTTCATCCACTAAATTACTTTATAGGTGGACTTATTTTCTTTTTGGTAATGCATTCATGAACTGTGTGACATTCATATCCACAGTGATAAACCTATTTAAAAATTGAAATAAGTGAACCAATTCTACATACATGAACATGTATCTTGTAAGCACAATAATAAATTAAAAAGCAAGTAGCAGAAATTTGGCATTTAGGTAAATTTAAAGCAATAGAACAAAGTAACATTTATGGATGGATGCATATCTAATTAACATACAAGAACATGGATGTGAAACCTACAAAACAATTTTTTAATATTTATTTTTTAGTTATAGTTGGACACAATACCTTTGTTTTATTTATTTATTTTTATGTGGTGCTGAGGATCCAACCCAGGGGCTCACATGCGCTAGGCCAGTGCTCTACCACTGAGTCACAACTCCAGCCCTACAAAACAATTTTAATCTCTGGCAAAATGGGAAGAGGTTCGTGATGTTACTTTTGGGTACAAAAGTCTTCAAACTCCCTTCATAACATTTTATTAGGGAAAAAAGGCATGAAGGCATCATGTAAAATTTTTATAATGTATCTATTATTAAATGTTAGTGAACACATGATTGTTTATTATTTTTGTACTTTTATGTATTTGATATATTTCATAACAACAGTAGTGATGATAATAATGATGATGATGATGGTCAAAAAAACTTCAGGTTTAAAATGAGAAACAAATAATAATTATTAATACTGTCTCTTCCAACTTTTCGCTAAAAACCTGAAAGAGACACGAGAAAAGATGGGCTAAATAGCTAGTTGACTCTAGAATGTGGGAAAATTTGATTCATAATAAAAGTCTATTGGGGCTAGAGGGACACAAATCTCCCCACTTTTAGGAAGTAGAATATATTTGCTTTGCTTCCTGGAAAACAAAAAAAAATGTGTTTATATGGTATTTTGGAGGGATAGGTGAGACCCCCAAAATGAAACTTTTTAAAATTAATGTGAACTGTGCATATGGGAATATTTTGGAAAACACAGAAAAAGAGAAAGTAGGAAAGCAGAACCCATGACTATATCATGAAACCAGCCAGTCCTATTTCCAATCCCTGAGCTACTGTGGCTTTTGACAGTAGGGAAAGAAAGGAGACGTTGAATGATCCTCCTTTGATTGTACAATGAGGAGGTGTTCAGCCACTGGGGGACCCTCATTTCATGTCCCCCTTCAATCTTACAGCTCAAAAGCCAGTTGGAATATATATATATATATATATATATATATATATATATATATATATATATATATATATATGACAGGACATTTTCTTTTTCCACATGAAAAGTTTTTCCTGAATCTCTTTATTGCCTATTCCTTTCTTAACTTTAGTTCCCTATAGAAACATTCAGTGTCTAGAGAATAAAAAGGGGAGAAAAAAGGATCTTTTTTTAAATTAAAAGAAAAAAAAAACTAAAACATGTCATTGCATTCTTGGAAAGAACTAAAATTACATTTTGATGCTCTAACTTTAAGTCAAGTTACTTGATTTGCATAAAGTGACATTTGTAGAAATAAATACAATACAAAAATGAATTTCTGAATTTAGAACTTCTTCCTCTACTTTTATTCTGAAGTTTTTTTTTTTTTTTTTCCTTATGATCAGGTCATATATTCCTCAAAAAAAAAAAAAAAATGGTTTTAAAGGAACTCTGGTCCACCTTTATCTCTAATGGCCCGGTTGGGAGTTTCTATAATAATCCTTTTGCTTTTATGTGGCCATCTGGAGGCCTATTAAAAGGAGTATCTAAAACAGACTCCCCAAGTGTGCTGAGTTTGTACGTTTTCACCAAGTCACCAAAACAGGAGCATTTTTCCTACTTCAGGGAGAAGTGGCCCTTTACAGAGAGGAATGGGTCTTGGGGACAAGACCCATTGTGAACAAGCAAGTAAGAAGAGTGGTTGATTCTGGTGCATGCATTTTAAGGGTACAAAGATCTTCTGCAAGGCTTCGTGACACCTCTGGGGCTCTGTGAGTAGATGGAAGAGGTTAAGGGACGTGGGAATGGGCAACATTGAGAATTTAATGAAGCATCATGTTTCAACTGGATAATATTCGGTTTTGATTTGTGTGGAAAGCAAATATGAAATATTGAAATAATATTTCAAGTTCCCAATTTTGTGGTACAAATAGAAATACAGAATATTCTTGCCTTTCTGAAAACTATACCTTTCATCAAAAGTATAATCCAACAGAGTTTAGGACATAAGGGCAGGTTGTGAAATGGAATTAGATAAAAGTTGGCATTTGTCTTTAGTAGATTATTAAAATCACCACAGTAAGAAATCTGCTCATAAAGACAGAACAAGTTAGCAGGGGCTGGATATCATTTGTCCAAAATAGAGTCTTTTCTCTACACTCATTAACCATCTCGCCTAGTAATGTGGTTGTAATCCTATTAAACCTGATACATCAAAAATTAAAAAAAAAAAAAGTTGCTGTCTCAAACTGCACTACAACTCAGATCTAGGACCAAATAAGATGCATTAATTGCTTTACTGTTTCACCGCAAAGCCACTCTTAAAACATAATTCCTTAATGAAGTCCGTTAATTTGTTCATGGCAGTACACAAGCTGTTCAAAATGACACAGAATTGCACTCTGTTTTCTAACCCCTGCAGTTTCTTCTGTTAGTCACTCTGTCTTGTGTTGTTATCCCATGGATAGTAATTATTTTATAGTGGCTGTAATTAGGAGAGAATTAGGCTTGGTAAACAAAACCTGCCTTCTCCTGTTAATAGCTAAGGATAATAAATTTGGCTCTGACATTCACTATATTTGGACAAGGCTTGGCCTACTTCCAGTTTTCCCAATAAGAACTTTATTATATAATTATGCCTTGGAGGGGCTCATATTACAAGGTAATTTTTTTTGTAAAGACACATATTGCATGGCTTCCAGCCAGTAAATGATATACTGTAATATGTGCCTCCAATAAATGTTTTAAACAAAATCTCTCTAAGCAATGTACTGCTGGAGCTACACACTGCTCTTTGGCATATATTATTTACAGGATTTAGTTGCTGAGTTTTTCATAATGTAAATTATTTCCTTTTGCTCACATTGTCCAATATTATGACAAATGTCTTTTTAAAAGACCTACATTATTTCTATCAGTAAATGACATATTTGAATCTTTAACTTCCCATATTCCAGTTCTATAGGTGGTATCCATCAGACAGTATCAAGGGAAAAAAAATGTGTGTTTAAGTCACATTTTGTTCTTTTTTAAAAAATTGGCAGTTATTTGTCTCATCCATCATGCTTTTGCTAAAATTTATTTATTTTTCCATTTTTAATTTAAATGAAATAAAGTTATTTTATCTCACTCCAAGGCCAGGTCTCTGATGATTCATTTACCTTTATTTGACCCTTTACTGAAAAGGTCACTTAAAGTCATATAGATTGGTGGTCATACTTCACACCACAAAATGCTAAAACAAAGAGAAAAGCATTCAAAACAGGTTTGAAGCCAAAATCATAAAAATATGAACTCTACTTAGAAAAAGTCAAAAGAAAATAGGTTGTGAGATAAAATTCAGACTAAGAAATAAAAGCATCAAATTCTAAGTAAATGTAAAATAAACTAAAGGGCATAAAATACTGTTTTCTGCTGAGTGTGGTGAAAAATACTGTTTTCTCGGATGCTAAATCCAAAAATTCTTAAATTTTAATATTAGTCATAGAGAGGTACAAAGAAGTCAATAATATTTTTAAAAGGTGCTTTGCAATTTGTATCTCAGACACTCACGTTGTATTTATATATGAAGTACAAATTAAGACAACTCCCACTTTACCCCCGACATGTGCCTCAATCAACATGCAAACTAAAGGAGCTTAAGCATCCTTCACTGGATTAGCTGGGTGTCTGTCCCAGTTAAACCAATGCACTTTGCATGTGTTTCAGAGCTCACAAATCACATAAAGGACAGGACAACTAGTTTCCAGGGTAGTTATTCTTGTTGAGTAGGGTTGCCAGTTTATTTAGTCAGATTTTCAAGGGCCCTGCGGTGGAAGCAGATATGAATTATGCATATGCAAAAAGTGTCTCTTCAAGTGAGATTGGTTCCTGTTTCTGAGGAAGATATTAAGTGGTCATATTTATTCTTCTCCTAAAGCAAAACCCTCACTTTTTGCAGGGACTGACTGCATTACATCAGGTGTCTTCTGGTATCATAGGTATCCTTACCCTCCTTCCTGCTGTTTTCTGCCTGGTGTTGCCCAGAGCTTGCAGACTAGAGATCTCTGTAATTGTTCTCTTACTATTGTCACAACATTTTTTTTTATCTTAAAAATGAGCACACATTTATTAAATTTCAGTTTGTTAAGTAGCACAGAGTTTTGGCATTCAGATTTAATGCTTTCTTCAGGAAAAAGTAATTATAATTATTCTTCTGTTTTAAGCACACCATTCTATGTCAATAAGGTTAAACTATACAAAAATACATATTCTAGGATGACATGATAGCTGAGGAAATTATTGGTATTCAGTTCAATTTAATATTTATTGAGTGTCTACTTCATGCACTGAAGCATCACTGAAACCAGGAAAATTTGAAAGCAGGTTAGAGTAAGCAAGTTTTTTTTTCCCCCTTCCTTCTAGTTTAAGTAGTTCAAAGCACTTAGTGCAACAACCTTGCCTATTCTCAGAAGATCCCAGAAGAATATCAAAATCCTATCTCCTGTTCTGGCAGGGGATGCTGTTGCTTTTCTTCCTTGTTCTACAGAGGAAACAAAAGCACAGTGAGATTACACTGCATGCTCAAAATGCTGCAGTAAATCGATGGAGAAAGATTGTCCAAGTCCAGTGATTTAGAAGCCAATCTTCAATCTGCAGCTCCTGCCCCATTCTGCCTTTTCTCTATTATATTGGAATTTCAGTGATGTAGGCTTTACTTAGTAGACAAAAATATTAATTTTATTTTTGGTAACATTTAATACCAAATCTTTATTCCTCCTAGTAAGAGTAATCACAAAAACACGGTGAAGAATGATGGATATATTTGCATGTACCAAACCCTTTTTCCAATGGAAAAATGACCTGCATGGAACTTACATCATTAAATGGCAGGTTTCACAGCTTAGCTAGAAAAGAAGCTAGTTTCAAGGTCTTTTTTTTTCCTTTCTTTTTTAAATGATGAGAAGTGCTGTATTAGGATTCAAAAAAAAAATTGCCATTACCATACTTCCTAAGTTGCTGAAATAATCATTTTGATGAGTCTGTAAATAGACTGTCAGAGAGATATGCTTTGGATTTTGAAGGCACATGTTGATATGAAAATTAAAGATCTTTTGTCTCCATAATGAATTTGAAAAATCAAAAATAAGGACTCAAAAGTTGAGAGCATCATAGACACTGAGGTTGGAAAAGACATATTAAGTCACCTCATTTACTCCCTGTCCAGGCAGTACTCTGGAGGATGTTTGTCCATTGACATTTAACATCATTTTAGCACGTGTCTTTCACTTCTGGGAAGCTCTTGCACTTCATCCCTTTGACTAACTCACCTGCCCTGGTTGTAGCCCTGTATACAACCTTCTAGCTAGGTAAAGGCCTCTCCCCCTCCCAGCTGTATGACCATTCTGTCCTTGAAGTTCTCTGTTCACAAAACCCCCTCCGAACTTCATAGTGTTTGGCAGTGTTACGGAGTTGGGTCATGATTTGGCCACTCTATTAAGTTGTTTAATCCATCCTCATAAATCAATCCCTTTCGCTCTTTCATCATGGTGGTGGCTGTTTTGTGACATCCTCCCATTTTTTGACATGATCCCCATACTGGAATCTCTCAGGCCCGAACAGAATTTAAAATGAGGAATGTGTCTTGACAGAGTAATCAACATGTCCTAAAATTTTGCAGCTATTTAGTGTACCGAGGAGAAGCAAACAGAAGCTTCTGCACTGAATGGGGTAAAGGAAACCGAATAGCCAGGATTTTGTTGACCCTTTATCCTACACAGTCCAGTCACTACAGAAAGCACCCCCCATCCTACACCATGCTCAGTAATATACAGTCTGACTGAAAAAGGCAGAAAAAGTCAGTTTGTATCAGAGCAGTTAACTCGGCTTCCACAATTCCTCCCCTGCTGCTCTCCTCATCCCACTTCAGCTGTATTTCACTCCATTAACTACAGCAATGGGTATTTGCTCTCAATAAATGTGTGTGGGTGTGTATGTGTGTTTGTATTTGAGAAGAGTTTATGTAGACAACTCCAAATAGCTCCAAAAGTGATTGCACAATTAAAGAAACTATTTCCCTGCTGTTGATGCTTATTTCTTAAAACATCATCTGTCAGCCTAGCTACTGAGATTGATGTCCTGAATATGTTTTTTCTTTTTAAACCCTAAGGAAATATCTTCTTCGTATCTCTGCCCTAACTTCATCATTCTTTTCTTCAATCTTTCTTGTGAGCTGATTTGAGATTAAGTCCCGAAGGGCTATCAACATCCACTGTAGATGTTAAAGGAACGAGTTTGGGTTCAGATCTTGTAAGGTTCTGAACTCTTTACAGACTGTTCCAAGCACTTTGAACTCAAGTTTTGAAATTTTCTATTAGCTAGTGGAGATGGTAAAATAAGCTCAAACACAGTGACTTCCAACTGCGGGAAGCTTAGCACAGATCTAATCTGCTTACATAGAGCAAATGACAATTTGGGGTTCACCGAGGGGTTTACCATAGTCATGATATGGTTTAGATTTCTCTGGAACAATACAGTGTTTTAGACACAGCTTCATAGCCTGACATATAAGTTGGACTGATATACTTTCATAATCATGTAAGATGAAGGTTCAAAAATTGAGTAGGGAATATACATGCTCATTACTCTTTAGCTAAAGAAATAAAGAATAATGTTTTTATTATTCGAAATTTGATGGTAAGTATGAAGCATAATTTCTTAAATGTTTATACATATAGAAATTCAGATTTAAATTTTTTAAAATGTGACTGAAATGTTATCCCCAAGTGCTCAATAGGAATGAGTAGTCTATTGATGTTCAAGCTCAAGAATTTTGTGGGGAATCACTGAGCCCAAATGACATTCCTGTGTTCATAAGCTATTAGGGTGTGTTTTATAGGGAATGGGGTCCTCTGCACTATAATGTAAAACTTACAAATACATCCAGTGACATCTTAGGTAACACAAAGCTGCAAATGGCTGATTACTTATACTGATTTTACTAAAAAAGTCTAGGTGAAGACAAAAGGTGTCAGTAAGGCAGAAAGGAGAGGCCTAACAATTTGAGGACAAACTTAATATTTTTATTTAACATCTTCCTCAGATCAAATAGTAGGTGACCTTGGGCAACAACAACAAAAAAATTACTTCTGCTCCTTGAAACTTGATTTCTTTATCTGTAAATTGTAAGATTTAGAAATGATCTTTGTAGTAACCTTTTTCCCCCCCTCAAAACAAACCCCACGTCAATAATGGAAGTGTCTCTGCCCTTCAGACCACGGAGTGGGCAACCTGATCCAAACCGGCCCAGTCTGAGAGTCTCTTTCTGGAGAAGTTCAGTTTCCACAGAAACATGCAGATGTGGAGGAATCAGGTGAGTGGCCAGAATGGAGCATCCAAGGGGGAAGTACATGGGTCTCCGAGATGCCAGGTGCATTTACCACTGCTTCTGTCTACCTGGAATGATGTGGATCAGTCCCTCCTCCATTTTGGGCGGCAATATCCCAGTAATCTCCACTCATCTTTTAACTTAAACCCAGTGAGAGCACATTTCTGTTGTCTCCAGTAAAGGATATTGCAGTTATTTTGTTGAAAAACATCTTAGTTGATTCAGTGAGATTGTCCAGTAGCCCAACTGTGGCTGTGTAATGGGTAAAGATGTGTCAAAAGCAGAAACAATACCAGGTTTGAATCCCATATATACATTCTTGCTTAGGCCACTCATTCTTTCTGAACTTTAATCATCTGTTAGAGATCCTTAATTAACACCTTGAAGTGTTAATAGGATCACTCATTGATTGTGGTACCTCTGTCTACCTTATAATTCAGATTCTAACTTACTGTAAGGTACTTGCAGTAAATTTGTGATAATAGAACATAGACCTGGTTCTACATTCAGATCCATTTTTTCTTTTTGACTCTGCACAAGTTTTTTAAACATATTAATGCAGTTTCCACACATTTTAAAATGGAAATATAGCTACTTCCTTTTAGTGTTTCTTTGAATTTTAAATAATATGTTAAGATGTAAAACTGATTTATTGCCACTAATACTTATGTTTGTGGAAACAATTGAAAACTGGAATTCAAATGTCTATCTTTATGAATATAAAGTATTATTTATGTGTCAGGGATTGTTTTAGAGATGTAGTGTTTCCATTTCATTGGAAATATCATCTCTACTGATTTTCTCATATCCTATATAGAAAGAAAATTGATCCCAAGCTTCAAAAAGACATTTGCATACTCTGTTTCTTCAAGACCTGTCGCACTGGCCTTCCATCTCCTGAGCAAGATAAATTCACTTCTGCTTTTGGGCTTCCATGCTTGCTGATCCTTCTAACATATGATTGTCTTCCAGCTTGTCAAAAAACCAGATTCTTCTTTTTATTCAGATCCAGCTCAAGTGGCATCTCCTCAGTTTTTCTTTTTCACACTCTATTACTTTGTTTCATCTATTGAATTTATCCCTGTAGGAAGTCATCTTTGATTATATGGTCATACATATATCATCTTCATCAAATTGTAATACCCATAAAGATAAGGGTTATGTTTTGTTTACCTTAGCCACACACTAGAATATAATAGGTGCTCAATATATTTTTTAATGAATGAGTTAATGACTGATAATTTTTTGAGAGTATTTAGTGGTTATAGCTTGGGACTGTCTCAGAGAAGAGATGGCATAGACAACTTTCCTTACTGGGTGGCAACTGAGCAGAACCCAATAGAAGACACAGGGTGCAGAGAGACCCTGGAAGAAAACAAAGGTATGAATGTACTAATTAGTTACACCTGCCCTGGAGGTGGCGGTACAGCAGACTATGAATGTGCTGACAGCTTGAGGAGAAAATGCAAATTTTTGACTTGATGAAAAGCAAAACTCCTCCTTCTCTACAATCTCCATAGGGTTGGATTCACTTGGAAGAGTGACTTCAGTGTGTTTAACTGAAACAACCTGATAGTGTCCAGTGAGGAGGGCACTGGACAACAGTGATGGCTCTGGCTAGTGACCAATTCCAGAGAAGTGTTATGCAGGCTGGGAACTTGAAAGATCAGAGCAGCAGCTATCTTTTTATGTTTTTCATAACAAATAATGGAACATTGTGAAGAAGCACAAGGGAGAGGGATGCCAAGCAGGGCTCTTGCAAATAAAACCAAGAATCCCCCAAGATACTGAGGTTAACAAAGGAAAAATGCAGCTATTGTGAATGCAGTTTGTGTCCCAATCTTCAGCATGGTACATAAGGGGACGTCTTCACTTAGCTATTGCTGTCCCTGAACAGAGGTGAGAGGGATGCTGTTAATAACAAAGACGGTCCCGGATGATGGCAAGTCTAATTACAGGAGGAAAAAAAAAGCACAGGGAAAGAAAGGGTTTGGTTTCCCCAAGACGTCATTTTATTACCAGCCTGACACGGCAACTTTAAGGGTCATTTCTTTAGAGTCACTAAAATACCAAAACAGTCGGGAAAACAGCACAGAGGCCATAGTCAAAGCCCCTGATGCTTCATTTCTAAAAACATTTTCCCACAATGGCAGCTTTTAAAAATTGTTTTTCCCCTTTTAATTAAAGAAACAATTTTGTTTCTCTGGATATCTGTAAATAGTCCACAGGATAAAAAGAAGAGGTAGGCTGTAGGGAGAAAGGTGAAGAAATAAGCACACAGGGGCGGGGGGACAGGAAGACAACCTGGATGTTTAAAGCATTAAGAAAAGGAAAACAGTGTTGGTTTAAAAAAAAATCAAAATTAGGAAAGTCTCCTGTCATACACATTATATTTTTCTTGAATGGGCAATAATCTTTTAAAATGCCCTTTCTTAATTATTAAGCATGTTAAAATGGAAAAGATTTTTGGGCTGGGGTTGTGGCTCAGTGGTAGAGCATTCACCTAGCACGTGTGAGGCCCTGGGTTTGATCCTCAGCATCACATAAAAAATAAATAAATAAACTACAACTAAAAAATAAAAATGGAAAAGATTTTTAATATCTCAAATCTAGGGAAGGTCCTTTTGAAATAATACTATTTTTTCTACACAATCTTCTTGTAAAAATATCGATTATAGTTATTGTATGTTCATCAATGACCCATGACATTTTAATAAATATGCACCACAATTCTAACTTTTCTGTTAATTCAAGTCTGAATTTTCAAAGATTTATCATGTACATAGTGAAACATTTAGAAAAGAAGGCCAACTAGAGATAAATTATACATATTTGGAGCTACAGATATTCTTAATAAATTTCAACTATAGAGTTTTTTTAAAAGCTATAAGCAAATTTCTGCATAGCAACTCTGCAATTTTATCCCTTTCCTTTACAGAATCTGTTGTGCTTTGGAGTGAATTTTAACTCACAGACTTCAAAATCATATTTCATGGAACTGCAGCCTCTCTTAGTTGAATAGGAAGAACAATGATGTTTTCTGATATAATAACAATTATTACTGTTCAAATGGCATACATTTTTAACTGCAAATTCCCAACATGTTTTTGTTTTCTTTGCATGCCTAAATGGTACTAGAAATGTGTGCATAGAAGTGAAAATCATTAGACCCTTTGCTTTAATGTTCATATCACTTCACTGCCCCAGGCATTTGTCAATGGAGAGTGGCAGCCAAACCAAACATCCTGATAGCTCTTTCTTCTTTATTTTCCAAGGTGCCACAAACAGAGTACTTCCATGTCTTACAAATTTCTACTCTTGGTTTGGGGATAATCCAGGGAAAATACACAAGGCTAGAAACTTAATCCTACTATCAGAACTCACTCTTTCTAAAATTTCTAGTTCATTATCACTAGAGGAAGGGTATGCTGGATCATCTTCCCAAACTCTCAAACATGCCACCATCTTGCTATGGTCTGTTCTCCTTTCCAGAAACTTCCTGTTTTTCTTCTCATTGAAGTTAAAAATCTTTGATAAATCATTTGGAGCATTACCTTTGTCTCAATCTTTCTTTTAGACAATGTCTAAGGAATGTTGCTACTTATTTGTGACTGTTATAGTTTGGATCTGGAATGTCCCGCAAAGGCTCATGTGGCTTGGTCTTTAATGAAGCAATGTTCAGAGGTGGGGCCTTTGAGGAGGTAATTGGATCATGATCGTGTTAACCTCACTAGTGGTTGGATCTATTGATAGATTCATCATTTTGATGGCATTACTAGGGGGTGATGGAAACTTAGGTGGTAGGACATAGTTGAAAGGAGTGGATCATGGGGCCTGTTCTAGTTAGCTTTTCTGTGTCTGGGACCAAAATACCTGACAAAAACAAATAAGAAGAGAAGTTTATATGAGACTCAGTTTCAGAGGTCTCAGTCCATGAATAGCCAACTTCACTACTCTGGGCCCAAGGGAAGCAGCACATCATGGGGGAAGGGCCATGTCTTACAAAGACACAGTACATCATGGGGGAAGATCTTCCCAGCACAGGAAATTTGCTCCCCTCATGACAGCCAGGAAGCAGAAAATGAGTGAGTGAGGAAGGGTCACATGGAAGATATACCCTTCCAGGGCATGGCCCCAGTCACCCACCTCCTTCAATCATACCCCATCCATCTGCAGTTTACCAGTCAGTCCATGCAAACTAGAATGAACTAATTAGAATATAGCTATCACAATCAGATCATTCCACTCTGAACACTCCTGCATTAAGAGGAGCTTTGGGGGACACTTCATATCCAAATCACAATCAAAAACACAATAAGGGGAAGCCCTTTGGGACTAAGTTTTGTCCCCAGCAGTTTTCTCTTTTTTTCCTTATTTCTGTCTTTCTTCATCTCACTGTTTCCCAGCAGCCATGAGGTGAGCAGCTCTGCTCTACCACCCACCTCCAACCAAGATTTTCTAACTAGTCAAAGGCCCAAAGAAACAGAGCCAAGTGAATCTGGACTGAAATCCCCAAAATAAATACTGAATCCATTAAGTTGTTTTTCTCAGGTATTCTGTCACAGTTACGAACTGACTAACAATGAGCCACTAAATTATGTCCTCACAAAAAGTAGCAGTCTTCTATTAATTCTCCCTCCTCACTCCTAAATACAAAGTATGTTCAGAGTAAAATAAATAAATAAATAAATAAATAAATAAATAATCATGGTACCAGAAATGTGCTACAAATGTTAATGCATTACTTTATATTTCTTAGAGATTTTCTTTTTTTATTGTACAATTCTATTATGTTTCTTTTGTCTAACTCAAATCACCTAAGATTACTCAGAATATGTTGAATTTAATGTTTATTTCATTTTATCTTTTTTATGAGGAGGGGTATTGAACCCAGGGCCTTGTAATTATTAGGCAAATGTTCTACCTCTGAGCTACACCCAAGTCCAAGTTAGGTATTTAGTAGACATAGGTATTAACAAAAGTGTAATTATTCATGTAGGCAAAAGTGATGGAATTGACTGACCCTGTTCAGTCCTTTTATTTAACATAGGTTATTTAGTAATTATAGCTATCATTACCTATATGTATCTATTTTTATATTTAGATTATATATGTATGTTTGCATATGTGTGTGTGTGTATCATGTGTGTATGTATAATTACATTATTCTGGGAAAGCTTGATATTGAAAATCAAAAAGAAAAGACATTTAGCATAGCTTCATTTCATTGTTTTTCTTAGCTAGGCTATGGTTACTTGTATATACAAAATAATTTAAACCATTTGTTTTCTTAAAATAACCAGTCCAATGAATGATTTCTTATTCTTTCATGTATCAGCTATTGTTTTCTTTAGTTAACTAATTAATTTTGCGCAACACAGGCATAGTTATTGCCTTAATATAACTTCTACCAAGTACACTTCCTATTGAGATGACGTCAAAGGACTTTGCAGTGCGGACAGAACCATAAATCTACCTAGTTTCAAACTGAGATGAAGATCTCCAAACTCAAATTCTGTACAGGTCATGAACAGTGCAATGAATCACATTCTCCAAAGGCATTTGACCTGACTACAAATTATTCCCATGTTTTGTAGATATAACAGACTGTATAGGGAAACATTGTCTCTTTTGCCTATAACCCCTGGGAGATGATACATGGCCATCTTGAGCACACATAGTATGTAGAATACTGGATCCTAGCTTGGGTAGATTACAATGAATCCACTTTTTCTTACCCATATTAAAGACAACAATTGGCTTTTGACAGTATTTTTAAAGTGCCTACTATGTGCCAGGCACTTCAATGAAAAAGCAGAGGGGGAAAAATCATCATTCACTTTTTAGTAGCCCGTTGAGAATGACAAACAATTGATTCAAAGGTTCATATTTAATAATCTTCTTTTTCTTGGAAATGGCTTAATAGTGAACAATCTTACTGTAGTTCTTCTCCAGTATAATATGCTGACAAAGTTGGTTACCAGACATTTCTTAGCTATTATCATAAAAAAGTAAACAATTTTTAAGGCTATTAGTTTCCTGTTTTTAAAGAAAACAGAGCATGTAGAGGGAGAAGGGCAGGTTCAACATTGGATAAGACTTAATGCCAAAAAATGAAATATTAATGTAGACCAAAATAAACCACTATAAAATCTGCTTGTCAGAACAGGAGTTTTGTTTGTGCTTTGTAGACATAGAATTAGCTCTTAAATTTTTTTTTTCTACATAGACCCCCACAAAAGCTGCTAACAGCTGTGGAGAAAGCTCAGAATAAATCTGATGTTGGAGTCAAATCATCAAATCTTTCCAAAAGAATTTTGATTTATTAAGGCTAAATTATAGCTCTATCTGATTTTCTTGTTAATGTACAAATGGGGACAAGATGTCATTTTCCCACTACTAACTTTCCATTTATGTATTTTAAATGTAATTTAAAGCAGAGAATCTTTAAGTGAGAGAGCAAGCTTTAGTGACTTTGGTATGCAATTTTTTTACAAATCAGCTAAAAGAAAGCTTGCAATGGATAGTGACAAAAATTAACTCACTACTCCATTTCTAGGAAACTGATTCTTATTTATTTCTACATAAATCAATTAGTGGGAGATATGAGGTTTAGAAGAGGAAATATTAAATTTGGACAGCTTTTCTGCAGGCATTTGAGGATCATGGAAAAATTTTATGCTTTGGGTTTTTTTGTTTTGTTTTGTTTTGTTTTTCCCCCTTTGAAGTAAAGGCCCCCTGACAGGTCTGCAACTTACAGGCAATGTGTGAAATTAAGGATAATTGGGTACTAATTCTGGTTGGGCCATTAGCTAGCTGGGTCATCTTGAATAAGATCTTGAGCCTGTCTGGGTCTCAGGTTTTGATCTGAGAGTGAATCGGTTCAAAACCTTGTTCATAGGTGCACTCCACAGGTGGTCCAAGGAGCATTTTCACAAAAATTTAAGAACCTTGGCAACAAGGCAGGTTTCCTCACTCCTACTTCAACCAAAGCAGACCAGCTTTTCTCAGAATCATATATCTTGACTTCCAAATAAGATTTTGTTTAATAAGATTTTATTTATTTATTTTGAAAGGTGGGGACACTAAAAAAAAAAATAAATTAGAATTGCATTGGGCTGGGCTGATATATCTTTTCACTCCCTGAATCTTTCGTCTCTCATTCCTTTATCCACTTTGAACTACTAGTTACCAAGCAATTCACCTTCACCCCCTTACTGGTAAAAGGCTTGAGCTGGGTAAAATTAAGCCAAGTAGGTAGGTTTTCCTTAAGACGTGATCCAGATTTCACTTGCGTAGGGAGTCATGAAAAGCTGTCCAACTCTTAGAAAAGAATCATTAAATGCAGTAAGATAACTTCAGAGATTTTACAGCAGTTTATTTTCATCTACATTAGTAATTCATTTTTTTGGCATATCAGCTCCCACTAATGTCAAGTTGTGTTCCGGGACTTTTGGAAAATAGATCACACTTAAGCATATTTTCCGGCTCTCATGGCAATACAGAACATTTTTTTGCAGGCTTTTGTCCAGTTTACAAATAGCTGAAATGATAATTTTTGCTGTCTTATCTACTGTCAACCATCTCTCCCTGCCAGATACGGGGCCCACTGTTCAGCTCCATCTTCCAGCTTTCCAAGACATGCCAATGAGACTGTCTGTCATTGATGTGAAGTCTCATGCCATTGTAGGTTCCTGATTGTCTTCCTTGCTCACTGAGTGTTCCTTTTATTTTCAGTATAAACATTAACGAATGCCTTAAATCATTTCATTTATTTTCTCTTGCTATTCTCTGCCCACAAATTACCCTTGACCTCTGTTCCCTGGCATCATTTTTACTTCCTTGCTGACTTTCACATCCATGGAGATGATACCCAGATCAATGTTCAGGCCCTTTCTCTGTACTCAGACTTCACAAGGATGACATATCACACATCACACTCATGGGTGGGCCTGAGGTCCCATTTGGTCCCCAACTCCCAGCCCAGAGCCATCCTCCCTCTCAATCAGCTTGTTTAAGTCCATCTGTATCACCATAGATTTTCAAATGTCTTTTATTCCTATAAGGGAAACTTTTAGACTTTTTTATACTAAAACTATTAATTTTATTCTCAAATTTAATAAAATGCACTAATAAAGAGGCTGGAAAAACAATTCCATATGAAACAGTGGTTGAAGAAATCTTTGGTGCCAACATTTTTTGTTTTTCACATTCCTCTATGTGAAGTGAGTCCTTCATGTTTCCTCAGTCTCTTATATTGGAGGAAAGTTTGGGATCCACTGCCTTAAAATTTACATTTGACTTGTTTTCCTTCACCTTATTTTTCTACTTCATCACCAGGTTCCTTTTTCTTGCTTCCTTTCTCTGTAGCCTCTGAGAGGTTTTTTTTTGTTGTTTGTTTGTTTTTGTTTTGTTTTGTTGTTGTTATTGTTTTTGTTGTTGTTTGTTTGCTTTTGGTTTTTGTTTCACTTTGCCTTTTCCCTCATGTTCTCCATCCTCACCCTGTTAGTTATAACAGAATTGGTAGCTCTATTCTCCAAGTTCTTGTACCACACATGTATATGATACAGCTTATCACCAACATGCTTTCAAATTAGATTTTGAGCGGATACATTTTTCTCCAAGACAATAAGTATTTCTAGGGATTAATTTTCCACCCTTTTATCCCTTTATCCAGAGTATTTACTGAGCCTACTATATGCCAAGCAATAAGTTAAGCATTGGAAAAATAACCGTAGCAAAAGCAAATTAAGTTTCTGCCTCCATGTTCATATTCTGCATTAACTAACTATAGAATATGCATATTTGAATTTAGAAAATATGTGGGCTGGGGATATAGTACAATTGGCAGAGTCCTTGTCATGCATGCACAAGGGCCTGGGTTCAATCCCAAGCACCACACACACACAAAACCTGAATTTAGAAAGTATGCATTTAATACTTGCTGATTAATTAAGGAGAAACTGAGCAAATGCCTGTCTTTCCATTTTCAAAAATGACAGCTTTTTCTTTTCTTACTGTGCTCTTCTGTATGAGGGCCTGTTTATTTTAAGAAAGTGGTTGTAGACCAGAGTTTATTTTGTTGGTTCCTGTACTCACAGACCTACCCCCAGCAACATTTAATAAGGTCTGGAGACATTCTTGTTTCAACTGGAACTGAGGCAGGGGATGCTGCTGTCATCTCGTGGGTAGAAGCCAAGGAAGTTACTTAATATCCTACAATGCCCAAAATAGTCTACCACAGTAAAAAGATTACCAAGCTAACAGTGTTAATAGTGCCAAGACTAACAAACTCTGGTATGAGATATTGAGTTCACAAAAATTCATTTTCTTAAACTAAATTATGTGTTTCCTACATTATGTGTTCTTAATTTTTTAACCAACAATTTTGGAATCATTTTCTATTTTGAATTTAAAAATTTAAATATAATTTTTAAACTATACATAAACCTTTAAAATCATATGTATTGGTGGGGTAATGTGTGATGTTTTGATAGCTGTATACATTGTGTAATTTTTAATTCAGGGTAAGTGTATGTATTTCCTCAAATATTTATCATTTCTTTATGATGAAAACATTCAAAATCTTTTCTTTTGGCTTTTTGAAATATATAGTACTTTACTGTTACCAACAGTTAACTTATTATAAAACAGAATGTCAAAACTTTTATGTTCCTACCTAGCAGTAACTCAGTATCTATAGATCAACCCTTGCCAATCCCTCCCCTGTTTCCTTTCTTAGCCTCTAGTAACTATCATTTTAATCTCAATTTCCACAAGATCAGCATTTTTAGATTTCACATAGGTCATGCAGTGTTTATCTTTCTGTGCCTGGCGTATTTCATTTAGCATAAGGATCCCTAGTTCTATTCATGTTGCCACAAATGGTAGGGTTTCATCCTTTTCATGGCTGAAGAGTATTTTATGATGTAGGTGTACCACCGTTTTCTTTCGCCACTCATCAGGTGATGGACAGTTAGGTTATTTCCATTTCTTGGCTTTTGGGAATAGAGCTACCATAACATGTCAGTGCAGATATCATTCCATTTCCTTTGGTTCCATACTCAGTAATGGGACTGCTGTATCCCATGGTTATTCTGTTTTCAATTTTTTTGAGGAACCTCAATATTGTTTTTCATAATGGATTTACTTATTTATATTCCCACAAATGATGTGCTATAGTTCTCTTTTCTCTACAACCTTGCCAGCATTTTTCATTTTTAGTTTTTTTGATAGTAGGCATTTTTACTGAGGTGAGATAAAATCTCCTTGTGGTTTTTCTTGCATTCTCCTGATGATTATTAATATCGAACATGTTTTTTATATACCTGTTGGCAATTTGTATGTCTTATTTTGAGAAATGTCTATTGCCCATTGTAAAATTGGGTTATTTGTCTTTTTGCTGTTGACTTGTTAAGGACCTTATATGTTCTGGATATTAACTTCTCATGTGTATGGTTTATGAATATTTTCTCCCATTCTGGAATAGTTTCCTTTTTCTCTTCACACTTTTAGTTTCCTTGCACTTACATCTAGGCACTGTTCAAATTATTATTCATCAAGCATACAAAAAATGACAGATTCTTTGGATAAAAAGTGCTTTGGCTAATAGTAACAGTAACAGTAAACTGACATGAGGATTTTTGTTTTGTTTTTTCCTACTTTAAGCAGCACAAGAATTAAGGTGATCCCACTATGAGTAGCTTACTATTGAAATCAAGTATTGGGATGTTTCTATCTTTTTATTATTCCATGTTCATCATGTTGGCTTTATCCTCAGATGACTCACTCACTTTGAAAAATGCCTGACGTGGTTCCAAGCAACACATACCCATTAAAAACAAAACAAACAAACCCCCAAACAAAAACAAACAAACAAAAATAAACTTTTAGCAGAAAACGTGAGATAATTTCCCCCCTCGACAAACCTGTTTAATAGCAAGAAAATTTTCTCCCGAAGATCTCTTCCCTTGTCATATTATCTATAAATGAGTCACATACACATTACCATCTAATCTTGGGTAAAGATAATGATATTTCTTGGACTGATCAGAATTTCCATGAAGGAAATTGGGAGATTCATGGACACAAATGATAGGCTTTCAAAGTTGGGACTTTGCAAGCAAATGAAGGGAAATAGAACTCCTGGGATGATGCTACCAATGGACATTGGTTTTACAAATAGACACATTGTTGAGAACTTGACCATTCATTGCTGTCACAAAGTCCTGCCACTCTTAGTATACAGGTATAGTCCTTAGCAATTTGGATTCATTACAAGCTATGAATTACCTTTTGACTCTCTCTAGTGTCTACTACTTAATTAGAGAAATTATTTCTTTTTCTTCTTTAAATGTGTAGGGACACAGTAACCTAGAAGTGACTGTCAGGGCTAATATAAAGATGACATGTGTGAAGTGATATAGATGCAAAAATGAAAGCAGCAACTTGTTAAATTTTAGCAATTCTTTCTCAAAATCTGTGCCCTACATACCTCACTTCCTTTACCCTGGTGACTATCTTAAGTATACGCCTCAGTTGGTAGTGTAGAGAGTTTTCAGGTATTGCAAACCAATCTCCAGACAATTGTCATTCATTCTGCAGTGCAACTTCTTTTTTCTATAAAAAAACTTTAAAATGATTCCCAGTTCTTAGAAAAAAAATTCTGACCATTGGGTATATAAACAAAAACATGGCAATAGTTTTTTGAGTCAGTAAAACTTGGCTATAAAATGATTTAAAAAATTCTTGTCTCTTGAAGTCCTGACATGATCAACACTGGACGTGACCCAAAGATGGAATGAAGAACATAAATGGATGACTGTTTCCTTAGCAACAAGAACCATAGGTTTCTTCTGAAACAAGAAACTGTTCTCCATTTTTCTTTCCACCATTTTAGTGGTTTGAATAGTAATGGCATAAACATTTGAATACACATTCTAGTATTTATTAAAGACCTACCATATGCAAAGCAATGATTATATTTTGAACAGTTAGGTAGGGATTCTTTTACCTATTATCCATTCAGCTATGTTACTAATGTGCAGGAAACTTTGTAATGCAGTTATCTACTGAAAACAGTGAATCTCAGCTCTGTCTGCATCTAAGAGTCACCTGAGTAGCCTTTCAAAACAAGGATGTTTGGGGCTCCGGTAGAATACGATTCAGTTCTTATTAACTAACATGAGTATTTTTTTAAAGTGCCTCTCAGGTGATGCTAATGCACAGATAAGATTGAGAATTATAGCCCTGAGAAAATTTATGGCATTGATAAATTAGCTAAACCATCTGAATTACACCCATTGGAGAATAGAGTTTATAGAAAGTTTCAGAGGGTTTAGCTCAGATTTTTCACTGACTATTTTTTAGAACAAGCTTTCAATAAACTAACAAATCAGCATTCTTACAATCAGTTAATATTTAAATAGACCTTGGATTTTTGGGTATGGAAAGAGCTGATGAGATGACTACTACAGTTGCTGCCAAACCCACCCAAAATCTGCTTCTCCACAGTCACCAGGAATGTTATCTAGAAGAACAAATCCATAAGCACTTGCCTTAGCCAAGCACCACTAGAAATGCAGCCTAGGAGGGCTCAGAGAATTGGCCTGTGTCTCCTGTTTGGCCCTTCCTGACCAGGCTGAGGCTCACAGAGGCTGCCTGACCTGACAAAGCCATGTTCTAGGAGGACTGTGAGTTTGGTGAGAACTTGGTCTTGAAGTCCTAATCCAGAACAGTATTGGATATTGCCTCTTAGATTTGTTAGGCAATAAAATGCAGAATCTATTATCTGTTTGAGTTCAGATGCCAAAATTTTAGAATCGGTTTAGGAGGTTTTTTTTTTTTTTCAATCATCTATCCCATTCAACACAATGTCATAGGATGGCTATGACTGATGAGACTGTGCTAAGTGATGAGATTATAAACATACAGAGTAGAGAGTGCACAGTTTTCACCCATATGCACCACAATATCTAGGTGGGGAGGTGAAATGGTGCTCCTTTTGATAGATGGTAGTAGAGCTAAGTAAGAGGCTATAAAAATTGCAAGAAATAACAAAACATCAATAAAATTTTGAGGATGAAACTGATTACAAACCCAGGTAAAGCTCAAAATACAAAAGTCATAGGAGATATATTAATTTAGCCTATTGTTAGGAAGCAAGCTACTAAAAAAAAAACAGAAGGTGAAAATAATGGAAGAGTTTCACAGGCAAATGAGAGCACTTTACATTTAATTAGTTTGGCAGATATTTATTAAGCCATATGGTATTGATAACAATATCGGGAAAGGGATAAAATAGTTGATGTGGGGAACTAAGTCACTTTTTTTCTTTATTGAGATTCCATTTAGCAGGAAAGACAGATATTAATAACAATGAAATAATAATAATATGGGTAAAAATAACTTATAGATGCTCTAGAAACATCCCAATTCATGGTGGTTTATTGGAGAGCAATGTGGTCCTCACCTAGAAATCTGCTAGAAATGGAAGTTCTATCCCACACTTATTACATCAGAATCTGTTTCTCAAACAAGATTCCCAGAAGACATATATGCACACTCAAGTTTGAGAGGCTATGGACCTATAATATCCTGAATGCTTTGCATGGACTACCACCTTAGAATTTATTGCACAGCAACCTTATGAAGGTGGTACCAATTTTCACCTATATTTGATACCTGAAGATCTTGAAACTTAACTGAGGTTAGCAATTTTCCCAAGGTAGCACAGCCAGTAAAGTGATACAGCTGTTTGGGGCTAGGATTGTGGTACAGAGGTAGATTGCTCACCTCACACCCATGAGGCACTGGGTTCGATTCTCAGCACCACATAAAAATAAAATAAAGATATGTGAGTACCTACAACTAAAAAATAAATATTAAAAAAAGTGACACAGCTGTTTGAAGCACAATAAATTGACTTTCAATCCCATGGTCTGTTTATCTGCAAATAAAATAAGCCTTAAAAGGGCAACAAGAACCCACAAAGAAAATAACACAATATCTTGGAAGCAGCTTTGGATTCATTCTATAAGAATCAAAATTTTAAAGTCATCTTTCTATTCAAGAAAACCTCAGAAATTTGTCTACCCGGTCTCCATAGGAGTTATACTGGATATAAAGGCTGTGGAGGCATATCAAGCTCCCCTTGAGACTTGTGAGTCTATGTGTCTGACTGTGTCTGCATCCACATCTCACAATGGGTCTTGAGAAGGCGAGACTTGTCTAAATCATCCCAATGTCTAAAACCCGTGCTGGATTTCACAAGCTGCAGGAATCCTTGGGCTCTGCTGGGCCTGCAGTGCAGTTTATCTTCTTGTCCAAATTTGTTAGGTCCCAGAGAGTATGCAACAGCTGAAAAGATCATCCAAAATTCTGACAGCTTCCAGGATGGAGGTGGGGAGAAGAAACCACCATGTAATAAAGAAAGAGAAAAAGAGATAGAGGAAAAAAAAAAAGAAAAAGAAAAAAGAAAGAACAGCCCAAACAATTCTCAGCTAGTTTCAATCGACTAAGGAATAAATTCTAACTAAAATCAAAGCAAAATAGTTTTCAAAAATGTCTTTTCAGTCGATGGTACGACCTTAAAATTTCTTTTTCTTAAGGCCTTTTCAAATTCAAGAGGTGACATGCAGGAAAAAATATGTCAAATTCATTTGTCTGCTTTTAAAAGACAAGGCAGCTCTCTCCCAGTTTAGATGACTATTTTCAATTTTGTTTCTAACAGCAACTTAAAAGAAAGATGACTATAATCAAGGAAAAGATGTGGCAAAATTTCATAATGAAAAAACGTGTTTTCTCTCTCAGGCTTTGGGGGAAGTCAGGCTGGTAAACCAAGGCAATTGCCTTTGAAACTGTTCTGTCCACTTCTACATGTGAACTGTGTACAGGAGGGACATTTTCTATTACAATCACCATCCCCTTTACTTAATGTCTGTCTCTTCCTTCTGGGTTTGCTGGTAACATTGATAAGGTTGTGGCTGAATATTTCCTTTAACATGGAAGTTCAAAAGGATTACATTTGCAGGATAGCCCAGTGGTACAAGATCATATGAAATTGTTTAATTTATTTGTCAGTAAAGGGGGCCACTTGCACTTTTTATATGGCTGAAATAAGTATGTTTTAGGGGTGGTTGATGATGCCATGACATGGAAATTTTTCTGTGCTTGTTAAGAATTATTCTGAGAATAGCAAGGGGATTCCGAAGTCCTCAGAAAAGTGGCCTGCTGGGAAAATTATACAAAAGAATGGCCCATTGGGACGTGTACTTCTGTTTTGGACAGTAACATAGACTGGCATTCTTCAAAAAAATATATAGACAGTAAATGGAAATTTTGGCTAATTGGGCAAATTATGTGGATTATACTGGCTTTGTCGACCAGTGTTAATGATTTTAAACTATTCTACAACCCTAAGGATAAAAGTTCAGAGGCCAATTTTGATTTCTTCTGTAGACAATTGTGGGTGGGGTGGGGTTGGGGTCATTACACATGCTCCAGATTATTTGCCTTATCTAATTTGTACTCTTACTTCTCTTAAAACCACTGAGTACAATATATATTTTCCCTGTTACAAAAGGCTTTTGTACTATTTTTATCCATATAATGTTCTTACTCTCCCTTATAAACACATCAGGAAGCCATCTGAAGCTTAGCAAGAAATAAGGTGAGACAACATGAGTAATGAATGAAGATTTAATTCTCTTACTGAGCCTATACCTAGGAGAGTTTGAAAAACCTTTCATGT
Source organism: Marmota monax (assembly GCF_021218885.2). Lineage (NCBI taxonomy): Eukaryota > Metazoa > Chordata > Mammalia > Rodentia > Sciuridae > Marmota > Marmota monax. The sequence continues at coordinate 5,082,992 of NW_026693811.1, forward strand.
ACCTGTCATTATACTTAAAACCTAAATCTCTTATCATTTTCCATTGGGGAAAAAGTGGATTTTTATGAAATCCATATAAGTCATTTGGATGATATGATTGAAATGAAATCATCCCACGCTCAGCATCGCAGTGAATTGCAGTGGAAACTGAATGATCACGGATAAGAACTCTAAATGAATCTGGTATAAGCATTTAGGTGGCAATGGAAAGGGGAGATTTTAGCTGGGTCCAAGAGTAAGGTCTAAAAGGCCCGAAGAGAAAAATCAAGGTGAGCAGTGGATACCCGAAGACAGACAGATGATGAGTGGGGTGGGGAAGGGAACGTGTGAGCTAATAGGTCAAACTCAGGGGCAAGGACAATTTTTTCAAATTCTAGGTCACTTCAGAACTTCAATGGCCACCTTTCTGGCACTTGCCATTAGTTTCCTTGCCATTTGTGGCCAACCATTAAAGCCAACTATTTTAGGTGTGGTTGTATGTGTGTTTCACTTGAGGTACATATATCTGTAATAGTTAAAACAGTGGTAACAGATATGTCAAATAAACCACAACATATCAGTGAATTTCTTCTTGACTTTTTTCTCATTCCATAAGGTTCAGTTGGCAATGGAGAGATGTTGTTGATCTATTCTGCACCATAGTTCATGATCCTGAACTGAGGCTCATGGCTGAAAATAGAGTTCAGCTGTGGAAAGGGAGGAAGTTGAACATGGAGCTAGTTTGTACAAAAGGTGTGCAAAGTTTGCTTTAACATTTGAAACTAAGAACATGAATTCTACCATGTATGCTGTATGAGCATATTGTATCTAGTCCAGATAGTTGTGTTAATTTTGTTCTGCTGTTTGTTAGTTCTGATACTCTTATGGCTTCATGTGGCACTCTCAGGTGTTAACATGCAGGGGAGCATCAAAAGATACATAGGCAATGGTGTTGCAGTTCAATCACCAAATTTGTGGTTTATGTATAAATGCATGCAGAATGGATTTTTGCAAATCCAAAACATAGAAGAATGACATAGGAGATAGAAAAATTCAATGAGAAATGTTCCTGTCAGGTATATGGATTTGTAGAAGAATTTCAAAAGGAGCAGAACCAGGTCAAAAGGAAGTGAATGTATTCTCTGAGAATAGCCATGACCTAAAAGTGAAAGAGCAGCTAACCCTTCATCTTCCTTGAGACTTTAAAATATAGTTAATGAAGGCAAAAGTATGACAGCTTTTATGTGCTACCTGGGTGAAATTGCTCATACTCTATAAACTTTTTCACAATTTTAGTTTTTTTTTTTCATTTAAGTGTTTTTTTCCACCATTTTAAATCATCAGCATTACAAATTTACAATTTGCTATGATATGTATTTTAACTTCGCATCATTTCCAATCCTGGAGGTACAAACTGTGTGAAGACTTTTAGAAATTCTAATTTGTTTTATGCATCTTTACAAATTTGATATTCTGAAGTGTATTATCATGTTCATTTTCGGGTGGGAGGGGGGATACTAGGGATTGAAACCAGAACATCACAGACTGAGATACATCCTTTTTTATTTTGAGGCAGAATCTTGCTAAATTGCCTGAGTAGGCCTCAAACTTGCAATCATCCTTCCTTAGCCTCCTAAGTTGCTGGAATAACAGATGTACACAACTATGCTTGGCTATCATGCTGACTTTATGGGTAAGCATTGTGCATACAAGTACAAATGTTGAAACTTCCTCAATAGCTGAAGATCTGTGTTGTCTTTTTATTTTTATTTTTTATTTTTTGGACTTTCTGCTTTTGGGAAATACAAAATCTTTTAAAATATTGGCTCTTTGTGTTACTAAATATGTAGTGGTGACCCTTTGTGATTTTTAATCACTTTCAGCAAGACTTGTGTTGTCTGTCTTGATAGTTTAGATGACTATAGTTATAACCTATAGTTATGACTAATGGGTAACCATAATGATATGTATTTATACAGTTTGATTTTGGGCTGATTTATTTATAAAAAGAAATTAGAATATTTGACTGTGATTGATTTACCAAATGTTTATGCTTGCAAAAATTTGTATGCCAGTATTGTCTATTTCATTGTGTCAAGTGTCTCTGAAGTGTTCTGTCGTGTTTTTATGTTTCTCATATAAATCTGCCTTTTTCAATGTAAATAAATGCCTTTTAATTGTCTTGATTGCTTTCCCAAAAATTATATTTTTTAGTATTTTAAACTTAGAATTTTGAGTTTTTGGCCTTTAATATTTGGGATTACACCAGATTGTGTCTTTTGAGATTATGACCCAAGTCTCTCATCTTTGCCTTACAGCACTCTCTAATTTAAAGACTCTTTTCTTATCTCCATATTGTTGCAAAAAGTTGGTGGGGGATACCTGAGTATCTAAACACAGTCTCAGTAAGAATCTGCCTGATTCTACTGTCAGGTCTAGTCAGTAGCACTTTAAGTAGAGGAAAAAAAAGAAACAGGCCTTTAAGAAAACCCTCCTTGTTGCCAGGTTGTGTAAATTTGGAATATTTTGAGAATGAAATGCAGAAAACTGACACTATTATGAAAGCTTCTTATTGTGACTGAACCATGTATATAGATGGGACCTGGGAAGGACCCGACCAAATCAAATAGCTATGCAATTCTCTATTTGGGTTAGCGCAGTTCCACCCACATGTTTTATACCTGTCCTGTTCTAAAAGCAAATAGGAATCCTAGGATTGAATTTGTCATGATTCACAGAATTTCGAAGGGTAAGCTATGCTTATGTGAGGTACTAAAGAACCAAGAACCGGTGGATTACCCTTCCGATTCTTCTTCAGTGATAGGACAAATCAGCTCTGATTTGGCATTGCACCACTGACATAAAGAGATTCAGAAAAAAAAAATGTACGTATTGAATTTAATTATTTTTGTTATTCTTCGGGACTCTTATTCATTGAAAGATTAAAAAGAATGTTTTTTTTTCAGTTGATATATTCCCTATTGTCAGCTCCATGAGTTACTTTAAATATGATTGTGCACTTTGCAATCCCTGACCAAAATCTAAGTGAGTAACACTAGAGATTTATAAAACCTAACAGATGATTTCTTTATTTAAAAATCATTCTTTATTTAAAATCAAAATCTTTGATTTTGAAAGAAAAGTTTAAAACATTTTTGTCAAGTACTTTCTATGATGGTTATTAAAAATAGATTTGAATTTAAGTATAGTTTCAAAACATATGTTCTTATTTGCTTCCATTTAGCACATTAAACTACTATTTTGTAAGAGACAATCAATATCCAGGAAACCATGAGAGCACCTTTTAAAAATAGCTTCATATGTTTCTTCTTTTAGCATAAAGTGACACTTTCCCCTCCACCTGCCAGCATTGAGCACACCTGGAAGGGTTTATATTTAACCCAAGTTCAGACCTCATGAAACAGGAATCATTTCTAGACTTGGCCAGCTTTCTATTTGTTTGATTGAGGTCTGAGTTAGAAGTTAGAACACAGCTTTAAATTTCTTTTGGCCATTTTTCTTCTGGGTTTTTCCAGCGATTTGAACAATTAGAAGATTGGATATCAAGCAGCATTTATTGAGTATTTCAAAACTGTGCCAAAATAAAAGCTAATCATTTTGTAATCAGTATGCATAGAAGAGAAGCAGCAGCAGTAAAGCAGTTGCTGCATGTTTGCTGACAAAATATTTAATCCAAACATTTAATTTCAATCTGCCACTGTTCTCAGTCAGTATAATTACTTTAAGCAAATACCACGTTGGAGAAAATGGTCCCAGCCACTGAAATGTAAATAATACAATATAATCATCACCACACTCAAATTCATATACTATAATTTATTTGGATAAATTTCATAAACATGGGTGTAATAAATGTTTAAATTATTGTAAACATGCAGTTCTAGGCCAGACTTATAGGAGTTGTTTTACTCATTCTTGTTGGATATATATATCTGCGGTTGAGTCACTGAACAAGAAAAATTACATATACCTTTTTTATCATATTAATGGGGATGAACAAAAGTAGTTTTACACATTTTTGTCATGTGAAAGTTAGATGAAGTATATAATCTTTAAAAATTGGCAAAGCTTCTTATCCAATATATGTTTGTAACCTATGCTATGATAAATATATTTAAAATATGTTTTTAGATATACTAATGTATATACATGACAAATGAGTTTTAAGTAAAACTGTCTAGAAATACTGTGAAACAACAGATTTAGTGTCTGTCTTAAAAGAGGTTACCATCAATAAAATTGTCAACTGATTTTATAAAAATAATTAATATAAATATGATGGAATAAAAATAAATAAACTATTCTAGAACAAGTTCTTGACTTTATTTTTGTATTCTCAACATCTAAAAAATACTTCACATCTAGAAGGTGTTATTTTTTGGACCTTTAATGTTCCCCTAAAAGCTCATGTGTTAGGCAATGCAAGAAAGTTTGTATGTGAAATGATTTCATTATGAGAGCTGTAACACCATCAGTGGATTAACACATTTGATGAATTAATAAACTGAATGGATTATGGGTGGTGAGTCTGGGAAGGTGGAGCCAGGATGGAGGAAGTAGTTCACTGGGGGTGTGCCCTTGGTGATATTATCTGCCCCTGGCTCCTCACTGTCATTGTCTCTTTTCTAGCTGCCACGAGCTGATCAGCTTTCCTCCACCAAGCCCTTCTGCCACCATATTTTGCCTCATCTCAGGAGTATAGCAATGGAATTGGAGGACCATAGACTGAAACTCTGAAACCACCAAAATAAACTTTGCCACCTCTAAGTTGTTCTTGTCAGATGGTTTGTTCACAGTGATGAATAGCTGGCTAACACAATGAGGTTATAGGATGTGCCCCTATGCTCCGGCCTGCTCTAAGCCATTCTTACTGAATCTGCATTACCCAGCATTCCCCTCAGGTAAACAGTGTTTGTATATTTTTAATGAAGTAGAGGTCAGGTATTACACTGGGTTTAGCAACCCTTAAGATGATGTGATAAACTGGGCATTTATGCATAAGGCTCTGAATTTATCAGATGAGGTTGCTCTAAACTTAATAAAAATAATGGTCAATAAATATCTTTAATTAATTAATATGAGATATTTTTCAAAGTCTATATAAAAACAAACACTTAAAATATTCCTATTTTGATATCTGGGATTGGTTTCAAAATAATATGGGAGCAGGAAAACAAGTATTATGAAACAAAATTGGTCATGTATGGATAATTCTTAAGAGATGGAGATGTGATTATAAGAATTTATTTTAGTATTCTTTTTACTTTGTACATTTTACATGATTTTCCTTACAGAAAAATTAAAAATTGTATTCTTGTGACAAAAGTCAGTCTTAAGCTCCTGCAATATAGGGGCACTTCTCCATAATCTAATGAGTATTTATTGGTACAACATTCCAATGTTTCCCAATGATACCTCTGCTTTTATACTTCCCTTTATCCATTTGTGGGGTTTAGAGAACGGGATCAGTGCTCTTAGCTTTTTATAGCAGAATATCTAACAATATGTGATGTGTTTAAGAAGGACCTTCATTATTTCTTTCAAAGTAAAATATCTAGAGATATTTACAGGAACAAATGGCATTAAAGATATTTTAATACCTTTCTGCTTTATCATACACTTTGATATTTAGTGAAAATTTAGACCTTATGAATTGGGCTTGTTGTATCAGCCTCTAAAAATGACTGTCAAAATTCTGGCCTCATGCTGGACAATGTCAGATCAAAGAAGAAAATGTTTTCCCATGTTCCTCTTTTTTTCTAAATTCTTTCCCAAGAGATTACTATTAAAAAATGATTTAATATCCCATTGCTCAGTGGCTAATCACAAGAAAGACTGGAAAATCAATGTTTGTTATTTTTAGCTACTATAATCAAAGAGGAGTTCTGTTGCAGATCACATCAGTAATGGTATGTTTGCATTTATATCATTTACTGTTGTCAAAATAATGCTGGTAACAAATTGCCACAAAACTCTACTTGGATGTAGTAGTTTTTTTAAAGCACTTTTGTTGTCGTTGTTGTTTGTTTGTTTGTTTTTTAGCATTCAATTAATCTGAGCTAGGCTTGACAGATTTCATTTGGCCTTATTCACTCACAAGTCTATGGTTAGCTTCTGGTTGACCCCTTGGCTCTGCTGATCTTGGCTGGCTTGCTCCCATTGCTCATTTGCCTAAGTAACTCTAGTTCCTTGCTCAGGTCTCTGCTTACATGTCAATTTTCAACAGTCTTGTCTGACTTTCTTTACTTGAATCAATCACTCTAAATAACTTCTCATCATAATGTAAAAGTCCCTGTGTAGAACTATCCTAATTAAAGCATTACATTACTTTGTGTGACATTTTAAATAAAATTTATATTTTGAAATAATTTTGACATACAAAAGAGTTGTAAAGATAGTACAGGGAGTTCCCCTAGGCCCTTTACCTAACTTCTCTCATATTGAATATTGTATATATGTATTGTATATACATATACTATGTATAATATTGAAATATTATATATATGTAATATATAATATTACATTTTATAAAACCATGTTACATTGATGAAAACCAGAAAATAAATATTGGTATAATACTGTTAATTAAATGACAGACTTTAGTTTGTCAGTTTTTTCAGATTTAACCAGTCAGTCTTCTTTTGTCCTTTTTCTGTCTCAGAACCTAGTCTAGGATATCATGCTTGATGCATTTACTTGTCACATTTCTTCAGTCTTATTCAATTTGTGACATTTTCTCAATTTTTCCTGTTCTTAATGACATTGTCAATTTTCAAGATTTCTTGTCAGGTATTTTTTAGAATAGTGCCCAATTTGGATTTGTTTAACATTCTTTCATGACCACACCAGGATTATGGATTTGGATTAAAAAAATCACAGAGATAAAGTATACATTCATAGCTTCATATTGGGAATACCTACTGTCAATATGACATTATTAGTGATACTAATGTCAATTGCCTGGATATGGTGAACTGCCATGTGTTTCATTTGTAAAATTTCCCTTTTCCTGTTTGACACTTCATTGGGTAAAACTGACCCACTAAGAACAGCCCACATTCAACTGGTGGGGCACTATGATTCACTCCTTGGTTGGGATGAGTACCACAGATATGTAAACAAGTTTAAAACTACAACAGTAAATAAATATTTAGGGGATATGATTTGCAGCTTTGCAAAGCTTCTCTTTAATGTTTTCCCCAGTAACTTTTGCATTCATGCATAGATCTTTCTGGAAGTGGTTATTTCTCAGTTATTTCCTAGTCTCATGATGAGTTTTTGTTTTACTTCCGTCATGCCTTCTGTACTTCTGTATTTTCTTCTTTATTCATTTACTCACTCATTACCTCTATAGGTATATATTCAATGACAATAAAGTACTGCAATAATTTATTTTATTGATAGAGTTATTTCAGTTTTGGCCAATGAGGGCACTCCCATGTAGGTTCCTGAATCAATTTCATATAATCCCTAATATTTTTTTTGATAGTGTTTGCTGTGTAACTTAATATTGTAATTTTTTATTTAATATTTCAGTGAGATACACAATATCATGATAATCAATTAAAACCATGTATTAGAATATGTAGAGAATATAAGACTTTTACTTCTTCCTGTCAAATTTTTATACTTGTTAATATTTTTCTCCTGCTTAATTGTATTGAATAGTATTTCCAGTATAATGTTGAATAACGATGGGAATAAACATCATTTTGTTTTGTTGTTGACTTCAGAAAAATTGATTTGTTCCTTTTCCATACTCACATGATGCCATTGTTCCACCAAGATAGACACATTCATCATGTTTATTTCCATCAATATTATAATTTCCCATTTGATTGACTCATTTGTGAAAAATAGTTGAATATTGTAAAATTCACTGTAAGTACCTTTCTATGGTATTATCACTTATTTTTATTACCATATATCATCAAAATAAAAGAAGTATTGATACTAACACTTACCTCGTCTTACCGTAATGTCAAAAAATTATTTCCAAACAACCTGGTCACAACTATAACCTGCTGACAGTAATGGCCAAACATTATGTCATTGATTAAAAATATCAATATTTCTATGATACTAAAATAGAAAAACTGAAGATTTACAAAATAGGTTATATGATAAATGCCTTGCATTCATTCAAACAACTTGTTTTGATATAGGTGTATTAATTATTTTGGGCTTCTGGAAGCAAAATTTGTTATTATCTTATGTTGTGTTAACGATTTATAGATGCAGTGTTCCCCAAAAGCTCCTGTGTAAGAAAATTCGAGAATATTCAGCCATGTGCGGTGGTGCACACCTATAATTCCAGCAGCTTGGGTCACCAAGGCAAGAGGATCATGAGTTCAAAGCCAGCCTCAGCAACGGTAAGGCCCTAAGAAACTCAGTGAGACCCTGTTTCTAAATAAAATACAAAATAGGGCTGGGAATGTGGCTCAGTGGTTGAGTACTCTTGAGTTCAAAAGAAAAAAGATGGAAAGGAAATAACCATTGGTACCAAAAGAAAAAAAAAATATTTAGAGGTGAAATGATTAGACTATTAGAGGTATAACCTGATTAGTGGATTAATCTCTGTCATGGATTAACTGGGTGGTAATTGTAGGCAGATAGGGTGTGGCTAGAAGAAGCACATCACTGGGAGTGTGCTTTGGGGCTTTATATTTTGACTCTGGTGAGTGGAGTTCTCTTTGCTTCTGACTGCTTTCCTCCACACTACGTTTCTGCAATGATGTTCTGCCTCACCCTGGGCCCAGAGCTATGGATTCAACTGACCATAGACTAAACCCATGGAATCAGTCATCCATGGACTGAGACCTCTGAAAATGTGAGTCCCCCCCAAATTTCTGCTACTCTAAGTTGTTCGTGTCAGGTAGTTTGGTCACACAGCAATGTTAAAAATAAATAAATAAATAAAAAATAAGTACCTGAGATTCAAAAGGTGACTAAAGCACTTCTTTTTTCTTTAATAATTGTATATTTTTCATTATATGTTGTTTTTATAATCTTGTAGCTGCTGAATTTTTAAAAAAATTGATATGAGTTTTATGACAATGAATTTTCCTCTGTGCTCTGTTGTAGCTGTATTATATGAATTCAGACACACACATTGCTTTCACTATGATTTTGATTCATTTATTTTATTCATTTTTGCTGAACTGAATGTTCTCTAAAGTTAAGATCATGACCTCTGCATCTTTAATTGAATATGCCTAATATTACTTTGCCCATGACTATATTTTTACTTTTCTTAATCTCTTTGTTCTGTCTGTGTCTTTGTTCATTTTTAAGATTTCCTTTAGAAACCAGGCTAAAAAATCTTTTCATGGATGAGTGGCAGCCATGGAAGTAAGCCGGGCAGAGCTCCTATGAACAGACCCTGCTGGGCAGAATGTGGACAGTTAATTACCTCTGCCTGCAAAAGCTTTGAGAGTCAGTGCTGTCCAACACCACAGTCTCCATGCTGCTCCCAGCCAAGGACCGACACAACCAGAGTACTTCTACTCCATGAGGAATGATTCTAACCACTAGTCTTTGCTGGGGTTCCCTGTAAATCTCACTGAAACTTTGTCAGAGTTGTACTGTAGCACAGGGTTTCCTGCCCAACGTTATTTCCTTTCCATCTTTTATGGGGGTTTAACCTGCGTCAGGATCCCAAGTCTCTCCTTCTCCTTTCCTTCAACCTTCACAAGCATTTTCCCTAGCGACTCTCACCCCTTGATTCCATCTTGGTGCTTGCTTCCCTGTGGACCTCCCATTTATCGACACAACAGATATTTTGTTCTCAAGTTTTACCAGGTTGTGCAAGTTTATGTTGAATCTCTCACTGTCCTAGTCACATCTCTTTCTTGAGTTCTTCCATTTCTGCCTTCATAAGTTTATTTATTTTAAATGCATAGCAGATGTTAGGTTATAATTTTTATCTGCTGTATTTACCAGTATCTCCTGCTAAGTTGTGCTTTTCTTTTTGTTATGGTATTATTCCATTTCCATTGTTGCTGTCTGAGTTCATCTTTTTCATTATTCATGATCCAGTTTGGTTTTTCTAAGACAAGCTATAGGCAGAAGCTGTGTGTGTGTGGGGGGGGGGGGGGTAAAATCTTGCAGCCTTTAAAATCTAACTTACATAGCCAAACTTAACATCTGGGCCCAGGCTTGCAATACAAGGATATTTTCCCTCTGTCCTGGCACACAGACAGAATGACTCCTTCAAATAGGGTTCTGCTATGTTGTTACTTTTGAGGTCCTATTACTTTAAAGAAAAAAAAAAATTCATCTGTGTCTGGGATGGTTCAGTCTGCTAACCCTGTACTCCCTGTTCCTGCAACAGTATTGCAATCCACAAAGGTTTTGTCCTTCAGAGTATATCACTTCCCATCAGAAACTATAATTTTTCTTTACAATTTGGATTTTTTATATTTACTGCTATTATATTCCCTGAGTTTCTCCTCTTCCTCTTTTTCTTTCCCCCAATCTCAGCTGCTTTAATAGTCTTCACCTTTAATTTACTCTTAGCTGTCTTATTGGCACTCTTAAGATGAAGTTTCTAAGTGATTTTGTGTTCTTTGTTTCTTTTTGTAGTGTCCCCAGAATAATTCCAAAAATGCTGATGTTGAGTAATATGCTTATCTTGGGACTCTTTATCCAAATATCAATTCTTCCACTGCCAGAGATTCCCAAGGAGGGTGCTACTGACATTTGCGGCCACATGATTTTTTGTGGGGATTCTCCTGTGTCTTGTAGGATGTTTAGCATTACCCCTGGCCTCTATCCATTATGTGAAAGTTGTGATAACCAAAAGATACTTTCATATTTTACCAAGCATCACTCAAAAGCAAAATTTGTTCCAGAAGAGAATCAGACTATTAAATTCAAAACTCAGAATTATGACAATACCTGCTTTGTTATAATTTCTGTTGCTATGACCTAGCATGTTTAAAATAACTATTTGGAGAGAGAGCACCTCTCAGACAACTTGCTATTCATTAGCTCCTAATATGAAGAGACAACATCTTATCATGTATTACATGTTGACCAACCATGCCTTTTGTTGGTGAAAACATAGACAGAATCATTATACTCTAGAAGTGAAGGGACTATGGAGATAATGTGGTAAAACGCTCTTATTTAATATATGAAGATACTGGGACCAAAAGATTCTGTGGTTTAATCTCTATTGCATATATCTTTGATAATAGAGCTGGTCTAGAACCCTGAAAACAAATCTCTCCAAATGTCAGGACTTTTCTACAGTACCATCCGGAGTTATTCAATCCATTATTGTATACCTTTAGTAAATGCACATATCAGAATGAAACTTCCAAAAAATAAAGTAAAACTTATCTCTAGTTTTATTATTCAGAGTATATGAAGATGATATCATACAAAAATGTTTTAACTTACTTGATTAAAAAACACTCCAAACTTCGGATTTTTCTAAACTTGCTAAATTATAAAACAGGCACATTCTTTAATAGTAAAACAACAACAACAACAAAAAAAAAAAAAACATAGTAAACAGTCTCTACTTTTTTCTCAGGATCTTGATTGTTTTGATAAGACGAATTCCCTTTTTATAAAGCACTAAACTTAATGTCTCTAAAGGCAATAAAAATTTGGCAGAATGTAGTTAGTAATCTACTTAAAGTGACAATGACTCAAATCAGTGGAAAATGCATTAGATTAAAACTTTATGTTTAGGAATAGTTTAAAAATCACCAAGCACCAAAATAATCTGTGGTACTTGCAGAAGTGCTGTTTTCTCTTATGATGTGGATGGCAGGAGCTGAGGCAGGCTGATTGGCATGGGCAGGGAAAGGTAATATGTGGACACTGTAACATAAGTCATATAATGTATATCATTCACACTTTCTTTCACTACAGAATTCAGGAAGGAAGATAAAGGTAGAGTCTACTAAAAAAATTGACATCTTTTTCATTTATTGAGTGATAAGAATACTTTTTTCAACAACATCTTCTGTGAGAGCCAATGTTTAAACTTAAACCACTGGGTGTAACTACTTATTTTTCATTGATTCACTTGCTTGAAGTTGGTAGTTTGAAAAACTCACAAAAATCAGTCTTTTACTTCAAGTGCTACAGATATGGACATGGAACAATTCCTACCTGACAGATATCAAGTTTTGCTTATTAAATTATACCAGTTCGAACACTGGATGTGTAAGAGAAAAAAAAACTGCAATATTCTTTTGAACTTTAATCATGACAAAGTCATTCAAGTTTTTATAGGGAGATGAAAATCTCCAGATATCTTATCAAGCAACAACAATTTTAAAGTCAAGGGGGAAATGTCAGCTGAATTAAGGATGAAATGAGTAGAAATGGTGTCTGTCTTATAAAATATAGAAATAGACTATGAAATGAAAAAATGAAACAAACAAATATGTTACCATCTAGTTATAACCACTGCTAACATTCAGAGGTATGTTTTCTCTTGGCATTTTTCTTTCTATCACCAGGCTTTAAAAATATTTCAAAAGAGAGAGAACTTGAGGAGAAATAGGTTGTCTTCAAAACCTACTGTCATTCATTCAGGAAAGGTTTTAAGTGGGGTCACTGGTGAAGGTTTATCTTGAAGAGAAGACAAAAGTTAAAGGGAAAACTATACACTATATATATCTCCTTTGGTAGGCTTTCTTAGTGGCAACCATCATGGTGACTTTCTCCTTTGTGGTGAATTCAATATTGCAACCAATACCAAGAGAGAAAGAAAAAGAAAGAAAGAACCAGGAGGAGAAAACACTGTCTTTCTAAAAGAATAAGCACTACATCTAAGTAAGTCAAATGGAAAACATCTCTTAAAACATACTGACCTTGTTGGTAATTGAAATTAAGCAGATTTTACTCAATTTCTTTGTTTTATTTTTTCAGCAAGTTGATAACTAAAGAATGCTTGGGATTTGCATCTCACAGTGCCAGATATTGTAGAGTCAAAAATATGTGAACAAGTACAACTAGAAAATATCAGGCATATGGCATGAAACACATTTTCATTCATTTTTCAAAGGGGGGAAAACATTTTAACAGAATGCAAAATATTGTGCTCTGGTTTACTTGCCAAATAGAGAAAAGTGTGAATTTTAGTGAGGAAATCAATGGCTAGTTTGAATTGAAGTGGTTTAGAGTAATTGCTTTTATAAGCAAATAATTAGATAGGTTGGATATTTGGTTGTTAAAACTGAAAGTTTATTGTGAGCTATCTGATTTTCTGTTTTCCTTCGTGACTAAAAGATTTGTCTGGATGAATTTCACTTCTATAGCAATCTCAATTTTTGTTGACTAAAAAACAACCAAGTCAGTGCTACATTCTCCTACAGTGCTACATACTCCTCAATTTTTCACCTATTAGGTTTATTATTTTATGAAACTCCATAGTTAAAAGAGAGATTCATCTCTTTGTCAGTATCCGAGTCTTTCTAAATAGAATTGTGAGCATACCTAATATCACTAGACAGAACTGGTCAACATGAAACATCAGGCAATTCAGCCTGCACAAATCATAAGCAATGCCCAGTTTTCATTAGTTAATTGGAAATCCCTCTTCCCATGATAAATGGACCACCCGAACCAAGACTATTTCAAAAAGCTGCTTTGGAATGATGCTCCTCTCAGAAAAATTACAACTGTAATTCTCAAAAAGTGAAGACTTACTTATATTATAGGTCAAGTACATATGTCTTAAGTGCCCTCTGAACAACAATGGCTTTTCTTACTTATCAGATTTGTTTACATGGGGAAATAGAACTCATTTCTTCTAAAACCCCAGCCTAGAAGAAAAGACTGTGACTCTAGTAGTGAGCAAGATAGGAACAAACCCACAAGGGCAGGCAGAGTTCTTTATTTATTGCTCCCAGCAGGTGTCAGATACTATAGTTTCTTTGCAACCATCAACACCCTGGGGCTTTTTAGTTCCACATCCAAGACAAGGAAGAAGGGGAATAGTGAGTAACCCCAAGGGATTAGGTACCTCCTGAATCCTATCCCAACCACTAGCAGACTCCAGCTGCGTTTAAATGTTTTGCTTTCTTTTTTTTTTTTTTTTTTTTTTTAAGAATTTCTGATGCTCAGAGGTTGCTGATTACTTCCAGATTTTAGTTCTACCCCAGTGGAGATTTGCTACAAAGAGTTTTATCTGTTGTTAAAATTGCAATTGCTACAAAGAAATGTCTTCTCTTAAACCAGTTCCCTAAATATGAACTGTTACAACAGTTAAACAAAACAAAAACAAAATCTACTTCCCTTTTAAAAATACATTCTTCACAATGCTAAGAGAGTGAGTTTGAATATCTAGGTAAGCCTTGTGATCTATGTTTGTGATTCTCATCAAACTCTCCCAGAAACTAAGATGTGATTGCTGAAGTTACCAAATTAATGCCTTTAAAGGGGTGGGTCCCTGTACTTGATTCAATTATATTTAAACTGGCAGAGAAGATTAACATTTGAAGCTAGAGTAATAACCCAACTAGTAAAGGGAAATAACTGTTCAATATCTCTCTCTCTCCCTCCCCCCACTGCCTGCCCCTCCCCCCTCTCTAATGAATTTACTCAGAATCCTTTTTTTTTCCAATAGTGAGAAGCACTCAAAGCACTAAGTTGTAGATACTTCATTAAAATTAAGTTGTTTAGTGATCTAAATAGTTTCCTAAGATGATATGATGATTGTGATGATGATGATGATGATGATGATGATGTGTGTGTGTATGTGAAAATTAAATCTCTCTCTCTCTCTCTCTCTCTCTCTCTCTCTCTCTCTCTCACACACACACACACACACACACACACACACACTTTAGAAATCTCTAACGTACTTATTTGAAAGTTTTACTTGGGGATGAGGCTTTAAAATACCGACATGTGCTAAATAGAACTTGCATGGTTCAAACTTGGTTTACAAATTTACAAATATTATTTCTGTGGCTGCCACTGTTTCTATATTTAGTATTCTGTGTTGCTAGAGATATTGCATCTTGGAGGTCTGTTCTGTCTGAAGTCTGTCCTCCAGCACATTTCTCCATCCCCAGTGTCAGTCAGAACTATTAACTGCCCTTATCCACTTCCTCTCAACTACACTGAGTACATAGAACATTAAAAATGTTTCCTCCTTTGAAAAATTTTCAAGTGAGTTCAGGCTTATTAGATACTGCCTGACAAAAGTCAGTATTTTTCAAACATAAAATCACTTCATTCTATAAACAGGCAATTTATAACCTTCCTTAAAAAATACCCAAATCTCATCTATGCATTTTAAGCCTTAAATCTCTCTTTTTGTTGGTTTACTGCCATTAGAGAACAAATATTTCACTTGTTTAATTTCATCAAGATTGCAACATAACCATTGAGCCTGAATTACAAAAATAAATATAGATCATGTCCACACATATAAAAAAAGATGACAATTAAGGTAATTGAGCTAATTACGATTATTCTTGTGTCATGGACCCTTTATCGAGGATGCGTGTGAGGGAGGGGAAAGGATGCCCTCCTTTTTAAAATTATTACTGCAGTAGTCACATCAGTTTCACAGGTAGATAAGAATGGCGTTAGCCATTCTCACCTTTTCTTGCTATATCCTTAAAATATTTCAATGCCCACATCTAGGGTATTATTATAGATAAGGCCTTCTTTTTTGTAGCAAGCTTGCCTCAGTCATAGAACCTAGAATGGATTGTGTTGTATAAAAACATGTTCTATAAAATCTCACTGTTCCTGCATAATAAATTCTTCTTGAGAGCTGTCTATGATTTTCAGTGCTATAGTGCTAAATTATCCAAGAAAAGGATTGTGTTTCACAAAATTTTATCATAAATTTCTGTACCAAGAAATACAAATACAGTCTTGCCACTGAAATTTGCTACACTCCTCTGTAGTTTATAGCTCTTTGAAATCAATTCTTTTCAGAAGTTGAGCTCATCACTCAAGAAAGGATGACTTACTTTTTTTTGTAATAAAAATAAAGAGCAGAAATGTCAGTGTAGCACCCATATTTTTGTAGGATAATCATTATATTAGTAACAGGAAACAATCATGTACTATAAATAAATGTATAAATAAAATAATATATAATATATATATATATATATATATATATTTATATATATGAATATATAGATATATATGCACTTTGTTATATGTTGTCTCCAAGCCTTCAAAAATGCAAGAGAATCACATGAATATGTGTTTAAAATTTAAGTACATTTACTTAATTCCAACTATTTTTAAACTGAGTACACAATATTAAAGATTAGAACATGAAAACTGACTTACAGGACACAGACAGGGAAAGAAGACAGACAAAACTTTAGCTAATGATAACATAGGGTAGATTATGAAGGTTTCCAAACCCAAATTAGTACCGGACTGCTATGAAGCATAGACAAGGGTATCAGTGATCCAAATGAGGAATATGGCTGGCTTTGTGGGAGAAGACACTGGAATTGGGCCTCATAGTATGAATATGAAATTGATAGTTGTGGAGTCGTAATATTTAGTGGCTAGAAATCCAAATCAAACTAACTTTGGTTCATTTGAAGACACAGATTTGTTGCTTCACAAATTGAGAAATTTAAGGATGAATATGTATATTAATGCAAAAGTAATAAATGAAAATTTTATTCCATTTCTTATCTGATTTTAATTGTGTATCAGTTTCATTCTCCCCCGTCTCTCTATAGGTTTGTAATCATGTCCAAGAATTTCTTGAACTCACACGGTTGCCATCTGATAACCAGACAAGAAAGTGGCTTTGCTTTCCTTATTCCATTTTGAAAAATTCAAGATAAAATTCATGGCCCAGTTTTTATCATGTGTCTAACTTTTAGACCAATTGTGGGATTAGAAAAAGCATTGATGTTTTCTGACATGAAGAATTGGAAGAAAATAGAAATTAGATTAACTAATTAAAATGTTTGTGGTAGCTGGGCATAATGGCATACACCTGTAATACCAGCTATTGAGGAGGCTGAGGCAGGACAATGGTTACTTCAAGGGCAGACTGTGCAAGTTAGTGAGAGCCTCTCTCAAATTAAAGACAAAATGGGTCGGGGATGTAGCTCAGTTTACAGTTCTCCTGGGTTCTATCCATAGTAATAACAGAGGAAGAAGAAGAAGAAGAAGAAGAAGAAGAAGGAGGAGGAGGAGGAGGAGGAGGAGGAGGAGGAGGAGGAGGAGGAGGAGGAGGAGGAGGAGGAGGAGGAGAAGAAGAAGAAGAAGAAGAAGAAGAAGAAGAAGAAGAAGAAGAAGAAGAAGAGGTATACAGCCAGAAATGAAAAAGAATAAAATCTGAAAAAAAAAATGGTACAAATAACATTACAAAGATATGTGTAGAGAGATTATAGGGAATACTGAGGATGAGTTAAAGAGCTTACTTATTTTTCTATAGACTATAGGAAAACACAAAACAGTTAAGGACATGTTTTTTTCTGTCACAGACTATACATTTAGAGGTTATGTGGAAAGGAAAGAGTAAAGTAAGAGAATCAGGGAGACTATCAGACTAGAGCCAAGACCAATAGCTGCTGTGTCATTATCTAACTATTAATTTTTGGCAAGTCATCTTTTTTGGTGAAGAAATGTATGTGAATCAGACTATTTCTTCCATCTATCCCATTATGTTACCATAAAAATAATAAATATGATTGCTTGAATAACTTAGAAGTATTAAATAAATTCAGGTCTTACATTAAGGAATGTAAGACCTTGTTCAGATTTGTCAACATGGATAAGCATTTCCATATAGCAAACTCATTCAGGCTGTACAAGAAAGAGAAGAAAATAAGCAAAGTTTCATTGTGAATTACTAAAATTAGTTAAATAGTCTCTGGTATTAACATCTCATTTCAATTCCTCAAGTAAAAACACCATGAACAAGAAAAAAATGCCAATATGATATAATGGAAAGATACCGAGTTTTGACAATAAGACTTACATGCTGTTTAGTACCCACTCCAGAAAGCATTGCTAGGCTTCCTTGGGAAGTGGTTTAAGCTCTCCAAGCCATAAACAAATGGGAAATAGATGTATTTCCTTGGGTAAGGAATCAATCTAAATCTTCTCTATAAAAATGACAATATCTTATAAGGATTAAAAAATAACAAATGTCCTAATAAATTATCTGTCATTCAAAAGATGTTAGTTAGTCTCCACATTTTTGGTTCATGACATGGACCTCAGCTCTCCTTTTCTAGTTCCTCACCATAATAACTAAATCTGGCAAGTAAAATCAGTATTTTAAATAAAATTGAGCTACCATCAAATGAAGGACCTAAATAATCTCTTCCTACCCTTTCAATTATAAAGTGTATTATGTTATCTCATAGAGAAAAACAGTGTTCTGGGTAACCTGGTATTGGGTCCCCTCTTGCCTCTGCAGGAGTTCTGTTTCTTTTCTGCATGCTTCAAGAAATCAGACTCCTTTTCTTCTGAAGAAGAAAAAGAAGAAGGAGGAGGAGGAGGAGGAGGAGGAGGAAAAAGGAGGAAGAAGAAGAGGAAAAGGGGGAAGGGGGAGGAGGGGAAAGGAGGAAGGTGCTGAAGAAGCAGCAGCAGAATAGGAAGAAAAAGAGTATTCTCATTGATCTGGATATGCTTATCATTAGAAAATAAGCAAATTAGTACTACATTCAGGGAATAAGATGAATAAATATAATAAATCAAAGAAAAACTTTTAGGAGGAATACCATCTTTTCTTGCTTTCCTCTGGAAACTAACAAGACCTTTATTTGAGAAAAGTATATAAATTTTGAAATCGTAAGTAAAAGGGTTTAAGTATGCATTTTTCTTTCAAAAGGAAAATGGTTATCATTTTGTTTTTAGGCATACATGAAATTTAAGACACTATTATTACTTCATCTTGGATTGCAATGATAGGAAATATAAAAACAGAGTAAGAAAGTTTGGCATTTTCCTTTCTACCTTTCAACCTTTTGATTCTGGTTTAACATTACATAGACAATCATTGTAAATCATAATGTTTTGAATTGTGTAGGGCACACTTAACTGCTTATATAGGTAGTGGTTATTCCAAACTCTGCAGAACTTTTGAACCGTTTTTAGTCTTTCAATCAAATTTTGCCTCTATTATAGTTTTCTACTTTTGAAAATACTTTTATAGTCCTGTTACTTGATAGTTCAATGATGTTGAACTCTGAACGATAAATAATATTTGAGGTTTCATCCTTTTGTACTACACACATGAGGGTGGATTTTATAAATCTCTAATAATGGGCTATCCAACCCCAAAATATATTCCCCTGGAATAGTTAAATTGACTTATTTTGTGGTCTACCACAACATATGTATATTTAATTCTGTGATACAGTTTTTTCTTTATTTCTTTTTTTTTTCTTTTTTTGGTACTGGGGACTGAACACAGGGACACCTTACCACTGAGATACTTCATGAGCTACATACCATCACTAGTCCTTTTTATTTTTTATTTTTTCATTTTGAGACAGGGTCTCGCTAAGTGTCTAGGCTGGCATGGAACCTGGGATCCTCCTGCTTCAGCCTCCCAAGTCACTGGGGTTATAGGCTGAGGCAGTGCACCTGGCAAGAACAGCTTTTTCTTTTGGATATATTATAAGATAAGGAAGAGAGGAAAGTATAAAATTTTTCCAGAATAACTGTTAACATACTTAGCTTTGATGAAGCCCTTTAATTCCTCTATGTGATGCTGAAAATACGTCATTGTTGACAAGGAAAAGAAAGCGAACAAAAAATGGAAAAGAGCAAACAGGAACAGAGAGCTGAGAAGTGATAGACTATGCAGAAGCATATGAGTCAATCTTCATAAACTCAATTGAAGCTACAGGAAGAGGAAACTTCTCTCTTCTCTAATTTCCCAACTGTAAATTTTGTACATGCTTTAAATAATGGAGTTTCCCAGAGAGGTACGTTTCAGGGGAGGACAGAGAAGAGACTGTAATACCTGCTCTTCATCGTAGGAATCCATAGTAACAACAAAAATCACTCCAGGTGATTTCCAGCACTCCAATGCCAGCACATCATGGGGCTATTTGAATTTCTTGTTGGAGTAGGGCTCAAAAGGCATGTGGACTGGTGTGTTTCTGAGATGGGCTATAAGGCAGTTATGATGACATGACCAGAGGCAAAAGATGTTACATCGGGTTTAAGAGAAACTTCTCTGAAGCTTGTCATTTGGTAGCATAACAGCTTGCTGGGGAAGGCAAGTCTTGAGAGCCATGCAATCTGTCACCATGTTGCTCATTTAACCTTCTTCACATTTTTCAAACTTATTTGAATCTATTTATTTGCTAAGCTGTGAAAAAGTGTGTAGATCACTTTACCTTTGTGCTAAGTAGGATGATGTTTACAAAGCATTTGTCATGTATTATTTTCCAATAATTGATCACGTATTCATTCTACCCGCTCCAACACTCCTGCACTGTCCTTACGTGTACACAACTCAGAGGCAGCAGCACATGGTGGTTGAAGGTAGGCTAAGTAGACAGATTACCTGAGTTCAAGTCCTGGCTCTATTTCATTAATTGATCTTAAATTGGGGACCCTACCAGTACCTACTCCATAAGGACATTATGATTAATACATGGGATGATATGTGATTAGAGGAGGGGTTGGCACACAGCAGGATATAAATATTTGTTGCTACTATTATTTAACTGGATTGTTGGTGCTTTAATCCCCAAGTAGTCGCACAACAGTTTTTTTCTCTGTGTTCCCCTTGCTTATTGAAAATTGAATAATTTTCATTTTTGTTCTACTCATATGAATGACATTTTACAGTGAATTTGGTTTTTAGAAAGGGTGTTGTGGCAAAGAAAGGCTCATATCCACCAACAAAGAAGCACCCAGTAACACATGCTTCTGGACAATAAATACAGGAAGGAAAAGACATAGTTTCAAAACTGGCCAATAAGGGGTGTGCACAATAGAAATCAAATAAAAATTGAGAATTGGCCTATATATATCCACCATCTATTTACCAGGGATAATAATACTAATCTCATAGATTTGCTATTTAAAAAACATAAAACAAAATATTATACGTTAAATTAATGCAAGTTATTCAGGCTCTATCTTCTGTGTGGTGCTTTTACTTCTGTCATCTAGTCTATCATCTATCTTTAAAGGATTGGCTCCTGTAATTGTGGGGGCTGACAAGTCCAAATCCCTAAGAGTGGAAATGCAAGAGGCATTAAGGTTGAAGTTTTGAGGCAGAATTCTCTCTTCTCTGGGAAACCTTAATATTTGCTTGGAAAATCCTCAACTCCTAACCAGATGCAGCCCACCTTCAGTAGAGAGGGTGATCCTATACTTCGAAGTAAGCAAATGTTAACTGTCTATTAAATACCTCCATCACAGTAACACCTAGAATAGTGTGTGATTGAATAACTGGTTGCCACAGCCTGTTTTAGACAGGATGACATAAAACTTAGCCATCACAGCACTCTAAAGAGACTCTCTTTTAACAGAATCTAATTTCTCTATGGGGCCTGGAACTAGCCTTTTCAGTGAACATTGGCCACTAGGTATGAAAGGAAAGGCAATAAGGCACAGGCTCTAAGCTTATCTGACTGTGTCTGAGTCCTTGTTTACCTGTGTTATGATCTTTGATGTGGTATTTTGCTTCTAGGTGTTTTAGTCAATAACAAGGAGTCAGTAATAGTATCTACCTCAGGTTGTGAGTATTAAATCAGCTAACATTTGTAAAAGCTTTTAATTAGTGCCTGTGAGATTATTGATGCTCCTATAAAATTGTTAAATAATTCTGTCTAGATTGTGAGGGCATGACTCCACTTGGAATCAAGAAAGAATGACCGACAGTGACATCGAATACTATAATTGGTCTATCAAAACATTCTTTGGGGTTAGAGGAAAAGACCATTAATTCATTGTGGATATTAGTGATGGAACAATTTCTAAAATTGAGAGTCTGATTTTTTTATATAAGCCCAGGGAAGTACAGATGTGGTAACTGTGTTAGTTGTTAGGGTCTGTAAACAAGTCATGATGGCGCCTGGCATTTGCCAGAGGGAGTGGTTTGTGAAGTAATGCCAGAGAGCCATTAAGTGTGGACACTCCTTATTGGTTGACTGCTGTATCTAGTTTATGTTAATTAAGATAAGCTGTGTGGAATGTATATATACCCTTCCTGTCCTACAATAAAGGGCTCCCACTCCTGCTGTATCAATGTACACAAGTTGCTCATCACCCCCGGTTATTTTGCTGCAACCGGACTGCGGCATATGGTGGCCTGTATTGGGAGCCCTGGGACACTCGGGGGTAAGTGACAAAAAAAAAAAAAAAAGCTGCCCGTCCATAGATAGGATGGGAGCAAATCTGCTCGTCCCTAGACAGGGCGAGAGGAAACATGGCCATTTTGAGAAAATGGAGAAGATTGATACAGTATGTTTGTGTCTTGTTTTGTCTCAGTGTATTGTATTGTCTTTGTGATGAGAATATGGAAGGGGTGTTAGGTAAATTGATAAGGGAAAGAGGCACCCCAGTGGAACCAAGAATAGTTAGGGCATGTGTTGATGGAAGCCCAGGAACTCTAGTCAGAAAGAAAAAGAAAGTTCAGAAGAAGAAGGATTATCAGGAAAAAAGTTGCAGCAAAAGGCTATTACTGAATACTTTTTGTTACCAGAGGGTGTGTGAATCGGCATGGCGGCTGCCACGTGCGCGAGCTGGTCATGGCGCAGCAAGGACTTTCCAAGTGGTGGCAGCAGGCTCTTCCCTGCCCCCCGCCAGGGGGAGTGGGACGCCACTGCGGAGAGCCCAAATCCAAACCTGACCCGGAGGCACAGTCTCACAGGCTCTTGCTCCCTGTGCCCAGTGGCAGTTTGAGTCCAGAACACTCCCCGGACTCTCCCCGGGGCCATCTGGGGCTGCCCAGGACCTGCAAGCAGAAGATGGCCTGAGTCCCTGAAGTTTGATCATTTCCAAGGCCAGTAACTACAATGGTTCTCCCACACCTGGAAGCTAATGAGTAATGAGCACTATTAAGGCCTATTTCAAATGTAAAAAACCTTGAGATAATGTACTAAATTGTTCATAAGGTTGTTTTCTTAGTGGAATGCTATAGGATTTTCTTTAGCATCATTGCTGGAGTTCCTGCCTTCATCCCAGTGCTGGTGAGGACGAGGGTGGAAGAATTTCTAGTGTTGCTGAGAACGGGGCAAGACTTTGGATCAAGCTAGCTGCCTGCAGAACTTACCTGGACTGTGATTTAAGCTAGCTGCCTGCAGAACTTACCTGGACTGTGATTTACCTGGACTGTGAGTTAATCTATTGAGACACTGCTTTACCTGGACTGAGACAACAAACTGTAATCTACAACAAATTATAACTCGGTATCTTTGCAAACGGTGTCATTGCTGGTATAATTTTTCCAAGGGCTTCTTGCATGGAACCATCAATTGGCTTGGTATTGTGGCATTTTGTATCCTCCCCTTCTGCTTGTAGCAGATTATTTATGGTGTTTGTGTAAAAACCACTATGGTTGTTATTTAAATTAAACAAAAGGGGAAATGTTAGGGTCGGTCTGTAAACAAGTCAAGATGGCGCCTGGCATTTTGCCATAGGGAGTGGTTTGTGAAGTAACGCCAGCGAGCCATTAAGTGTGGAGATTCCTTATTGGTTGACTGCTGTATCTAGTTTATGTTAATTAAGATAAGCTGTGTGGAATGTATATATACCCCTCCTGTCCTACAATAAAGGGCTCCCACTCCTGCTGTGCCCTGCCCCCTGTATTTTGCTGCAGCTGGACTGTGGCAGTTAGTCCGATTTTTCACTGCTGTGACTAAAAGATCTGACCGGAGCAATTGTAGAGGAGAAAAAGTTTATTTGAGGGCTCTTAGTTTCAGAGTTCTTAGTCCATAGAAGTCTGGGGCCATTCCTCGGAGCTTGAAGTGAGGCAGAACATCAAGGCAGAAAAGTGTGGCAGAGGGAAGCAGCTCACATGATGATTAGAAAGCAGAGAGAGAGGTCTTCACTTGCCAGATATAAATATATACCCCATAGCCATGTCCTTGGCCCACCTCCTTCAGACATATCCCATCTGCCTTCAGCTGCCACTCAATCTCATCAGTTGATTAATTCACTGATTGCATTAAGGCTCTCATAATCCAATTATTTCTTCTCTGAACCTTCACACATAAGCTTTTTGGGGACATCTCACCTCCAAACTGTAACAGTAACAATGTAAGTAAAATATACATATGTATGTATATATACATTTTGCGATTCTTATGGAATTCCTAAAACATGAGTCTTTCAATATTTTCAAAAGATAGATGTAAAGGCATAGTTACATTTTTTTTCAACCTGCTAGAGTACATTAGAAACAAATTGAAAGGCTGAGGCAGAAGGATGGCAAGCTTAAAATTCTCAGCAACTTAGCGAGGCCCTAAGCAACTCAGCAAGACCCTGTCTCTAAATAATTCTTTTTAAAGGGCTGGGCATGTGGCTCAGTGGTTGAGTACCTTGGGTTCAATCCCTGGTACCAAATAAATAAAAGAAACCAATTGAGTTATTATTCTTAGACATATAGATTCAAAATGAGGCTCAATGCTACTTACATAAAATATCACTCTATTCTTTCTGTACCAGAAAACAAGTGGTAGAGCCATTCTGCCACCAATCAGAGCAAGTGAAATATTAGTGGGCTATATGTGCATGTGTGACTAAGCATTGACATTCCAAGCATTAGGAATCCTAAATATTTCAAATGATTAAGCCAAAGTTCCAAATCCTGCAAAGAAAACACCTTCCCTTGGGGACATGTTTTGGTCACCCACTGAATTCAACAAAATGGCCCTGGTGATGGTCTCAGATTGCTTATCATTTTGCATATTGTCTTTACCTCAAGCCCTGCCAGTTCAGTCATACTATCTGCTCATGACCTATTGGTTGATTGTCGATTATCCCCACTCTACTGGGGGAAGAGTATGAGGTCTGGGCTTTGAAAGATGAAGCTAAATTGTACCCTAGGAAAGGGCATTTTAGGCCTGACATAAAATATCACTCTATTCATCTGTACCAGAAAACAAGTGGTAGAAAGCAAGGACAATAGATGAAGCGGGTAAGAATCACTATGGCCAAAGTATTGGCTTTACCATAGAAATTCAATACAATTAAAATTAAAACTTGAGCTTTATGTTTCTTAAATTAGTACCACTTTATTCTGTCTTTCTTGTTCTACATTAAAAAAAAAAACACCACAAAACTCAACGGATTATAACTTTAAGCATTTTTTTTTTTTTTAGCTCAGTGTTATGGAGGTTGACAATTTAGGCTTGGCTCAGAGGGGTGGCTCTTCTGGTTTGGGCCAACTACCAGTGATTATGTCTGTGATCATTCAGCCATTTGTGATCAGCCAGCAGGTCAACTAGAGGCTGGTGAGTGTAAGATGGCCCCAGCTGAGCTAATTCATCTCTCCTCTCTGTGTCTCTCACCTCCAGCAGACTAATTAAGCACATTCACAGGGCATCTGGGCAGGGGTTCAAGAGAGACAGGAGGAGTCTAAATTCCTAACCAGCAGACTGCCACTTCTGTCACATGCTACTGCTAAAGTAAGTCCATAGGTCAGTTCAGATTCAAGAGATGGGGAAATAGAATTAATCTTTTGATGGGAGTAGCTGCAAACTCATTGAACAAAGGGTGTGGATACAGAAAGGAATAGAACATTGGGAGCATTTGTAATCAATCTAGGATACATCCAGTAAAAAAATAAAATGGTATTTCAAAATTTTTGGAAACAGTAATACTTTTTTTTTTCAGATGCTAGGTTTTAATCCTTAGCAGGCATACACACTCCTAAGAATATAAGAACAGATAATACAAGTCCAGACTCCTAATCTCTGAAAATTGGACACGGCTTCTGTCTGTTTTATTTCACAGCATTTTTTTTTCCTAGTGACTGGCAAGGCTGTAAAGGATTGGGCAGAGCATTTTGTTTTCGTTCTTTAATTTTGTGTCTTTTAACTTATCAACTGCCATTACAATAAGGGAACATCAATTAATGCTAAATTACAAAGAGGTTCTTGTGGGATTGCCTATTACAGCTGCCTTGATGCCAAAACCATTCAAAGTGATGAATGTTTTACACTGAATACCAAATACACTCATAATTATTTTGCCATTTACTGAAAGTGTTGCCAATCTACCTTTGATTCTAAAGAAACTGCACATCTTTATCCACTTGAAAATAAAAATCTTGTGCTCATGAGATCTACACAAAGGCCCTTTTATGTGGGTCAAAAGGATGCTTCCCCATGCCCATTTAATATGTTTTCTCTGAAGTTCTCTGTGCTGCCCTGAGGGCCATCCACATACTGGTGATAAGCATGTAACTTGCATAGAAAACTCCCTCCCTCCCAACCTACATCACAATATTCAGCATTCAGTATGTCCCATAATAAAATGGTATTTTTTGTATGCTCTCCACATACAGCTAAGGTATTGCTTTGTGCATAGAGCCCTACAATATAGACACAGTTTACCGGGAACTTAGCATTTAAACGACTTTCATCTTGACAATGACTGACATGTCTCGCCGAGAATATTATATATTTAGAAGATTTTTTTTGAAGCCTCCATACTTAAGAATCATGTCTCATCATATTCAGTGAACTTCTGAACTAAGTCTTAAATGTTTAAAGAAGGGTCACAAAGCCACTCTGCTACAAAAGTCTGCAACTTGCACCCAACTCATATCACAGAAGAAATTCATGCATAGAATAATTTTTTCTAAGTTTTCTTTCCATTAGAAAAAAATTCCTTCTGCTTTTAGCTTTGAATATTTATCACTGATAACTTGTACTAGAATCAAACAAAGTAGAAGATAAACTCTATCGGGGGGGAAATATATCACATTCTTCATAAACTTTGGAAGAATTTCCTCAACACATGCTTCTCCATTTATACAGCAGATCAAGGAAGGCTAGAATCCAATTTCAAATCAAATAACCCCCATATCGATGTGCAGGGTGGTTGACAGTGCACTCTCATCAACTCTGTGCTTTCTGGTGGGTAATGTGCACAGTGTAACTTAGAGTAGCCATTTGGCAGAAAACCGCTCTAGTCAAATTGAAATAGCCTTTAGATCCTTGGTTAGAATGGAGAGCCATAATGTATGCTTGTCATTTGATGAAAAATAGTGCGCTTAAATTAAGGGAAAAAAATCCTGTCGTCCAGATCTGAGACTGCACAATGACACAGGTGTCAAGATCTTATTTAAAAGTGTTAAGGCACAGTACTGCTCAGCAGCACAATTTGTAAGAAAACACGGGATCATGTGCCAGGGACTGAAGATTTGCTGCCTGATACCGGCCATAGGTAGTGATAAAATATGTTTCTTCCAGATAATTACTTGCTACTCAAGGAAAGTGGCATTTCTAAATTGATATTTCAATGCAGCATAAACAGATTATGTTGCACATGTAGACACAGGCTAGTTTTTGTCACACGATTGGACTTGGAATCAGTCAATGCCACCTAAAACTAATTCTGTTTTATGCTTACAAAGCAATGCAACTTCTCAAGAGCCAAGAAAATGTCCACTGATGTGAATATAATGAAAAATTTAGATTTAATATGGCAAAAGAGAAAAGTTTTATTTTTATTTTGATTCTTTGAAAGGATTTTAAGAATATTAATGTTAGATAAAGCTTTATAAGCATTTAGAAAGAAAGCGATTCCATGGTTTATAGAATTTCTCAGTTTGATAAAGGAATAATATTTGATCTTCCCAGTAGTATACTAAGGACTTATATGGCTCTTATTTGATTCTTGAAACAACACTGCAATTTAGATATTAATTTTCTCACTTACACAGTGAGATACAGTGTATAAGTGAGAAAATAAGGTGAAAAGAGATTAAATGACTTGTCTAAGTTCCTACAGCTTAGGTTGAAGATTGAGTTATTTGGCCATGAAAACTGAGTTATATGATATTAAACACTTGAAGTGCTCACTATTGGAATCATGAAGAAATATGTCATAAGCTTGTTATCTACAAATATAAACAAAAATGCTGTAACCAATGAATACTAGAAAAAATAAACATTTTTCCTGCTCTCATTCTCATACCATTTTTATATGAAGACTTGATACAGAACTTGATACAGACAAGTGCTACATATTGTAAAATCCATGTACACCTGCCTAATCTTTTTTAAAAAAATAAATCAGCAAAATCTTAAAAAAGTACAATTAAACATGTAAGTCCAACTCCACCAGGTTAGAGTATAAAATATGAATTTAAACATTCAAAGGAACACAATTCCACATTTCACAATGTTTATCTTTCAGCCACAGTTGAAACCAAGCCTTCTTGATTTCAGTTGTGCCTAATCTACCCAGCCAAATTTTAGGATAATCTGGAAAGGTTGTTTTTCATGCTGGATGGGTAGAAGAGACTTGGAAACTTAATGGTTTCTGTCATAGACTTCAAAAAATATTTCAATTTCACTTTAATTTCTATCTTCTGGGGTCCTTGATATTTTCAATTGCTAGTCATAACCAGGATTCTGGTCTGAAAATTTTCTTACTTCTTAACTTTGTAAGCAAATTTTCAGGGATTTTGTTTTTCAAACTGTTAAGTCAATTATGGCTCATTCAACTTGTTCTAGTTTCCTAATTATGCTGATTTCTATTACAGATAAAATAATATTCTGCTGTCTCCTCTCTCATTCCTTTCATCATGGATTGTGTGTGGGTGGGTGCGTGTGTGACCAAACAAATATCCAAACAAACAAACTTTCTTGGCATTTTAGAGAGTATTTGGAAAGGACAGAGGTTAAAAACGTACTTGGCAAATGACTATGCATTTGTTTTCTGAAGATATCTTAGAAATGATATCAAAGATAATTCTTCATAGACAAAGATATCAGACATTAGAGAAAAATTATGCCTTTAAGTCTATCCCTTTGGCTGTCAGTGCCATATTCAACATCATCAGAGTGGTAATAACACAAATTTTTATTAACCTTTCTAAAAACTTACCAATTTTTCTTCTTCCTTTGATCTTATTTTACTGTTTCTTCAAAAGGTAGTTGCCACTCAGTGCCAGCCTTCTTTCAGTCCTTAAAACCTTAAGTGAATTCTAATTGTTTTTCTAGCACCCACCAATTTAGACTGCTTTTAAACCACAGGCCTGTTCTCAGCCATAATTTTATGGAGCCCTTAACACATCTGACATCTGCTCTGTGTCTTCAGAAGACTCTTTGTTATTTCTGTGACGTTCTGGTCCTGTTTCTCCTTACTGCCTTTCTCTTCCTCAAGACTTTGCAAAGTGCTATTCATACTCTTTTTGCCACTCACTTAAACTAAATGAAGGCTATTCAGAGAAGATCCTTCTCTATGCTTTCTAATAGCAATTTCATATTTTATAGTCTAAATAACAAACTTCATGAGGTTCCTTCCAAAACCCGGTTCCTTCCAAAACCCTGTTCCTTAGGCCTTGGTTAACACTCACATGGGCTCTGGATCACCATGTGCTGTGGAGTCCTGTCCTTAATAAAGTCCAAGCTTGCACATTTAGTCCATTTGCTGTTGTCTGCCACACAGCTGGTTGGAGTAGGATGGCCTCATCATGTCTTGAAATCGGTGCTGGCTATTAAGTGTGTGGATTGAGGATACTGGGTCCTGCACTTACTTCAGGGTTGACCAGGCTTATTCACATCCTCATTGTCTCAATACTCCCAAAAGCAGCAAAGAAGTTTATGCCTCAGTGCATGAATACTTCCATTCTTTGCTTATGTCAGGTTTGCTAATGTCCTAGTAGTCAAAGCAAGTTAGAAGGCCAAACTCAAGAGTTTCCATCTGCAGAAGCTGTTCATAGGCCTGGATACAGGAAAGCATTAGATGGGTCAACATTCTACATCACTCTGCAGTTTTTCTTATTTTGCCTATTATTCTTGCCATCCTCCCAATCACACTAAAGTGAAATGTTCATATTTTACCTTCTCTTAAGCAAACCCTGAACATTCCACTCTCATCCTTAGTTAACAAGGCTGGGACTCCAGCCTGGGACTCCCAGGGGTGACAGATGAAGTTTCATTTGCCTCACTTTGGCTCTTTCAATTCATAATTTTGAGGTAGATTTCAGCAGTATGCAATTTTAGTAGATCCATAGAATCCTCTTATGTGCAATGAAGTTTGATATTATGAAAATTTTTGAAATGTAACCTAGCATAAGATTTTAAACTAAGTTGGGATTAATGGACCCTTAGGAAGTCTTTGGGAATATAAATCCCTTAAGATTGCAAACAATGTGAATGTGAGCCATTGTGAATTTTTTTCAGTGTCTGTCATTGTGCCTGACCTGATCTGCTTCATTAGTACTGCTATTTCTCAATCAATTTCTTAGTTACCCACCACCAAATCTCTCTATACAACTTTACAAAAATGTTGTAGAGAACCAAAATTTATTTCCTGAATTCAACTTCCCTTCCTCATGTCTTTTTCTCTGCCCTTTCCACTCTGGTACTAAATAACAAAACTGTTTTATATTTATAAAGAAATTAAGGTTGCAAAGTTCTTCCATGTTTGTGAGCTCATTTGATCCTCACAAACCTCTCTGTGTGAATCAAAGTAGTTATAAGTTTTATGTTTTATAACACAAGAAACAAATTTATAAAACTTTGTAATCAGTCAGTAATAGTTTCAAAGAGACACCAAGTCTCTTGACCTTTAAGCAAATGACTATTGAATTTTGCACGTCTCATTTGGGTCATTACAAATTTGGACCTGTTACAAATTTTTTTTTTGTTTTAAAATATGGGGAAACAATGGGTATAATTTATATCATCAAATTAACACCAGCTTTTGCCTCGAATTCAAAATAGTCTACCTTGACAAATATCTGCTGAAACTTACCATTTGCTCTAAAAGATAGTTAGCAATACAAGATCTAAAACAAAGCAATTCCTATGTAGAAAAAAAGTGCATTAAAATTTTTGCATAAGCCTGAAAAGCATGGAAAGGGTTGGATGTTTCTTAGGATTGAAAGTGACTCTGTTCTTATACTACTAATGTTTTGGTTTATAACATAACATAAAATGCTTTCCTACAGATGTTACTTGCTGTACCATATGCAAATTGGATGATTCATGCTATGACTTTACATCAATTGTACAAACAACTCAAAATATGGTATTTCTACCCAAAGGGGCTAGACAAACTGGTAGCAAGTGGATTTGTTGGTTTACTATTAGCACAAGAATATTTTTCTTCCTGCTTGGAAAAGCTACGTTGTGAAATTGGAAAACCTATTTCTAAAAGCTTTTTTTTTTACTAGCAGATTGGCATTTCTTTGACTCTTGACAGTTGATTGTGTAGATTACATATTTTACAATCCATTAATGCACAAAAAGTCATAGAGGAAGATAGATAGGTACCTGGTGGCTCTAATCAAACACTAGTATTAATTAAGAAGGAAAAAATTGTGTATCGATGGTAAATTGAATTTCTACACTTTGTAATTTGTGTCTTGTAGTATGATATCAAAACTATAATCTTAGAAATACAATGTGGAACTAAATATCAACAAATATTGCAGGAGCTGTTGAAAAATAAATAAGGTGATAGAGACAAAATCTATCTCTTGTAGGAATTAAATACAAGGAACAACAATGTCATTAATTCTCCTGTAGAACAGGACTCAAGTGGTAACTTTAGTGGGCAGAAGACACACAGACCATATCTAACAGTATAAGATGTTTTTACATGTTCAGGTGTTTTCCTTTAAAATTAGCATCTGGCAGGACAGGTGCTTCCTCTTTGGCAGAGCTTGAGGGCTTCATCTTGCCAGAATTTCCACCCATCCAACTTCTCTTATTCTGGATTTCATGGCTTGTTTAAATGTTTTCCACTCTGGATTTAACTTAACAAGATACAATATCTTAACTAAAGATATTCCCCTGGAAATATCATAGTTATTAGTAAATGTTGATGTTAAATACCTCCTTGATAATAAGAACACATAT
Organism: Marmota monax; assembly: GCF_021218885.2. Classification (NCBI taxonomy): domain Eukaryota; kingdom Metazoa; phylum Chordata; class Mammalia; order Rodentia; family Sciuridae; genus Marmota; species Marmota monax. The sequence goes on from NW_026693811.1 coordinate 5,114,980, forward strand.
ATTGTTACAAGATATTAATCACTATGTTGATGATAAAAGCAAATACTAGACAAAACAAGGGAATACTCAAGTGCAAAATGAAACAAAACACAACACAGCCTTAAGATGATTTTTAATGGAGCATTTGTCTACAGGAAGGGATGTTCTTAAAACACTGAAAGGTTCAGGGATGGGCTGGAAACCAATTGTACCCACACCTGAGGGTTAGTAGTGCTCATCTCTTCCATCTTCTTCCATGACTTCATACTGGTAGCTTGAAATCATCCATAGGGAGAATATTGATGTCGCAGAAATTGGCAAATGCTGCACACTGGGGCTTTATTGATTTTTTTTTTTTTTTGTGTGTGTGTGTGTGTGGAGTTGTTGTCAAATGTTTATGAGCACAATACTGAGTGGTATGATATCTAAATATGTCTAAAGTTTTGAAAATACACGTAAACGTAGGAAAAGCATGGGGAAAGAAGCTTTTCTCTAAGCTATTAATAGTGATTATCTGAAGGGTGGACTTACATGTTCTTTTTATTGCCATTGTTACTTTCTCCTTTCTAGATTTTCTTCAACAAACATCTCCATTTCGCTATTTCCTGGATTGATGCAATTATATTAAATAAAAACTCTTCCTTATTAAACAAACTTATTACACGGAAATTTTTCACTTATCTTTTATTTCCATATTTAAGAATGTATCAAATACTAATGTATCCTTAAGAATGCCAAAGATTTATCTAGGAATTAAAATTCACAAAAATACACTTTCACCCACAGTCTTCTAAACTTTTCAATAACACCCAAAGTACACTAGATCCACTGGAGGGAGGAAAAGGCCATGGAGTGCACAGGAGGACATATCATTTCTCAGCAAAGCTCAGGACATGGCTGAGGCTCTGGTGTTCGAAGACTCCTTACCCCAGTACCTGGGATAGTTCTAGATAACCTGAGAGTGATTGGAATGTAGGCAGACCAGTAGCACTGGCATTGCGCAGTGAGGGAAGGCAGTCAGGAGGGGGCAGGCATGCCCATTTGGATCATTTTAGCACTGGTTGTGACAGCTTCTACTTTGAGTCCTCCTGACATTAGTATACAGTTGGAGCCTAGTTTGTTGCATGTAAGACTTGGCTAAAAATGACTCAGGGTATGTTAAGTGTATGGACATGTACTTGTATCTAAATGAAAATTTGTTAATTTCTTTTCTTAAGTCCTAAAAACACTGGCTCATGGAAAAGTGATAATGGATGTCATCATATTTCAAAATTACTTTGAACCTATATATCATATATGTAATTTTCACAAGTTTTGTTTGTCAAAGTGTGTGTGTGTGTGTGCGCGCGTGCCACGGGTGCGGGCACATGTATCTTTGTTTTTTGCTAGATGGACTTAGAAGTAGAGGGAAACAGAAGTAGAGGGAAATTGGCAACATTCTAAGTAAGGAGAGGAACATGGTATCTTTTTCTTTATAATCTTACTAGTATTTTTATCCTGATTATATAAAGACTCTTGCTTTTTAAAAATGTTGCTTTCACTCATCTATGTCTAAACTTCAGAAAAATGGCCTTAAATCTGCATCCCTGACATGCTCTCTAGTGGCTGGCCTGGGAGTTCACAGTCCTGTGCTCTGGTGGTTATTAAATAACCTCAGGGAGTTACTTGTTTGCTTGGTTCTTACCTTTTGGCTACAGTTTTCTTTAGGAAATCATTTTATCCCTCTGTATTCCCTATTCGGTTTTCACTGACTGTATTGCTTTTTTTTTTTTTTTGCCTCTTGTCATAATTATCTGTAATGTTGAGTCAATTTCAAAAGTAAGCTCAGATTTGCCCTAAAGGTGGCAGAATTTCTGTGGTGGGTAAGTGAAATGATTGCTCCATATAACTTTATAAAGTGTAAAGACCTCTGAGATGAAAGGACCTATATAAATGTAAGGCTGTCATTTTAAATTGCCATTACCGTTAGAAATTCTCAAGAGAAGCATTACTGAAATCTGGCGTATGCACCATATTAGATTGCTTAATATCATTAAAGCATGTGCAGCAAATGAAAATACCAATTTCCTCTTATATGTAACTCATGTTTAAGGCTGCGTATCCAAAGCTAGCATGTCTCCCAGCTCATTCCAGCGTATTAATGCTCAGGAAGGAAAGTGAAGTTAACAAAGTATGAAGACAATGATGTTTCTTGAGACTGGTGATTGCTTGTTTTTGTATGTATGCTTGTGAAAAAAGACAGATTTGAGAAACTAAATGAAAGGAGACGTGTACCAGAGAAGTTAGATATGACCAGGAAAGAAGGCTGGACAGAAACATACAGCATATCACCATGTAATTTATGTTTAGCTTTGGTCATGGGGGAACCAAGAAATAACACGTAATTTACAACAGCAGAAAAGAATTACAAGAGGAGAAAAATTACCATAACAGTGAAAATGGCCTGCCCTCTAATGTGAGACCAGCTGTTCTTGTCGACTCTGTTTGCAAGTTTGTTTTAGGAAAGGAGAATTCCCAGTGTTATTGGAGCCACGCACACCTAGCAATACTGAAATGCCAAGAAATAAGCAAGTGAGAGTGAAGGCATCAGTGGCAAATTGGAATCTAAGGCCTTTTGTGCTTGTTAAATGGTGGAATGATTATAATTGGAAAAAGTGATGTGCATTAGTTCTGAGTGAATGTACAAGAAATGACAAGCGTGTAACTTAATGATTACTTCACAACACTGAGGACTGCCTTATAGTCCCGCACCAAGGAGTTCAGCCCTACAGCAGAGAAAGCCACATGCTTTCTCCTCCTATTCATGAGTATTCTCCACAGGTCACATGGAAATAACCCTGAAGTGAGAAGTCTTGGCTTAGGAAGTCTGCTGCTTAAACTAGTATAAGTCACTGACAAAGAATGGCAAGATGCATTTTCTCTATTCCCTGCACCATTGCAATCATTGGCAAGCACATGGACAGGATCTAGCTTTAAAGGAAATAGCATATGTTGGCTCTCCTGGGGAAAAAGAGGGTGTGGGAAAGTTTCCTGAAATTCAAATCGAATATTCAAATGAGTGGGAGTGTGTCCATTTTCTCTTTGCTTTACACTATATACACATAGTATGTTGACTTTATGATAACATCCCAAATATGTATTCCAAAATTTTCTGAATGAGAAAATCTATAGTGAATGGAAACATTCGTTTGATGAAAGAGTTTATTAAAAAGTATTGGGTTCTTCAAGCTCTTACTATTCAAAACTTTTTTTTTTTTTTTGAAAGGAATTTTGGAGAGGTTGTGGGTGGGAAACAAGATTAACTACAAAGAAGCAATTGAAGGGAATTTCGGGGCCAATAAAATGGCTCTGTATCATAGTTGTGGCATGAGAGCACAAGTCTTTTTGGAGTTGTCAAAACCATTGAACTGGACCCCCACAAAGAGTGGATTTTACTATAGGTAAGTTAAAAACTGATAACTTTTCGAGGAGACAGATATGTTTACCCTAATTTAAATATTGCATAATCAATACATTTATCAAAACATCACAAGATACTCCTTAAATATGTACAGTTTTAATGTCTTTATATATAAGTTAAAAATAAACCTAAATTACAAGGAAAAAGTAGAAACAGATACAGGTAATTTTCAAAATGTTTTCACATTAAGAAAAAAAAAGGATATTCAGCATGTTTACAACCAACAGCACAAAGAATAACAATATTATTAATAATAATAAATATATGAAAGTGTCAAGGTGCCGCTTCTATTTTATCTTGAGAACTGGTTCTGGATTTGCTGTGTAACATGAATTTAGATTTACATATTAATAAACTTGCCTGGATGACACTTTCTGAAACCCACACACTGATAATTATAAACACGGCTAAAGTACTGAGAGGAGTGTGAGGACAATATTATTTAAGAAAGGAAAACATTATGTAAGTCAAAGGTATGTATAAAATCCTCTCACATGTTGTAATTTAATGGTTCAGGATTAAACAAGAGACGTGTTTAGAGTTAGGCACCTTCATGATGTACCTCACAGATACTTGGAGAGAAATTCCTTCAGCTGTCACTAGGTGGTGTGTGTTGTGACACAGAAAAATCAGGAATGCTTCATTGTGGACTATAGATGTAGACTAATGAGGAATAATGCTAAGCAAAACTGGGAAATCTACAGTAGAGTTTACTTTCCACAGCTTAGGTTAAATCTTTAAAACAAAATACTATATCTACAACATATGATCCCTAAGTGCTTCTCCAACATTTCGAAATATTAATATGTCTTCTTCTATTACTTGAAAGGTTCAACAATATTCAGTAAGGCAAACTTTTACAATCTGGTTTTCTTGACATAAAGGAAGAAAGTCTATTATTACCTCTTTTTTTAAAAAGGTAATCTTTATTTATACATATGATTCACTGTAGAAGGGTGTAAGAGAGAGATTTTTTCTTTTTTAACATCTATTAGTAGGATGAAGCAAAGATAGTTACGATGGAGAATAGATTATCAAGACCACCGTGCAAGTAATATCCTGCATATTGAGTCTAATCACCCATTTAAGTTAAAGGAAGAGTTGTTAAGAATATGGAGAATCACACTCTAATGATTAGTGATGAGAATCACCTACATAATGAAATTAGTATTGAGAAACATATTTTTAGGCAGAATGATTATCTTGGGAGATGGATTAAAAGGATAATTGAAGAACAATGTAACCTTTTTCATAGTTATCAGATTGAACTTGTTTAAGGCAATTTATCATAATAGTGTAGCTATGCCAAATCATAAAAGGACTGACCATTGCTTAAAAAATGTTTATTACATATTAATATAGACATGTTGTCATACCAGTGAAATACTGCCAATAAAAATGTGTAGGCTAATAAGTGGAGTTGAACAATATCTCAAGTTTCCTCAATAACTCTCATGAAGAAGTTGCAATTTCAAAAGAGTTTGCAGTGTTTAAAAAGTGTTTCTGAAATGGAATCACAATTTATTGTCTCAGCACATTGGTAACAACAGGAGAATCTAGTATTTAAGTTGATTTGAAATATTCACAAGGATTGCAGAATAATTTCCTTCTTTGTATATAAAACACAAATCAAATTTGTACTTTCAATTAGTCATAAAATTGGGTTGAGAGGGGAGTGAATTAACTAATTGAAGCTGGAATACAAGAAATGGAAATATGCCTCTTGAAAAAATTTGCTTTTACCTTTTTCCTTTTCCCACTGTATCTTCTTACACTTCTGTGAATAATTGAATTGTTACTCTTTATGTGTCTCTTCTTAAATTTTGTTTTTGAAATTAATATAGAAAAAACAAATTCTTTACTTTTAATCTATTTTTTTTCTTTAAAGCAATTGTAGGTGCACAGAAAAATTGAATATATAGAAAATTCCTATGTAGTCTCCCTGCCCATTTCCCACAACTGACTCTCATTATTTTCCTGATTATTAATGTCTTCCGTGGTTGTGGGACATTTGTTACAGTTGATGAGTCAATATTAATATATCATCTTGAATAAAATACATTTAACCTATCAGTTCTCTGTTCCCATCATTCTTATAGATTTTACTGAGTGTATAATGCCATGTATCCACCATTACCGTATTGTACTCAGCAGTTTCACCACCCTCAAAATTCCTTGTGTCACCTATTTATTTCTTCCCTTCAATCCTCACCCCTAGCAGTCCAGTCACTGATCTTTCTACTATCTTTATAATTGTAGGTTTTCCAGAATATTATATAGCTTGAACATACAAAATACAGCCTTTAGAAAAAGAATACTTCTTTGTCTTAGTCTATGCACTTAAGTTTCCTCCATGTCTTCTCAGGGTTCAAAAGCACAAAAGCATACTTTGTTTTGTTGCTTTGCTTGGTACTGGGGATAGAAGCCAAGGACTCATTACCAGTGAGCTATACCTCAGCCCTTTTTTTAATGTTTATTTTTAAAATTTGAGTCAGGATTTCACTAAGTTGTCATAGCTTTCCTCGAACTTGAAATCCTCCTTCCTCAGCTTCCCAGCTAGCTTGCATTACAAATGTGCATGGCTAGGCTCATCCTTCATAGCTCTTTTATTACTGAATGATATTCCATAGTACTAATGTATCACATTTGTTTATCCATTCATCTAATAAAGGGCATCTTGATTGCTTTCAATTTTTTGCAAATACAAATAAAGTTTTTATAAACATTATGCATAGAATTTTGTGTGGAGATGTTTTTCAGATCATTTGGGGGATCCAGTGGCATGATTATTGCAATTATGGAAAAATTGCACTTAGCTTTGTAAGAAACTGCTAAATTGTCTTCTGAAGGGTCTGGAACATTTGGCATTCCCACCAGCTATGAATGAGAGTTTTTGTTGTTCTCAATCCTTGTCAATATTTTATATTGTTGATGTTTTGAAGGTTACTCATCCAAAAAGGTATAAAATTAACTTTTTTTGCTATATAGTTCTATGAATTTTAACACATGCACATATCTGTGTAACCACAGCAACCAAGATAGAACAATACTATCATCACCTAAAACTCTCTTATAATTCCTCTTGTATAACACTACCCTCTTCCAAACCTGGTAACCGCTGATTGATTAACCATTGCTATTCTCTTAAGATTGTTTTCATATAAGTGGAATCAAACAGGATTAATAATTTGAGACTGACTTCTTTCACAAGAATGATGTCCTTGAGATAATTTCTACTTATTGCAGATATCAGTTGCTCCTTTTTATTTACAAGTATTATTTCATTGTATAAATGTATCACATTTGAGTTCTCCATTTGTCTGTTGAAAACCACTTGGGTTGTTTCCAGTTGTTACTACTACAAAAAAGCTGTTAATTATAGCTAATCACAGCTTTTTGAATGAATATGTTTGCATGATTTTAGGGCAAATACGTAGGAATGGCATTACTGTGACATAGTTTTAAATTTATAAAAAACTGTCAAACTACTTTTCAGAGTGTCTTTACTATTTTCTACTCCTACTAGCAAAGAATGACAGCCCCAAATCTTCTGTATCTTCTCTAGCACTTGTTATTTTCAGTATTTTTAAATTTTAGTTATTCTAATAACTATGGAGTAATATATTATCATGATTTTAATTTTATTTTTCTCATTTGCTTTAATGTGTAGAATATAATTTATGTGTTTACTTGTCTTAACTATACTGTATATGATAATGACTGTTCAAGTCTTTTGACTTCAATCCAGGGTCTTGGGTGTGCTAGGCCAAACTACATCCTTACCTGATATGCATGATATCTCGAGAGCATTCCAATTATGTGTTTTGAGGAATGATTTCATATCATCTATGTTGTTGAATTTATAGATAAAGAACTACTGGTAGTACTTTCAGATTATTGATTTTTAAAAGTTTTTAATTTTTTTTTTCAATTACATGATAGATAAAAACATAAAAATTGTCCAGATTAATAAAGTGTCATTGAGTTCCCCATATATGTATAAATTATGCAAAGTTTAAATCATGTTAAACCAATCTGTCTCCTCAAAAATTTACACTATCCACATGGTAAAAATATTCAGAATCATTTCTTCAAGCTTTTCTGAAGCACATGGTACACAATTGCTATCCTTATTCACCCTGCAGTGCTATAGTACACTAGGACTTTTTACTACTATCTACCTGTAATTGAATATCCACTGATCAACCTTCCCTCATCCCTCCCTCCTTGCTACTCACCCTGGCCTCTGGTAATAATGGGTCTTCTCTCACCTTGCATGAGACCAACTTTTTCAGATTCCGGTGAGATCATGTGTACTTGTCTGTGCCTGGCTTTTTTCACTTAGTATAATGATCTCTAGCTCCCATTCATGTTGTCACAAATGGCAAGACTTCACTCTTTTCCTAAATGCCTGAATAATGTGCCATTGCATATCTGCATCACATTTTCTTTATCCATTCATCGCTGATGGACTCTTAGGTTGTTTCCAAATCTACTGACTCTGTATCTGCAGGATCTCTAGAATGCTCCCACCTTTCCTTCCTAATATTTTTAATTAGTGTATTCTCCCTCTTTTTCTTAGTGTAACTAGAAGTTACATCGAACCTTTCCTTAAAAGGCCATATTTGGAATTTATTTATTTTCCCAGTAGTATTTCTGTTTTAGATTTCATTGATATTCTTATCCATGTTATGTACTTCTTCTGTTTACTTTAGAATTACTTTCACTCTCCTTTTTCTATCTAGTTTATTAGGTTGTAAAGTTATCATTGATTTGAAAACTTTAAAAATGACTATACATATTTATTAATAAAATTTTCCTCTACGCATTGCCTTAGCTGCATCCCATACATTTATATATGCTGGGTTTTCATTTTTATTTTTTATTTTATACAAAAAATTTTTTTAGTTGTAGGTGGACACCATTTCTTTTTATTTTATTTATGTAGTGCAGTGGATTGAACTTAGGGCCACATGTAAGACGAGTGCTATACGGCTGAGCCCCAACCCCAGCCCCTCATTTTTATTAAGATAAAAAAAGTCTTCTAATTTCACTTGGGTTCAATTTTTGTCTAATATCATATACAAATTGTATTTGGTTTTCAAATATTTGGAAATTTTCATGTTAATTTTTTGTTAATCTCTACCATTTTGTATCAGTATTACAATAACTTTGTAATAGAAATAATATTTTGTAAAATTTTAATTAAAAAGTTATTAAGGTTTGTTTATAACCTAGGATATAGTTGATATTGGTGAATTTTTCCATGCATTTTTGGAAGGAGTGTATATTTCAGTTATTCTTGGACAAGGTATTCTATAAATGGTAATTACATCCACTTGCTTGTTTGTGGTATTTTGTTTTTCTACATCCTTTTTGATTTTGTGTTTATGATTTCTATTAATCAGTTTTCAACATCTACTGATGTTTTCTACTTCTCGTTTCAATTCTGTATATTTTTATTTCAGGTATTTTGCAACCCTAATGTTAGGTGCATAAATATTGAGGATCACTGTGTCTTGTTTGCAATTAATCATTTTTTTATTATGTAATATACCCCATCCTTAGTTATTATCTTTGGTCTAAAGTCATCTTTCTTTGATATTAATACAACCACTTCTGTTTTGTTGTTGTTTTTAACTTAGTGTTGCATGGTATATCTTTTTCTATCCTTAAACTATTGACTTACTTACACCATTATATTTGAAATTTGTTACAGTAATTTCTTTTTCTTCTTTGTTTAGGATATTATTTAGTGTAATTATTGTATTTTTAAATTTAGTCTATAATTTAATTATTTGTTTTCTGCACATTTCCTTCTGCTTTACCAATCTTTCCCATTTTCTATCTCTTTTAGGTTATTTGAACTTTTATTTTTTTTTTTTACTATTCTGTTTTACCTAATTTGTTGTGACTTTGACTATAAGACTTTATAGATTCTCTAGTGGTCACCATATTGCAATAGTTATTTGTTTTAATAGAGTCAGTATGCATCAGCCCAAGTAGCATGTAGACATTTTACAACATGAAAGTCTCTTTACTCTTTTTAGTTATGCTGTCACATATATCACAGAAACATGTAGTAAAGCTCCCATCATCCAAGGTTATAATTTTTCTTTCAACCATAAATATATATTAAAGACTTAAGAGAAAAAAACTATTGATTATATTTACCCAGATACTTGCCATCATGATTGCTCTTCCTTCATCCTTGATAAACTAAAATTATTTCTGGTATCATTTCCCTTCTGGTATGAAGAATTTATATTGCACTTCCATTAGAGGAAGCTTGTTAGTAATGAATTCTTTTAGTTTTCTTTTAAAGGGGAATTTAAACTTGTCTTATTCACTTCTAAATAATATTTTCATTGCATGTTGAATTCTGGGTTGACAGTTCTATTTTTCAATACTTCAAGTATGTCAATATACTGTTTAGTCTGCATATTTTAAGATGAGGAAACTGTAGTCAACTTGATTGTAAATTCCTTGACATAAGAGTGAAAATCCACATCATGTACACCAAAAGAATGAGACCCTAATTAGAATGTTATACTTCATCCATGTTGTTAATGGTTTGGATGTGAAGTGTCTCCCAAAAGCTCACGTGTGAGACAGTGCAAGAAAGTTCAGAGGAGAAATGATTGGGCTGTAAGAGTTTCAACCCAATTAGTGATTTAATACTCTCATGGGGTTTAACTGAGTAGTAAATGTAAAGGTAAGGTATAGCTAGAGGAGATGGGAATTGGGATGAGTTTTTGGGAAACACACACACACACACACACACACACACACATATTTGTATCTAAAGAGTGGAGTCTCTCTCTCTGCTTCCTGATCACTGTGATATGAGCTGCTTCCCTCTGTCATCCTCTCCCACCATGCTGTTCAGTCTCACCTCCAGCCCTGTGGAACAGAGTAGGCTTCTATGGAAGAAGACTTCTAAAACCTTGAGCCCTCAAATAAACTATTCCTCCTTTATAATTGTGCTTATCGGATCCTTTAGTTGCAACAGTAAAAAACAACTAACTATAACTCATGTATAATATGTCAAAATATAGTCTACTGTCACGTATATCATAAAAGAACAAATATTTTTTAAAAAATAATATAATTTTAAAAAGAAATACTTTTCTTGAATCCTTATATGTAACCTTGAAAACTTCTAGATACATGTTAATTAACTAGATATATACCTGAAACCAAATATATACCATAGTGGTCATTATGTGGGGTGATCATATATTTTATTTAAGCCATAACAATATTGAGCAGATTGTGGGTGTATGTATGTATGTATGTGTATTTTTTAAGGACTTTAGAATAACAGACAAACCAGAATTAGGACTGATGGTCACCCAAATTTTTGTGAATTTTTCCTTGCAGGGAGGGAAAAACATGAAAACCATGCAGATGTTTATCACTCCTTCTTCAAAGAACAGTAGCATTCATGTGAAAAGTGATCTTCCCCATCCAATGCTTCTAATTTTTTAATAAATATAACTATATATCTACAGATTCTGCCCAGCAATAATTGATTAGACAAGGTAGGGACCCTAACCCAGGTCCATCATGTAACCTCACCCTTTCAGGTAAAATCAGATGACTCAAGGATAGAGTTCTGATGACCTTGTTATCACAATTTTGAAAATTTGTTTGATTTCAAATAAGACTCAGGCAATGGGATGCAGTTGTATTCTGGCAGTGAAACTAAGTAACCACTGAGCTTTTGGCTTTATCCTTTGGCATTTGAAGGTAAGATCTACTTACTGTCAGAGGAAAAGAAGCAAAAAACAGTCAAAGAATGTCTGCTGGTAGCAGTTGGCTTCTAATTACCACTCATCCCCATGTGTTGACCCTGTCTCTTGGCTTCAATGCATGAACCAATAGGTCCTTTTTTTGCCTAGGTAAAGTTTGTTTGGCTTTCAGCCACTTACAACTGAAATTTTTTTTCTCTTGGGTCTTTAAAATATGTTTAATGATTGAATGAAAAGTTGTAACTTTGGTGATGGGATCTTTAATTTATGCTTTTTTAATGTATATGTGAGCATGTGTCTAAGCAAGAAGCTCTCTATCATAGTGCACTGAAAGAACAATAAAGTAGTAATAGGAAAATAACTGCATATGACATAAGTATGTTTTATGCCTTAGCATTATTGTATTTTATGAATAATATGATATTATTATATCCTACATCTTTTATAATACTCCTATCATTGTAAAGTCTTAAGTTTATATTCTCAATGATGTTTATTAAGCATATTAATTCTAAGAAGGTAAAATATGCAGATGTTAAAGTTACTGTGTACGTTGGCTATTCCATATTCTTGAAGATGCTTGTTATTTGGTGAAACATTGTGTAGGAAATATAAAAGTTTCAACTGTTAGTCTAACAATTATTTATAGTCCGTCCCTGCTATCCAGATAGGTAAAAAACAACACAGAAAAGGTCACTACACCGAGGAAATTACAGAAAACTGTATGAGACAAGCAATAAACAAGTAAACAAATTAATAAGCAATAGATAATATATAACTAAATAATTTCAGGTGTTGGTAATTGCTATAGAGAGCTAATCACACAGTGTAATGGGACAGTGTGACTGAAGTGGAAGATTGACGGAATTTCCACTGGGGAGTTAGGAAAGACTTCTGCAGGAGACCCAAGCCAGGCACACACAGAATGTTGAGAAAGAGTCAACTTCTGGAAACATCTGAGATTACAAAACTGGAGTAAACTGGATGACCAGGGAAATGAGAGCTAAAGAAGCTGAGTTATAAGGAGAATGGGTGTGATACAACTTAACATCACTGTTTCCTGGACTAAGAGAGGAGAGAAACAGAGAAGAAATAAGAAAATATGGTTATAATTACTTTAGTGTTACCCTTCTTTACCTAGGGGAGAACTAAATGTTAATTCTCCTGAGTATGTAAAGTGACACTCAAAATATAAAGGACTTTCCCTGCTAGACCATTTTTCCTCCTCCCTATTTGGTTTTCAGCTGTTCCTGCCTCTGAGAAAAGAGGTATAAAAGCAGCTAAGAGTCTGCTCATTCCTCTGAAGCCAGAGGTACTTGTAGTTTGGAAGACATTTTATTTCATCTCTTTTTTAACTTTTTAAAAACTATTTCTGAAGAGGGTAGCTAATAATAAGATAGATAGGTGGACAGCAGGGAGTTAACTAAAATGTTCAAAATAGCTCTGAGTACAATCACATTTAAAAATAGAGAGAACAGGCCAGGAACAAAACCCCACTCACTCAGTATATCTGGTTCAGATGTAGCTAATGTCCCTATTTAGCATCTTCAAGTTGCTCACACTTTCCTCACCAACCTAAGAATGTGCCTCTAGCACTCTATAGCTTGCCAAGTCCAAGGACATGGGAAAGTGAAGTATCAAACAAATGGGGGATGAAAGGTGCTGAAATCATCTTTTTAGAATATTGCCAAAAAGCGGCTTGAGATTCTAGGGTGCTAATTGCTGAAATATGTGTTAGCTTCTGAATTCATTCTGAGCTTATGACCCACTAACCAAAAGGTAAGAATGATTTTTTTTAATGAAATAAAAAGAATGGTGATAAAAGAGAGCAATGTAAGAAAGTATTTTACCCAAGGCTTCCTGGAAAGCTGCAGGATATGAAAAGAAGTTTATTTTGGATGCGCCATATGGCTAAACACATTAGATTTGACTACCAAAGAAATTAAGTTCTTTATTGATTTTTTACTCCAAGTGTTCTCTGAAGAAGGATGTATTAGCTGTGATCTTGACAGTAAGGAATTTTAGGTACCTAGTTTGAATTTATTGTCTTTCGTATCATTGCATTTCAAAATTAACTTTTCTAAAAAGCTGTTTGTGGAGGTAGTTGCACAATCCTGTAATCCCAGCACAATCCCATAATCCCAGTTATTCTGGAGGCTAAACCAAGAGGACTGTGAGTTCAAAGTCAACCTGGGTAACTTAGTGAGCTCCCATTTCAAGAAGAAGAAGAAGAAGGAGAGGAGAAGGAGAAGGAGAAGGAGAAGGAAAAGGAGAAGGAGAAGGAGAAGGAGAAGTAGGAGGGGGAGAAGGAGAAGGAGAAGGAGAAGTAGGAGGGGAAGAAGGAGAAGGAGGAGAAGGGGGAAAAGAAGTTATTTATGATTTCAATCTCACAACAATTTGTTAGAACAAGTGAAAGTCTCTATGTTTTTTCTGTAGATGAAACTGAGGCGTAAATAGCTGGAGTAAATTGTCGTAAATCAAGTGTCTTGTTAGGGGCAGAAATAAGACTATCTGGCATCTCTTTCCCTGCCATGAGACTATCACACTCAACTTCCTCATCATTAATCTTAAAAGACTTTGGGATATATTACAAAAAGAAGTAGGTGAAGTATATTTTCATATTTTAAAGAAAGCATTAGTTAAATGACTTTTCTGAAGTAAATTATCAGCACTTTAAGAAAAGAGTAGGATGTGATAAGGGTCCCTTCAGCTTTATGAATTTAATGGTGTGGAGGAATCTGCAGACTGTAATCACCTAGATGCACCATGTATACATACATATAGTCACTATATCTATATCTATATATCTATATATATATGAATTCATATTCAGTTGTAATCGAGCAGATAGAAATCTAAATGTTACCAATCAAATATACATGAATGTTTTACATCCTTTTATGTGTGTTGTTTCCTATTTTCTTATGACTTACGTAGCATTTCCTCATGCAAGGCCTGATTCTAAAACTTCACTTTGAATATCACACCTTTCCAAAATAAAATTTTAAAATTAGTTAGATAAAATGGTATATAAAATGATTGAAACAACTTCTTATTGTCCATAATTATTAACTTTATTTTTTCAGCTATAAAACAATTCATTTTTAATTTTAAAAATTTTTTTAACTAATTATACATGACAGTAGAAGTATTTATGCACTTTGATATATCATAAATAGATGGGATATAATTTCTCATTTTTCTGAGTGTGCATGTATATAGAATCATATTGGTCATGCATATATACACACACACACAAAGTAATAATGTCTGTTTCATTCTACTGTCTTTTCTATCCCCACATCCCCTCCCCTCCCAGCACTTCCCTCTACCTAATCTAAGGTAAAGCTATTCTTCTCTAGTCCCCAACCCAGACCCTGCCTTACTGTGAATTAGCATCTATGTGTAAGAGAAAATATTCGGCCTTTGTTTTTTTAAGATTGCTTATTTTGATTAACATGCTATTCTCCAACTTCATCCATTTATTGGCAAATGCCATAATTTCATTCTTCTTTAAAAATGAGTAATATTCCATTGAATATGTATACCACATTTATTTTATCCATTCATCTAGTGAAGGACATCTATGTTGGTTCCATAGTTTAGCTATTGTGAATTGAGCTGCTATAAACATTGACATGTCTACATTACTGTAGTATGCTGATTTTAAGACCTTTGGGTATAAACCGAGGAGTGGGATAGCTGGGTCAAATGGTGATTCCATTCCCATTTTTCTGTGTAATCTCCATACTGCTTTCCATAGTGGTTGCACCAATTTGCAGTCCCACCAGCAATGTATGAGTGTATCTTTTCCCCCATATCCCCACCAACATTTATTGTTGCCTGAATTCCTGATGGATCTTCTAGATGTAGAATCATGTCATCAGCAAATAGTGCTAGTTTGAATTCTTCTTTACCTATTTGTAATCCCTTTAATTTCTATCTTTTGTCTAATTGCTCTGCCTAGAGTTTCAAGGATAATGTTGAATAGAAATGGTAAAAGAAGATGTACTTGTCTTGTTCCAGTTTTCAGACGTCATGCTTTCAATTTTTCTTCATTTAGAATGATGCTGGCTTTGGATTTAGCATATATAGCTTGTACAATGTTGAGGTATGGTCCTACTATCCCTAGTTTTTCTAGTGTTTTAAACATGAAGGTGTGCTATATTTTGTCAAGAGCTTTTTCTGCATCTATTGAGATGATCATATGATTCTTGTTTTTATGTCTAATAATATGATGAATTAACGTTTTGAATGTACGTATATTGAACCAACCCTGCATCCCTAGGATGAATCTCACTTGATTATGGTGAAATATCTTTTAAATATGTTTTTATGCAATTTGCCAGAATTTTATTGAGAATTTTTTCATCTGCATTAATCAGGGTTATTGGTCTGAAGTTTTCTCTTCTTGATGTGTCTTTGTCTGGTTTTTGTATCAGAATGATATTAGCCTCATAGAATGAATTTGGAAAGATTCCCTCCTTTTCTATTTTATGGAATATTTTGAGGAGTATTGATATTAATTCTTCTTTGAACGTCTTGTAGAACTTGGCTGAGAATCCATCCATTCCTGGGCTTTTCTAGGTTGATAGGCTTTGATGGTGTTTTCTATTTAATTGCTTGAAATTGTTCTGTTTAAATCATGTATGACCTCCTCATTCAGTTTGCATAGGTCATATATCTCTAGAAATGTCTTCGATATTTTCTATCTGATTGGAATACAAATTGTCAAAATAATTTCTAATGATCTTCTGTATTTCAGAAAGATCCATTGTGATATTTCCTTCTTAATCTTGTTTTTTAGTAATTTGAGTTTTTTTTTCTCTTTTTCTCTTCATTAGCATGACTAGGGGGATTATCTATTTTATTTATATTTTCAAAGAACCAACTTTTGTCAATGTTTTCAATTGTTTCTTTTGTTTTAATTTCACTGATTTCAGCTCTGATTTTAAATGTTTTCTGTCTCCTACTGCTGTTTGTATTAATTTGTTCTTTTTCTAGGGCTTTAGATATAGTGTTAGGTCATTTATTTGTTGACTTTTTATTCTTCAAATGAATACACTCAATGCAATAAATTTTCCTCTTAGTATTATCTTCATAGAGTCATAGAGATTTTCATATGTTGTATCACTGGTCTCATTTTCCTCTAAGAATTTTTTTTATTTCATCCTTGATTTCTTTTACTATCCATTAATTAGTCAATAGTGTATTATTTAGTCTCCATTTGTTACAGTAGCTTGTATTTTTTTATTTTATCATCGATTTCTAATTTCATTCCATTTTGGTCTGATAGAACGCAGGGTATTAGCTCTGTTTTTTGTTCGTTTTGTATTTACTATGAATTGCTTTGTAGCATACTTTCTTCTCAGCAGCCATGTTCTGAGAAAGTATATTTGTTTGTTGATGGATGAAATATTTTATATATGTATGTTAAGTCTGAATTATTGATTGCATTATTTAGTTCTATAGTTTCCTTATTTAGTTTTTGTTTGAAAGATCTGTCTAGTAGGGAGAGAGGCATGTCACAGTCATTCAGTATTATTGTATTGTGGTCTATTTGACTCTTGAAATTGAGAAGGGTTTGTTTGATATACATAGATGCCCATTGTTTGGTGCATAAATATTTATAATTTCTATGTTCTGCTCATATATACTTCCCTTAAAATGTATGAAATGTCCTTCTTTGTCTCTTCTGATTAACTTTGGTTTGAAGTCTATTTTATCTGGAATGAGAATGGAAACTTCTGCTTGTTTATGTAATCCATATGAGTGATAAGTTTTTTTCCCATACTTTCACCTTCAGCCTGTAGATGTCTTTGCCCATAAAGTGAGTCTCTTGGAGACAGCATATTGTTGGGTCTTGTTTTTTAATCCAATCTGTCAATCTATGTCTTTAGATTGATGAGTTTAGGCTATTAACATTCAAGGTTAATATTGAGATATGATTTGTATTCCCTGTCATTTTGATTTATTTCTGGTTTTGAGTTGTCTTAGTTTCTCCTTTGGTTGAATGTTCCTTTAGTGTAGATGCTCCCTTTGCTGGTTTTCACTTTAACCTCATGGAATATTTTATTGAGTATGTTCTATAATATAGGCTTTCTAGTTAGGAATTCTTTTAATTTTTGTTAATTATGAAAGGTCTTAATTTCATCTTCACAGCTGAAACTTAACTTTGCTGGATATAAGATTCTTGGTTGGCATCCATTTTCTTTCAGAGCTTAAGCTATATTATTCCAGGACCTCCTAGCTTTGAAAGTCTAGGTTAAAGAATAAGTTGAGATCCAAATTGGTTTCCTCCTATACGTAATTTGATCTTTTTTTCTCTCAAAGCCTTTAAGATTTTATCTTTATTCTCTGTGTTAGTCATTCTCATTATAATATGTCCTGGTATGGGTCTGTTGTGATTTTGTACATTTGAGTCCTATAGGCTCTTGTATTTGATCTTCCATTCTATTCTTTAGGTTTGGGAAATTTTCTGCTATTATATCATTAAAAAGATTGTACATTCCTTTGGTTTCTATCTCTGCTCCTTCTTATATTCCAATAAATCTTAAATTTGGTCTTGTCATGTTATCCCATAATTTTTGGATGTTCTGTTCATTATTTCTTACCATCTGCTCTGCATGGTCAACTCTACTTTCAAGATTATGTATTTTGTCTTCATTGTCTGAATTTCTCTCTTTCAACCAGTCTTGTCTGTTGGTGATTGAATTTATAATTTGTTGAATTTATAATTTGGTTTACTGATTACTTCCTTTTGAGGATTTCTGCTTGTTTTTTTTTTTAACAATCTCTAAAAGTGGTCTTTCACTTCATGTGTTTTTTTTTTTTTTTGTATTTTGTTTTACTACTTTTACTCTCCTTTATTTCACATATAAATTTAACTATGTACAATATGAACTCCTTTTGGGACAATTCTTCTACTGTGTTATCAGTGGCTTCTGTTGTTGAAGCATCTTGGTTTGTGTGGGGTGCTTTTTTCCCTTGTTTTTTCATGTTGTTAATGTGTTTTCCAATCTAGAAGTAAAGGATCTAAGTCATTACAAATTCTATCTATAGACCTATGGTGTCCCTGAAGGTTTCTAGCACCTCAGCTTTAGTGGTGAGACCAATATCAACAGCACCTAGTATAAACAATATATAGCCTTAATCTTAATAGCTCCCACTAAGGCATCTACCGCTTCCTTACTTTAAACCAAAAAGCTGAGTTCAATAACTATTTATAGTATAAACAGAAAATTTGTTAAAATGGTTTATAATTTCAAATGGTGGACAAGAAAACAGAGGTAGTGTGGTATGCGATGTTCTTGAGAGAGGAAGAGAGAAGCTAGAAGTAAAAAATTCATAGGAAGAGTGGAAGAAGAGCCAATAGAGATTGGCTATTTGTTGGAGAAACATTGGAGAGAAAATCCAAGAAAACAGAAAGAGACAGGAAGGATATAAACAAAGAGAAAAAAATACTTACATGAGAATACAACAAAAATGCAAAACACCATTCATATATCATTGAATTTACACACTAATCATATGAATTCATACACAGTTGTGATCGAGCAAACAGAAACCTAAGTATTACCAATCAAATATACATGAATGCTTTATATCCTTTATGTGTGATGCTTCCTACTTTCTTATGACTTCTGTAGTGTTTCCTCAAACAAGGCCTGATTCTAAAACTTCACTTTGAAAATCACACTTAAAAAACAAAAAAACTTTAAAATTAGATAAAATGGTAAATAAATTGGAAAAAAAATCTTATATCAATAATTATTAACTTTATATTTTCATAAGTTCTGTGCTTAAAATTTATTTCAAAGATAGAAAGTTTGGTCTTTGGCTTAAAAAGTTTTACAGAAAGATATTTGGTTGAGAGATATCTATATATTCATACCTGGGTCCACAATTTCTGCTCCTGATACATAATAACATGAGATAAAAGTTGAAAAGGAAGACCCCAAAATACACATACACATATTCACATATTTGTGGTTGTGGTTGTGTATGTGATATATATATATATATATATATATATTTATGGAGGCAAACAAAAAAAAGCAAATTGAAAGTGGAATTGAACTCAAAAGTCTACTGCACTCAGAAGCCTAATGAACTCAGATGCCTGGCTACCAGAAAATGTATGAGTTAAAGGGGTTCTGAGGCAATAAAACAGGGAGTAAAACCAGAATTTACCATTTCAAGTCAGGAGCTCAAATAAGAACTCATAAAATGAGGTGAGAGGTATTAAGATGGAATTTTAGTTCCTCACCCAGGAAGGTAGAAGGACAGTGGGACACAGATATAACATCTTGACCAAGAATGAATAAAACTGTATACCTCCTCCTTTGAAATATTTGATGGGTGCTTAATATCTCTGCAGACCAGGTAATATGAAAGGGTCAGTAAAAAGCTTAATTTTGGACCAGGAACACTGTGAGTTACCTGGAGTCAATCATAAACTAGTCAGTAGAAAGGGAGATGAGGGGGTGAGGTACCAGGAGGTTGAGGAAGAAAATAATAAATTTAACCAAAATAAGTCTGAAAACATACATCTCAAATGTGTGGATGCACCTTAAAAAAGACTAAAACATACCAAATATTTTGTCTCTAGATCTTTACCAATTAATGTACAATCCTTGGACCAGAAGCCTTAGCATCACCTGGGAGCTTACTAGAAACAGAATCTCAGGCATCAACCCAGACTTACTAAATTAAAATTTACATTTTAATATAAACACCAGGAAACTCATATGTACAATAATGTTGGAAAAGTGCTGCTGGAGAAGAAAATATAT
The DNA here is from genome assembly GCF_021218885.2 of Marmota monax. Classification (NCBI taxonomy): domain Eukaryota; kingdom Metazoa; phylum Chordata; class Mammalia; order Rodentia; family Sciuridae; genus Marmota; species Marmota monax. The sequence continues at coordinate 5,134,968 of NW_026693811.1, forward strand.
TTATACAACTGTCTGACAAATACTTTAAATATGATTAAATCACTCTGAAAGCTGAAGGAAGCAAGTTTCATTTTAAAAAGAGCAAATAGAGGGCTGGGGATGTGGCTCAAGAGGTAGCGCGCTCGCATGGCATGTGTGCGGCCCGGGTTCGATCCTCAGCACCACATACAAACAAAGATGTTGTGTCCGCCGAAAACTAATAAAATAAAATAAATTTTTTTTTTTTTTTAAAAAAGAGCAAATAGAAGCTATGGGTGTAGCCTTGGTGGCAGAGAGGGAACTTAGTATGTATGAGGCCCTGAGTTCAATCCTCAACATGAAAATAAATAAATAAATCAACAAATGAAGAAACAAAAAGAGGCAAACTGTAGAGTCTGTTGGATATTAAAAAGAAGTCTTGAATGCAGAAACTTTGGGGAAATAGGAGGGAGGGTGAGGAGGGTGCATGGGAGCAGGAAAGATGGTGGAATGAGATGGACATTATTACTCTAGGTACATAGACTGCACATAGGGTATGATGCTATATCATGTATAACCACAGAAATAAAAAGTTGTGCTGCAATGTGTACAATGAATCAAAATGCATTTTGCTGTAATTTATACCTAATTGAATTGATAACTAATTTAAAACAAAAAAAAGTCTTGAGAGAGAGAGATTCAAATAAAAGCAACAGACTGAGACAATCTAACTTACTTCCAATTAGAGTTCTGAGGCTGAAAGTAATAGTCAAGTATAATTTAAGTATGTTTAAGTTGTGTTTGTAGATTAATTTTCAGAGTTAAAAACAAATGTAATATATCTTGAGTACCAAAAAGGACCAATATAATTAAGCCACATTCAGAAACATTGTAGTTAATCTTCAGAATATTACTGACAAAGAGAAAATCTTAAAAACCAAAAAGAAAAGTTGTGTGTGCCACATATGTGCCATCAGTAACAGATGACAGAAAACAAAGGATCAACAGCTCCCATGTGGTGAGATGACATCACTGACACCAAATGAAGAGAATTTCATTACTCTTCTCAATCCTTTTCTTTTTCTATAATCATACCATAGGCCACATAACTTTGCAATTTGTCCCAGTGAACAAGTAAAGTGTTTTTCATTGGTTTCTACATGCAGCAATATGACTGGTTGTGGCCAATACATTATGTTGGAAGTATTAGTATGCCAGATGTAAGCCTGGGTTTTAAGCCACCTTCCTTACTCTTATGTATTTCTGCCAACTTCATGATAAATCATGAAGATCTAGGATCTCTTGCTGGTTACACAAGGAAGATGAGAGACATGGCATGCATGAAGCACACCTTCCACAGCTAATCTATCATATTCTCTGATGCATGAGCTAAATGATGGCTTATTATAGTCTTCCAATGAAATTGTGTGTCTGCTACATTGAAACAACAAACCAATTTACACCCACATATAATGCAAGAATAATCACAAAGATATTTCACACAGCAAAGAGCTTATCACAAATAGTTTCTCACCAAAGGTCCAGTAAAGTAGGATGTAGAAAAAAAGGGACACCACAAACAAAGATAAAACATGAGACAAAACAAACAGTGAGCACAAGTATTCATAAAATACTAATAACTTTAAATGAGTATTTTTAAAGGTAAAATTAAATTCTGAATGATGAGAACAAGATTGACCTTTTTTGTGTTCAGTTGGTAAACTATGTTGAAATCTATGTTGTATTAAGAAGCAGAATGGAAATACTGAATAATTTTGAATTTCATGAGAAAAGTTAAAGTTACCATGTGTTATGGTTCAGATATGGTTGTTCCCCCAAAATTCAAATGTTAAAGGCTTGATCCCCAGGGCACCTATGTTCAGAGGTAGGGCTTTTGTTCAGAGGTACGGCTTTTTGTGAAGGCTCTGACTTCATCAGTGGACTAATCCATTGATAAATGAATAGACAGTGTGAGATGTCAAAACTGTAGGTGTGTAGGGTGGGGGCATTTGTTGAAGGAAGTAAGTCACTAGGGGTATATCCTTAAGGGCATTTCTTGTCATGGGCCTCCTTCTCTCTTCCTCTCTTGCTGCCATGAGCTGAACAACTTTCCTTTACCATGTGTTTCCACTGTTATTTTACCTCACCTCAGACACAAAGCAATGTGGCCAGCTGACTATCAACTGAAATCTCTGAAACTATGAGACAAAATTCGTGTCAGGTGCATTGATCACATCAACGAAGAGCCAACTAGCACAACATGAATATTAAAATATAAAAAATAAAAAATTTGCCTGTAGTGCTTCCAAAGAAAACTGAAAAAAATATATGGAAAGAACCATGAAAATCTACTTCAATAAAAGATGTAAAAGAAAAAAATACATAATCATATCAAAGGAATAATTTTTAAAAAGCCACCATATTATATAATAGAAGTAAGCCTCAATTCTTGTAAAAACTTTAAAAATCTTCTACTAAAAATTTAGATAATTGGCCTGCCAATTAACATGCATAAATCTCACTAGTTAACAGGGAAATAGTACATGGAGATAATGGAAACAAAATAATTATTAAAAAACTCAACACAGGCAAAAATGTTTAAATCAAACAGTATAATTATTGATGAGGATTTGGGGATATTGAGATTGCTTATACACGGCTTGTGAGAGTGCTGAGTCACCAATTCTAAGACCAGTTGGAATATCTAGTAACACTGCTGATCAAGCAATTCCAGTTCTTGGACCACACAGAAGAAAAACTGAAGTACATATGCACAGGAATTAGCTAATGAATGCTTGTTGCAGCATGATTAATAAAATAAAATTTGTGAATAAATATGCATAAATAGGAAAATAGGTAAGCTTTTTTTCTTTCATTCATATAATAAATTTTATATGGCAGTTGAAATGAATGGACCAGAGAACATCTGTACCGTTTTGATTGAAGTTTAAAACAAAATGTGTGGGGCTTCGGTTGTGACTCAGCGGTAGAGCGCTCGCCTTGCACTTATAAGGCGCTGGGTTCGATCCTCAGCACCACATAAAAATAAATAAATAAAATATGGGGCTGGGGATATAGCTCAGTTGGTAGAGTACTTGCTTCACATGCATGAGGCCCTGGGTTCAATCCCCAGTACCAAAAAAATAAATAAATAAATAAAATAAAATGTGGATTAAAAAATCTAATTTTATAATAATATACATGTATAATGAATACAACTATATAATATTTTAAAACTGCTTGTTCTTCGTTAATATATAAAAACATACATTCAGGACAATCATTTTATCTGATAAAGAAGGAAATGAATTTGAGGAGGTAATCATAGGAGCTTCACTTGTACCTGTAAAATTTTATTTTAATAATATTTCCTTTTTCAATAAATTTGACTAATTCCCAATTTTTGAATGGAGCAGTAAAAGGTAAGAAGAGTCATAAATATAAAAATGGCTATTTTTGTATTACCTTATTCTTTTTGAAAAATATAATATTGACTTTAAGTATGAAACATCTAATAATGTCTCCTATTTATAAAAATATTTATATTGGAGGAATTTAGTGCATAAAAGAGCATGTCAGGCATGTCATACAACAGTGAACAAGAATGACACAATTCTCATTCCACAAAGCAATATCTAGAAATATTTTAATAAAATATAGTTTTCAGAATAGTTGTCCTGAACATTTTGAGGATCAGCAGTCCTTTACAAAGTGATTCACTCATTCAGCAACTATTATATTCTGTCATGTACTGGACACTGTTTTTAGTTTTCAGGATGTAGACGTAAACATCATCATTAATGATAATCATTTTAGTAATGTTAATGGGAATAATACCTAACATTTAATAAGTACTCATTACTTTAAAAACATAGTACAAGTCATTCACCCATGTATACTTAATTCTGACCAAAACCCAGAGAAGAAAATAATATCACTGTTTCCAATTCATAGATGTTTCATTTCATTTTTATTTCTGAAAGTCAGCTTTGTGTATCTAGAACCATTTGAAACAGCCACTCTCCTCAAATTTGGGAAGAAAAACATCCTCAACCACTTCATATGCTCTAACAGTCCATGTGCTGGAGTTTAGTTTGTGTGTGTGTGTGCCCTACCCCAGCAGATCAACTTTTTCTGAGCCACAAGACCAAGGAGCTCAGAAAATATTCATATTTATGCATTTTTTTTCTGTATGTACACCACAGGCCTGTGGAGATATCCTGGTACTTTAGTTGATTTCAAGTACATCTTGGAGCTAAAAGTGGCACAAGGTATACTACTATCTTCAGAAAGTGAAGAATCAGCAGCTAGAGTAAGTTTTATTTCAAAATATGACTATAGAATTCTCTTGGAGAGAGAACCCGATCTTTCTTTTCAATATTACAACATGATAGAATGGATCAATATTTGTCTCAATTTTGGTTGAGGCCCAACAATAAATAGGTAGCATCAATGCCTAAATTCAAAATGAGATGTTCAAGCCCTAATTAAGGCCTCCAAGGGAGGTTGTTCTGAGTAAGAATGAGTTCTGTTCACTGAACCCCACTTCTAGTCTTTAAACAATGTTAGATAAGTAGGAAGAATGAGGTTGGGAATTAGAGGGAATGTTCTTGAAATATAGTGATGTGCAGTCATTCCATCACCCCATTATTATAGAAGAGGGAATGGCTTCTCCGTCCCCATAACCTAAGGGACAAGGGTTTCAAAATGCCCCTTCAATGAGCTTGGCTAGGGTCTCAGGACATTCCCTGAAAAGCCTTCCTGAAGGGAAGAGAACTAGCTGGCTGGTGTCTCTGATGCATGGTACAGCGGGAAATGGCAGCTCTGCTGGGAATGCCTGAAGATCATGGATGAGCCAGGGCTTCCCATCAGTGCATGTAAGCATCAAAGCAGAGAGACAGCTTGTCCTCAAGTTAAATGGGCTCTTCCTAAGTGCAGCACTTGGTGGGAGGGAAACAGAAAAAGATCATGTGGAGTGGTACACAGGAAAATGGGGGATTTGCAGAGTAATAGTAAGCTGGGCAAATCCTTTGCCTGAATTACAGAAATTAAATAGATCAGAAGTCTCCAGAACTGAATGATCCTCCAAAGAACTTGTGAATATCACATGAAAGAAGAAATTGTTCAAATTTAAAGCATCTGCTGTGCTAGAGGAAACTAATGCCGAATTACGTGGTGTCCAATCATGGCCAGTCTCTGCTGCCCTCATCCACTTTCAACACTGGAGGAGGTAGAGCTGTTCACCATGAAGGAAGGGGACAGGACTGAGATGTTGGGTCAAACAGGGCTTAGCTCCCAGCTTTCTGCCCTCAGTAGACACTCAAATGGGCTTGGAAACATTTACTGTAAGATGAGCTAAAAGTACGGAATTTTTTGATTTTTGAATTGTCTATGTTTTGTGATTTAAAAATGGTTATTGGGCTCATTTGGTAAAGTGCTCGCCTCCCATGTACAAGGCCCTGGGTTCAATCCCCAGCACCACTAAAAAAAAAAAAAAAAAAAAAAAAAAGTTTATTATGTGAAAGTGATTATAAAATTCCACGGGATTTCTGTTAGAATTCACTCAGGAACAGAAAACGAGCCCATAGAGAGAGTTTGAGTGAGCAGTGGGGCAGTGGGGTAGGAGATGGCAATGGGAGAAGAGAAAAAATATTATTTCTTTATGTCTCTTTGAGTTTTGCATGTTCAGTCAACTGGCTGCATGATATGTTTGACAGGTTGTTTAAAGAAGGGTAAGCAAGGCTCTGTAGATGTCTGGGGCTGTCTGAAGAGCAACCAGCAAGAAAGTCTAAGGAATTTTTAAGAACAAGGGTGTCTAGGATTTATTTTCCAGTTTTGGGGGATATTTTACTGTGATAGAACCCCGGACTAATATGCCCAGATACTGAGTAAAACCCTGGTCCTTCTGCATTCTCATTTTCCTAACTGATGAGGGAAGCTACCATAGTACATACGTTTGGATAATAAAGGAAGAGCCATAAGAGACCAACTGAGGAAATTAATATCCAAGTGGAAGCAAGGTACCAAAACAAGATGTAACTAGAAAAACTGAAGACTCAGGAAATCCTTGATTTTTACAATTATTTTATTAATAGGGAGTAGCTATGAGATTTCCAGCAGCATAGGATGAGAGCATAAGTATTATCTTTCAAAGATAAAGATTGAACAAAAAACTGAAAAACTTAAGCACATCCAAGTGATTTCCACCTCTATTAGGTTATATAGAAAGTATCAGAGCAACTATTTAAATTAATAGAACACATGTTAATAAATACCCTTATAGCTGGGCATGATGGCACACACCTATAATCCTAGAAGCTCATGAGACTGAAATAGGAAGATCATGAGTTCAAAGCCAGACTCAGCAATTTAGCAAGGGCCTCAGCAACTTTGCAAGACTCTGTATCAAAATAAAACATTAAAAAAGGCGGGGCTGGGAATGTGGCAGAGTGGTTAACTGTCCCTGGGTTCAATCCCCAATATCAAAATAATATAAAATGATAAAAGTAAACCACTTTATGCTTTATAAAGTTGTTGGTTAATATTTGTTGATTAATTAATGGCTGACAATATATGCACAACTGATAGTTTTTGCAATTTAATATGTATTCTGTCAGTCAGAGTGAAATTATCAAGTAATAAGGTGTTTATTTCCTCTTTTGCCTTCAATAGCATATTGTCTGCTGCTATGTAATCTTCATGAGACTCAGATGCTAAGTGAAGCTAGTTTTCAAGTGTCACTCTTGGCAAGTGAGATATTCCTTTTATAAAAATATCTGCTGAGCTTTGACACCTAGACTGAAGTGTGTATCCACATATCTGCTATAAAGTGAATATGTCTTTGTTCATTCTGACTCACAGATCCTTCAGTCAACAAAAGTGCTTTACAGATGAGCAATTCAAGACTGTGAAATCAAAGGTGGCATGTAAAACTGTCTCTCTCCAAGGACTACTGATCATCTTTCCTTGAGAAACTAGTAAGCAGATGTGGCTATTTAGTTTCAGATCTCTCCAGAATGCGTATATATTGTCATTGTCATTCTCTGAAAAGACAGTGCTTGCTGGAGACTGGAGATGGTACCACATTTGTCTAGAATATGCTCATTAGTCCATTGATTCTTAGAAAAATATCTATTTTATCCATTTAGTATAAGCTTCTCTAAAGTAAGAGAAAGCTTATTTTTCAAGGAATTTGTGAGACTATATAGTAAGCAGACTTTGCCCACTATGTTATTGATGCACATGTTTGTTAGTATATTTTTTAAAATCATAAATGCGCCATTAAGTTTCATACTGTACCAACTTCTACTTTCAGTCATAAAGTAATTTTTCAAAGGATTCTACAAAACATTATAGTACCTCATTATTTATTGCTATGGCCAAGTAGTCACATGATGGCATCTAAGAATATTTTTAATGATTTCTCCATCCTTGATTAGAGCAAAATATTCATGAACAGCCATGCCTTTAATTGTCTCTATGACATTTATCTGGCAAGTCCCCAATCTTAAATGATTTCAGAAGGTTGGTAAAATGCTGAAACAGTGATGACTCTAACTGGAAGGCAATGTCCAGAAATATTTTGAAAATACAAAGAAGTCTTCCAAAGGACCATGAACTCAGTGGGGGGGGGGGGGCTGGAATATCTAATCCCCAAGCAGCACAGGCCATCAAAGATACAACTTGCGCTTTCAGAGGAAGAAGTTAGACCTATAACTGAACACTCCATTTCTCACATTGCATGTCGCGAACTATCTCTCTTCAATTTAGAGGAGCCCTAGCCTAATTCAACAGGGCAAAGGTCCTAATTTCTAATTTGCTAAGCAATTTATCACATATTACCTACTCCAAGTCAGATCAAATGCTACCACCAAATCATGGCAATGAGTCCAGAAATGGTAAATTTTTTGATTAATTCACTGAGAGGCTTTGTTGCTAAATATTGAAAATATATTTTTAATGTGCAACATTAGATGTGTGTTCTTTTATGTAACTGTGTTGATAATATTTGTGCAAAATTATGTAAAAAACAACAGGGTGAAACTTAAAAAATCTTTCCTGAAACAAAATTAAAACTTACTGATAATTCAGCTTCAGATAAGTCACCTCTTGGGTTATACAGAGAGGTATTTTAGAGTACTCAGGAATTTCGCATGAATCTTTTCATATAGAAGATGTTCTGAACTAATAGACTAAGAAAGAAAGAAAGGAAATTTCCTTTCTGTCTGAACTACACAAGGGGACAAAAGACAGACAGGAAAGAAAGGAATTTTTGTATCTAGTTGTTTACTCACAAAAATCACTGGAACTTGAACTTCACCACCACTGGATTCCAACAGTTTGAATTCGTATTCCTGCACTTACTAATTACTTAATTGTAATAAACCTCAACTTCTTCATCAATACAGAAAGATAAAATGGTGATAATATTTAAGTACCTCACAAAAAAACAGAGTGTTTTCATCAGCTTTTTTTGCTTCTGTAACTAAAAGACTCAACTAGAACAACTGTAGAGGAGGAAAAGTTTATTTGCGGGTTCACGGTTTCAGAAATCACAGTCTAGAGACAGTTGACCAAATTTCAACATTCAGGATGAGGCAGAACATCATGTCAGAAGAGTGTGGCAGAGGGAAGCAGTTCACAGGATGATCAGCAAGCAGGGGGAGAGACTCACCAGATACAAACATATACCCCAGAGCCATGTCCCCAATGCCCCACCTCCTCCAGCCACACCCCACCTCCCAGTTATCACTCAGTTAATCCCATCAGGAGTTTAACTCACTGATTAGCATAAGGCTTTCATAACCCAATCATTTTTCCTCTACGCCTTCTTGCATTGTCTCACAGGATACCTAACATCCAAACCATGACACAGAGATTGAATGATGTAGAATTATTTTTTAAACAATTTGTTTTTCACTAAGCCCCAGCAACAATATGGTTATATGATGATAATGTTTTGGAACTATATAGCATGGTAATTGTAATCATCAATTAGAGATAATGAAAACCATGAGAAGCTGGAAATTTGATATTGTAAAATGTGAGAAAGCAAAGACCATAAAGTATTAATGAGGATTCCTGACAGTAAGATATATATATCTATATCTACAGTTATTTGGAAAGTCCTTTAATAAGTACATATAGTCAAAGAGCAAGCATTTAAAAAAAATAGTTATCCCCTTTCTTAGTTAATTTTCTCTCAAATAGATAGCTACTACATAATTTAAGAATAAAGTAAAATATGAAACTAATCAAATATTGAAAGTGTAAATCAATACCCATACCTATCTGTAGAAGCCACATAATATGGTGATTTAGATGATCAATAAAATAGATCTGGGTTTAAATTCTTACTTTTCCTGTTATTACATTACAAAAATTACTTCTAAATCCACTTTCTCAATTAGAAAATGAGAAAACAAATTTCCATTTTGTTGAATCATTATAAAGATTGGATGAAAAAAATATATGAAAACTCTTAACATAGTATCTAATCATAGTAGAAGTTCAATAAATGTTAGTAGTAGCTATTATTATCATCCTTGTTATTAATATTATTTTCAGTAAAAACATTAGGCAAAATCAATTTACCATTATCAGGTATAAATTTCTAAAAATTAAAACAATTTTCACAAATTCAGCTTATTTTAGTGACAGAAAACATTTAGAATATCCCTGTTTTAGTCAGCTTTATCCCTGCTGTGACTAAAAGACAGGACCAGAACAACTGTGGAGGAGGAAAGTTTATTTGAGAGCTCATGTTTTCAGAGCTCTTATTCCATAGACAGCTGGATCCATTCCTCAGGTGAGGTTGAACAACATGGCGAAAACGTGTTGCAGAAGGAAGCAGCTCACATGATGATCAGGAGGGAGAGAGGAGTCTACTTGCCAGATAGACATATATACCCTAAAGCTATACCCGCAATGAACCCCTACCTCCAGCCACACCCCACTCAATTAATACCATCAGGATTAATTCACTAATTTGATTAAGGCTATAACCCAATCATTGCTCCTCCAAACCTTCTTGCATTGTCTCACATGTGAGATTTTATGGGACAACATATGTAAACCATAACAATCCATTAATTAAAGTTTGTTAAACATATACTGTGCGCCTCCCACATAATGGTAAATGGAGTTCCCTTGTTCTTTCCTCTCATCTTATTTTCAATATGATGAGAAGATTAAAAATATCCCAAAAGGATGATTAATGCCACTTATGGAAAAGTAGAGGGAAAATATGAATACCCAGCCCAGTCTTGCAAGGAAAAGCTGAGTTTTGGTACTGCACTAAGAGTTATCCAAAGGAAGAAAAAGGTAAGATTTTTGCAGACACAATACTGAGAAGGTGCTAAAGCCATCATAAATTGTGACTACATTCAAGTAACCGAAAAAAGACCAATGATTTCAGATTTATAAAGGTTGGAAAAATGAGAGAAAATAAAAGAGACTGGAGAGACCATTTTAAACCTGATCTTCCTAAGCTTTGTAAATATTAGGTAAGTAGAATATGGAACTGTACCTTCAGAGTAATGCACAAAAACAGATAAGGTTTAACTTTCAATTCTTTTTCCCTTTTCTTTTTTGTGTTTGTTCATAAAACTTATCCAGAGGCACATTTTATAAATCTAGAGACGCTTTCACAAAGCCCAAAGTTTGGTATCTCCAGCTGTATGATGGGGGCAGTAACACAAATGGAACTTGCTACTTTCAAATCTGCACAATTCACTGTTTTCCTTAAATTTGTTCTTTTAATATCTAGGTATGCCAGTGGCTTTTATAATAGGTTAATGGTAGCTTCTGTCTCCTCAGATGGAATATATCAGAAATAAGATGTTTTCTTTGTGAGCTGGGCTGAACAGCAATAGACTGTTCAATCGAAAGCCACTCAGAATGGTGACATCAAGTTTGAGCACAAACAAATACTGACCTCTGCCTTGGTTCTAAAATGCTGTTTCCTTTCTCCACAGGCAATAGGGCAATATTTTTATTTCCTCTGTAACCCATCATAGATTTCAGTGAGGGAAAGTACTTCTGTAGCACATTCTGCAGGCAAGGAATTGAAGAAAATGGGAGGTCCTGTCCATTAGCTCATTTTAAGTTCAGGATAACAGAAAACTGTGGCCTTAAGAAGAAATAGAGAAATTGGACCAAAGTCTTTCTGAATTTTAACTTTGAAAACGTCCTATATTCTGCTGATTCAGTTGAATAAAGCTTTTTGCCCTTTGCCTTTCACTCTATTTGTTTCTTAACATTTTTACTGTCACTAAATTCTACACACATGAACCACATTCAGTTTGAAATGATACTGAGTTTTACAGGGGGAAAAAACCATTTGTAGTATGAAATACAAATCATTAACATCTTGAATAATTTTTTAAAAGGTGGGATTGGAATTTTTCTTTCTGAAATTTTGTAGATTTATCCACTTTAGAGCATATGTTAGCACATGATTTTGTAAGGAACATACCTCAAATGTTATAAAAGTTGCCACCTGTGATATACACTTTTATCAACTTATATTATCATTATCTTTATGTACTACTTTTTTTTAATTCCTTAAGTTTGCTGTTATGCTTATTAGTGCTTTCAAGGCTGTAGGTTCTATTGCAGTAATCATTAGACTTGAATTGTATCAAAGACTTTGTCAACTCAATAAGAGTTATTTTCCATTGAAAATAATGGGAGTTCCCTAAGATACCATATGATGCTCTATTTAGATTTAATGTCAATATCTAAACTGGTTGAATGTGATCTTTGCTGTTGGAGCTCCCTAAACAAAGATCTGCTCCCCAATATGTTAAATATGAATTCACTGTTTCTGTGATGCTTAAGCAAAGAGGGTTAAATGCCAAAGAGCAAAAGAGAGTAAGAAAACAAGGGATATCGTTTGTCTCCCTGGAACCTCTGCTTTGAATACAACAGCAAACTCACAAATATATGCAGTGTCATACCAAATGAGCACACATGAACCTGAAAACCAAAGGTGTACTCGGGCCATGATGAATCATTCACTATTTTTACAAAATCATAGATTCCACTTAAAAAAAAAAAAAAACAACACCAAAGCAATTTAAAAATTTTCTTTTCAATTGTGTATGCTGCTTTTCCAATATAATTGGAAAGTATGGTATATATGAAACACTTATCTTCATGGAAAATACTGAATGGCAGTTGTGGATAGCAATTGTGTGTCCTCTATCCTGTTTGTGTTATAGTCTCCCTTTTCTCCTTGGGTTAAGTGTGAGTAAGGGAACATATGGTCATTTAAATTTTTTTTCTTACTTTGTTTTGTATGAGTTCAAGTCAGTACATTTTAAAAGAACTTAAAATCATCAACACTAGTAAAATATGCCCAGGCCTGATAAATTCAAAGAGCAAAAACCACTTGATGTTTTCAGTATTTCCTAAGAAACAAGGGGGAAATGAAAGAGAAATGTTTAAATAAAAAAAAAAAGTGGAAGTAATTTCTAAAAATGTAACTTCGGTTTTATGCTATTTTAATTCAATCCACTGCTATAATTAAATGATCTGAATTAAATTTTTGATGATAAAACACTGTGATTTTATCATCACATGACTGAATTTGTTAATCAAATCTGTCTGAATTATGGTTTCTTCTTTAGCATCTTTTTTTCTTAGTTGAACTGAAATTTATGGTTGTAAACCCATGGATTTCTAAACCCAAGTGTATCATCACTTGTTGCATTCATTAAGTTCAATTAAAAAAACTGAATTTTTTTGAGAGAGTAAATTAAAAGAGAAAAATTCACAAGGGAATGAAAGCATTACCTTTAAAACTAGTGCAAAAAAGAAAATTTACTAAAGACCATGGGAGCTTGAAGAAACTAAGGACCACTGTCATAAATTTAAATAAATGAGAAGAAAATTTAAAATACAATATGTTCCCTCACTCACACTTAAAGCAGGGAAAAGAAGGGAATATGACATAGGAGAGAGGACACAATGTTGCTATCAACAACTACCATTCAGTAATTTCCAAGAAGATAGAGTTCAAATAATTTACACTTCTAAATTATATTCTGATGCAGCATATACAACAACAAGTGAAAAGGAAAAATTTAAATTGCTTAGCTTTTATTTTCTTCTTTTCCTTTGAAGTGGAATCCATGTTTTGTTAGAAAGTGAATCATGCATCACGGTCTAAGCACACTTTCCATCTTCAGGTTTTTGTGTGTTCATTTGGTGTGACAATGCATATATTTGTTAGTCTTATGTCATATTCACACTGCTAGAAATAAACTGAAATCATTTGCACTTTAAAAAGCTCCAAGAAAACTGAAGCGAAGAGATAGAATTGGGAAAAAGGAACAAAAGAGATAGAACTTTCTTTGTAGTTGTTTTTACTCAAAATGCCCTAAATTACTGGTCATGAAATATGCTGTAATAAGCTTTCAGTTAAATTTAAGAATAGCTGCTATTTCCAATTCATATCTTCTGGATATAGAGAAACTTTAGGACTTATCTAATTCATCATATTCTGGAACATAAAGTTGGTCCTTGAGAAAAAGCTGCCCAATGTCAAAACAAACTGGAAACCATAGCCAGGCCTAAACATTCTTAGAGAGTGGTGAGTGCCCAGAATACACTTAAGAGCCTGGTTATGAGCCTTCTTCACACTTTAAGAAGCTATGCTGGAGCTATGGTTGTAGCTTGTCTAGCATGCGTGAGGCACTGGGTTTGATCCTCAGCACCATGTAAAAATAAAATAAAGGTATTATGTCCACCCACAACTAAAAACTAAATGTTAAAAAAAAAAAACTCTCAAAAATGAAGCTATGCTGGGCTGGGACTGCAGCTCAGTGGTAAACACTTGTCTAGCATGATTAAGGCAGGGCCCTGAGTTCAATCAGAAGGAGCTATGCTGCTGGTGACTTTCTAAATGTAAAACATTTATTTTCTTTTTTTATTAAGTTGACCCCTGTATTTATAAAATTATTCTGACAGAATATTTCTAATTGTTTTGCCCAAAAGTCATTTATAGGGCCATCTGCTCCACCCCCTGAATGTGGAGCATCCAGGTCATCCACGTATCAGTGATGTTCTGTTCATAATGCTGGGGATTGAATACAGGGCTTTATCACTGAGCTACATCTCCAGTTTATTAGGATTTTGAATTAAGCAGACAAGGTAAAGGAAAAGTTTAGGAATTCACAATGAAATATTTAAAAATTAAACCAAGGGAATATCTTGGCATAAAATTCTACTGCTCATTCACATTTTCAAACCAAATTTACCATTTATTGAAAAGACAGATAATTTGCTTTCTCTTATCCAAAACCCTTGGCCCAGATGTGTTGCAGAATAAGACTTCTTTTTTTTTTCAATGTGAGAAAGCAATACGGCAAATTGAATACATAGGAGAGAACTCTCACAGAGAATTACATAAACACTGTTAACCAAGCACGTACAACTTCAGCAATGTAATGTAGTTGAATGATCAGGTGAACTAGAATTCAGACTAAAGATGCCCACATGACTGTTAAGTTCAGGTTTTGCTTCTAAATAAGTTATGAAATCCTTTTGGTTTTTAGTATTAATTGGATATCCAATGGTAGGTAATGGATGGTAGACCCCTAATTGTTTTTCCTCTTAATATTTTGAAGGCAATGTTCTCATTGTAACCACAAATATTAATACACCATTACCAAAACAAAATAGGTGAAGAAATCTAAAAATTGTTAGCTCAATGCCTTAGCACATATTAAAATGAAGGTTATTTTCTTAGTAAAAGAAGATGGTTCCTGATAAGTCTTCAAGTGGTTTCAAGATTAAGAGACAGGTGTTCCAGTAGTTATTTTTCACTTCTGCTAAAAAAAAAAAAAGGACTAATGGAGGTGACATAAGCTTCAGAAGATGATAGAGGCAACAAAGCTGTAACTTTTGGAATTTTAAGACATTAAAGGAAAATGATCACAGAAGAAAATATTCCTTTTCATGCAAAGAGAAGAAACATCCAGAAAATCAACTGTATGGAATGGTTTTGTTTGGTTTCTGCTTAAGGGAATCAGCCCTTTTATGTTTGTAATAATAAGAATAGCAGTCTAAAGCCATGCATCTTGACTATAAAGTGCTCATCGTTGTCACTTCATTAATATAAATGTTTTTGCTCATTTTCTTACCTCCCTCATGTTCACCACCTGGAATAGATCCACATGGTACCTTGAGTAGAAAAGGATGGGTGAGTAGTCCACTATTTTCACTTACAAATTTCTATATTTATTGACTTTAAATGTGGTTAAATTGTCTTATTTAAGAAAAATATATCGTTGACAATAACAGAGTAATTACACAGTCATTACTTCAATCTGGCTGTATAAATCATTGTGATTTAACCTACAGTAGTAATAAAAATAAATGATATTGTTTTTGGTTCATTACTGCTGATCTAATAAAATGTAATGAATTAAGAAATTTCCTGAGTGAAACAGTCTCATAAAAATAACAATTTACTAATGGTGCTGTAACACCCAATGTGAATGAGTAAAGAAAAAAATAAGCATTTCAATAAAAATCTATCTTTAAGAAAATGTCTTCCCCATATTTTTTCATTGTCTATTTTCTGGTCCAAATGCATATTTTGATTGCATTCATGGAGATCATTACCAGGAACTATAATCTCAAAATGATGGCTTGTTTATATGAAAATTTTAATAAAAATTCCTGGAACTCATGAGTTTCTGGGTAGCTTATGTGAATTTAAGGAGGTGGACATATTCCATCTTCTGGGAATGCTTATATGCCAAGAACTAATTCTTGTTAATGAGCCAATAGTTCTTCACAAAGGAAGAATTACTTCTCCCTTTGTGGAGTACTGTGAAAAGGCCACCCCAAAATTCTTCTGAGTAGCTGATTTCTGACTTGCTTTGTTTCCTTGAGCTTCCTCTCCCATTCTGCACATGCACCCATAAACAGTCACAGCAAAAACACAAGATCTGGTCTTTCTCATTCCAGAGATGAAAAAATAATTTCAAATGTATGTCTTTATTATGAGTTTTCTTTATAGCAAAATTACCTGAATTTCATTCAATATGATGTTTCTAATCATGTCATTGCCTATTTTATGAAAGATTGATTTTTTTTTTTCTTATTGTAAAAACAATGAATGTTAGTTGCGGAAGGAGAGATGTACAAATGTCAATCAACATCCCACTACTATGAGAGAACTACTCAACATTTAGCCTATTTATTTACACTCTTTCATACCACACATGCTGATGTGCACACACACACAAAAAAATTGCCTTACTCAATTTTTGGTAACTGCTCTTCGCTTACCACTTTTAATCTCTATTCCACTAGATTGGCAGACAAATGTGACCTCAGTCCTCCCTCAAGCTGCTGTCTCACCAGGCTTTGTCATGGTTCCTGTGTCATACATAGCAATCGGACACCAATGATCCCTCTAGTTATTCAGTAATTGATTCACACAGGATATTGCTGAACAGTGAGAAGGACCAATTGATGGTGTGATCACTGACAAAGTCAGTAAGAGTGACATTCATGGAAAATGACATAAATGTACCCAAAACCTTTTATTTTAACTGAAAGCAAAGAAATGATGCATAAGCATTTGATAATATCTTGGCATGAGACCAAGGTTTTACTTATGACTGCTCATTCTTGAAAGGATTTTCATATCTTCTTTCCTTTGTACTCTACAATTTCAAGCAGTTCAAGCATTTCAAACATTGGTTTCTTAAAAGTGCTATGAAAGCCTAAAGATGCATGTCATCTAAGAATTCTTATTTTTATATTATCCCACACCTTTTAACACTGTTTCACCTGCTCATAACTCCATAGCAATTTATTTTTCAAAATTCACCTTTATTTAAACTTTCCATCTGTTTCGTTTTTGCAAAATAACATTTTTCCAGTAATTCTGTTTATATAAAATTTAATTAAATTACTTAATTATGATAATAGGTTCAAGTGGCATGAATAGGCTCTTGCACCTTTAACTGAACTCACTCTTGGTAAGCAAATGGTTCAACTGGTCAGAGTAGAACTGAGCACCTCAGAGTGTGGGAATTTAGTGACTAACACAGAGGAAGTAGTTGTATTGAGTTACTTGACAAGCCGATTAAATAAGTTCAGCTAACACAATTCTTTTGTATATTTCTCATTAATTGAGTAGATTATTTCTGTAGAAATATGCTTTCTTCATCTAATATTGTATTATACACATATCCCATAGTTTGAAATAACCTTTAGAAATTTGATTTCTTATGAGTTTCTTTGAACAGCTGTCCCAAATACAATTTAATCATTCCATTACTGATTCAAATTTCAAATTTGTCATTAGCAATACCTTTCAGGTTATTGTTAGGATAATATTTACAGATGTAATTATTAAAGTAAATGTAATAGACATTTGTGCATAATCATAACATACAGTTTCAAACTACTCTTAAGCAGGCATTATTTGCACACTTACTTTTAAGGGAGTAACATGCAGTTTGGGGATCCCAGTCAAGCATTATTATTTTATATATCTTTAATAATTTGATACATAAAATCTTATTTCTCTTTTAAATCTCATTTCTTTTGATTAAGAAGTGAAACATTGAAAATATTGTTATTGTTTTCCTTTTGTTGGTAAGAGATTATATAGAGGTTTTTTTTGTTTGTTTGTTTGTTTTACATCCTTCAACCTTTTTATTTTGAGAGAGGATGTTGCTAAGTTGCTAAGGCTGGCATCAAACTTGTAATTCTCCTGTCTCAACCAACTGAGTCACTAGGATTACAGGAACACATCACCATGCTTGAACTGCCTATTATTTTCTTTATTATTATTATTTTCAACTAATATTTTTCAGAAAGTTTTTATTTTTCTTTAATTTTGTTAACTTTCAAAAATGCATTATTTAATACAGTTAAATCTATCAGATGTTTTCTTGGTTTATTTTTTAAAAAATCTTTTTGAAATTCAGCATTTTGATCAAACAGACCCCATATTTTCTTTTACTTAAGTTGTTGATTATATTATGAGTTACCTTATTAAAAAATAAATTAAATATACTAAATATTATTTATTTATTCACTCTAATTCACCTCACCTTTATTTTACTTTGTTGAATTAGTTGTCTCCTGTTTGTGACTATTTTTTAACCAATGAATTGTAATTCTAATATTAATTAGATAATGGTCATGGTTGCACATTTGTGAATGTAATTCATGCCATTCTATTGTACACTGAAAATGGTTCAAATGAAATAATTTTTGGATATGTATATGTGCAAGTATGTGTGTGTGGAAAGAGAGAGAGAGAAATATTAAAAATAACAGAAATTGGAAAATAATTGAGTGATATATAAAGTGAGGAGTTTATAGTTTTAAAAAAATACACTCAAAAGATATGGTAATAAATTCATAATTTTGCTTTTCTTTTTTGTACTGGGGATTGAACTCAGGGGCACTCGCCCATTGAGTCACATCCCCAGTCCTATTTTGTATTTTATTTAGAGATGGGGTCTCACTGAGTTCCTTAGTGCCTGGCTGTTGCTGAGGCTGGCTTTGAACTTGTGATCTTCCTATCTCAGCCTCAGGAGCTGCTAGGATTACAGGCATGCACCAATGTGCCCAGCTGCTTTTGATCTTTTACTTACTTATTATTGGACTTGCCAGGATTTTGGCAAATTTTTTGTGTTAATTTTATTGAGAGGATTTGGCACACAATGAAAATCAGCATTTTTTTTTTAATGCACAAGTCTCTAGGTTGTGGCAAATATATGCCGTATTCTAACCACTGCAACCAGGACATGAAACATAGATTTCCTCCTCCAAAAGTTCCTTCAGGTCCCTTTGTGTCTTTAATTATTTCATTCATTTTATCTAAGTTGTCAAATTTGTTGGTATGATTTTTTCCTAGCTCATCTTTGTCCATTCACTTTCTGGAGTGTATACCTCAATTCCTCCTTTTTTTATTTCTTACACTGATGTTTTGTGCTTTTGTCCTTTTTTTTTTTTTTTTTTTTGTATTGTTCTGCTGTTAGAGATTTATCACACATTTTAATAATTGCTTTCCAAATGATCAGCTTTGATTTCATTGACTTTTTTGTTTGTTCCTGATTCTCTTTCATCTCTCTTATGTTCTTACCCTTACTTTTACTTTCATTGTTCTTCTTCATCTATTTGTAAAAGTGTAATTTTTGATTCTGGAGTTATGACCTTTCTTCTCTTCTAATGAAGGTATCTAAGTCTATACATTTTCTTTCTTGTACTATTTTGGGAGCATCCCACACACTTTGCTATGCTGTATCTATCTTATCATTCAGTTTAAACATGGTCCAATTTCACATGGTATTTCTTATTTCATTCAAACATCAGAAATGTTATGCTTAACATACAAATATTTGTGGTGCTTTGGGTTATATTTTATTTTTTATTTAATTCTTATTTGATTAGGAAAAAATGAATCATTTCAATCTGCTTAAAATTAAAAATCTTGTGTTATATCTTAGAATATGATACATTCAGATCACTTAACTCTTTTACTATTGTTCCGTTTAATGTTCTATAAAGTATCAATGGTCTAATTCATTGTTTTATTAACCAGGTATTTATGTCTTTGTTGATTTTACTTTCATGTTACTTGACTACTTAAAGATTGGTGTTAAAAATCTGAAGCTATAGTTGTAGCATTATCTATTCCTTTCATCTGTCAGTGTTTTTCATCTATTTTGACGCTATTCTTGTGTGCTTATACATTCGTGAATTGACATTTTTCCACTAAGTTGTATATTTCTTTATCTCTGGTTCTATATTTTGTGTTGAAATCTGTTTTATTTGATAATAATATAGCACTCTAGAGACCTTATGTTTATTGTTTGAGATGTTTTGTGTAGTTTGAGTATCAGGACAGAATTAGTTTCATTAAAGAAATTGAGAAGTATTCCCTATTTGTCCAATTTTTTAAAGAGTCTGTGAAGTGTTGATATTAATTCTTCTTTGAATGTCTTGTAGAATTCACCAGTAAAGCCATTTGAACCTGGGTTTTCTTTATGAGAAGTTTGAAAATGACTGTTTTGATCTCTTTACTTGATATTTACCTGTTCATATTTTCTCTTTCTTCATGAGCCATTCGAGTAATTTTTCTTTCAAAGAATATTTTCATTTTATCAAAACTTTATGACATGCTAAACAATTGCTCATCATATTTATTTCCTTTTAATATGTTTTATTCTATTTTTCCCCCCAGGAATTGAGTACAGGGGTACTTAACCACTGAGCAACATCACCAGCCCTTTTTAATTTTTTTTTTTTTTTTTTTTTTTAATTTTGAGATATGGTCTACTTTGCTAAGACTGGCTTTGAACTTGTGATCCTCCTGCCTTAGCCTCCATAAGGCACTACAGGATTATGTGTGTGCACCACTGTGCCTAGCTAATCTATTTTATTTCTATAATGTAAGTAGTAATACTCTTTTTTTTAATCCTGACTGTAATAGTTTGTTTCCTCTCATTCATTTTTTAAATCAGTCTAGCTAAATGCCAGCCGATTTTGTGATTTTTTTTTTTCCCAAAGAACTAACTTTATTTTTCATGGATTTTTCTTCATTGTTTTACATCCTATTTTCTCTATTTCATGAATTTCCACTCCTGTGAGTATCATTTTGTTTCTTCTTCTTTCCTTAGCTTTATTTTGCATTTTCTGTTTTAGTGTCTCCAAGCAAAGAGGTAATTTATTGATGAGAGGGTCTTCTTTCTATTTAATACAAGCATTATAGTTACATGTTTTTGTCTAAAAATTGCTTTAGCTGTATCCCCTAGAATGTGTCTTGCTGCGTTTGTTTCCATTTTCACTCATCTAAAGAATTTTCTAGTTTTACTTTTGAGCTGTTCTTTGATCCATTAGTCATTTATTAGTGGGCTGGTTAATTTCTACCTGTTTGCAAATTTGCAAACATTTCTATTATTGATTTCTAACTTAACTTATTGTGATTGATAAAAACACTTTATATGACTTCCATGTGTTTAAATTTACTGAGTCTTATTCTGTGGCTTAGCATTAGTTTCATTCTGGAGTATATAAATGTGTATTCTTGAAAAATACACATTTGAAAAATGTATTCTTATGCTTTCAGGTGTTGTTGGAAATGTCAGATATAGTTGGTTTGTAGTATTCCATTTATCACTGAAAAATGTTACTCTTTGTCTAAAGAAAAACATTTAAAAATCCACCTCACATCAACTTTTGTTGTTTTGAAGTGATTTACACAGTATAATTTTACAACCTATTTTCAAATTATTGTTTTTTATAAACATAATATACCTAAGTTTTATTCAGTTTCTGAATATCTTCCTTTTGAATAGACCATTCAATTCATTCATCCTTAATGTTATTTCTGATTTGGTTAATTTTAAAGTTTTACTTTCGGTTTTACTGTGTGCTCCATTATCCCCCCATCTCCCCTTCCTATTTATTGCTTTGCTTTGTATTAAGTGGATAAGTTTGTAGTACAATATTGAAAATCCTGTAATGACATTTTAAAAATATTTTGAATCATTTTCTTAATAGATGCTCTAGATTTACAATATACATCCTAAATTATCCTAATCTACTTCAGTTTATATTGATTTTTTTCCAGGGAAATATAGAAATTTTACTGCATTATAGCTCCATTCTCTCCTAATGTTTTGTGTTCATATTGTTATATATGTTTGTATGTCACAAACCCAACAGTATACTGGTGTAGTTATTTTTTTTACATAATTGCCTAGTAAAAGGTGAGAATAATAAGGGTTAGCATATATTTAGTGTTTCTTATATTGAACTTTTATTTCATCTCTGTTGATTCTCTTCTACTTCTGGTTTAAGGTTACCATGTGTTTTCTTTCTTTCTTTTTTTTTTTTAAACAGCAATACCAATTTGCCTCCACCTACCTTCTTTGTTATGTTATTGTCAAGTATATTAGATTATGTCAAGTAATTTCATTATATGTAATGTTTTAAGCAATTGTTTTCTAAATTAGTCAAGTAAAGAAAAGATTTTTAAAATGTAATTATACCATCATTGTGTATTACTTACATAATTGCCTTCATGTTTCCCTCTCTTCCTCCCTCTCTATCCCCCCGCCCCCCTCATTCTGTGGCTCTCTCAGGTACCACTTGCTTTATGTTTGAATAATTCTTTAGAACTTGTTGTAAAACAGGCCTCCTAATAACAGATTCACTGGTTTTATATGAGAATATCTTTTGTTTCACCTTCATTTTTAAAATCTAGTATTGCTGAAGATAAAATTCTTGGTCAACCAGAATTTGAGCATTTGACATGTCACCCTGGTCCTCTGACCTTTATTATTTCTGATATGAAGTCAGGTATCATTTTACCTTTGTTGTTTAAGATCTTTCTTTGAATTTAGCTTTCAATATTTTGAACATAAGTGTCTGGATTTGAATTTCTTTGTCCCATTTGGAGTTCTTTGAGTTTCTTTGTACAAAAATTAGTTTTCCATCAAATTTGGGAAGTTTTTAACCACTGTATCTTTGCAAGGTTTTTTTCTGTGCCTTTCTCTCCTCTCTGGTATGCACATTACATATATGTTGCTATACTTAACGGAGTCCCACAATCCCCTGAAGCTCTTTTTAGTTTTCTTCATTTTTTTTCTCTGTATTCTTCTGACACATAATATCTTTTGATATGTTTTCAAGTTTTATAGTTCTTTCTCTTTCAAGTTCAAACCACTTGCTAAGAACCCTGACTGAAAATTTTATTTCAATTATTGCATTTTGTCATTGTTAAATTCCTACTTCATTCTCTTAAATAATTTCCACACCTTTATTGACATTTTCATTTGACAATATATTGTCATCGTGTTTTCCTTTAGTTCTTTTGATTTATTTTAGTTCTTTCAACATTTTAGTAAGAGTGTCTTTGACATTTTTTGTCTGCTAAGTCCATCATCTGATCCCTTCAAGGACAGTTTCAATTGTCTGTTTTATTCCCTCTGTGAGAGGGTCATGCTTTCCTGTTTCTTTGTATGCCTCATATATGTTTTTAAATTAACATATTTCAGATTGTATATTATAGTGACTGGATACTGATTTCCCCAGAGGCTGTCATTTGTTTGCTTGTTTATTTATTTTGTAAATTGAATGAATTCTGCAAAGTATATTGTCCCTGATATGTGCAGGCTTTGATGTCTCTAATTAGATTTTTCCACTTGTTTTTGTTATTGTTGTTTAGATTGACTAGTTACTTAGGTTTTGTCATGGATTAGCATAAGCCACTTATTATTCAAAGGATTTACTTAAGTCCTCCGGTAACCTTAGACTTTTACCTTGTATCATGAATGTATGGCTTATAAATTGGTCATTGTTCAAGGAGTCTACATTTTCCCCCTTTATATTAAACCAGAATCTAGAACATTGGAGAATTCCTCTCTTATTACTTACTTATGAAACAGATTGTCTTGTACTTTAGTGAAAAGGTGAGTGTGCTTTTATTTTTAAATCTGGCTTTCTGGGAGTTGCTTTGGGTGAGAGTGGCTTACTGTTCAGTTTTCAGTAGAGGTTGCTTTCAACCAATTATGCCAGTATGGATTCAGCCTGATGTTGATGATTCTGTGTGTGGCTAGAGGGACTTTTTCTTATGTGCACTATGTCTTACTCTGATTGGTCCAGAATGCATTTAATGTAGCACATACACACATCCTCCTCACCCACCAGAGTTTTTCACTATCACACAAGGCTTATTTTTGATGATTTCTATTAACTTCTGCTCTACTGCTTTGCTATCAGGATCCTTTTAATGTTTTCACCAATATCATCATTTTTAAAAAACAATATCCTTATACCGGAGTTCTCTACTTTGTTGCAAATAAAATGTTTGGGCAGAGTTGTGAACATTTTTGTCCTAATGGTCCATTTTCACTTTTCTCTCCTGCAGTACAACATCAGAGCCAAGACCTATGATATGGTTTTTCCATGAAAAGTACTGAGGACAAACCCTGGTTTTTCTCTGCTTGTTCTTCTGACTTGGAACTTTCACCCTATGGATGAGTTTGGTAGGACAATCAGGATCCCTGCATTGTGCCTGATGCACTTGAAATAACGTTTCTGCATGTAAGTAGAGAGTACATGGAGGAAAGAGGCCTGTTTTTCTCAGCTGCACCTGCCTGGGATATAGCTCTTTAACCTAGGGCTAGGAATACAGTGATGGGAAACCATCACTGCATACTGGGAGCTACTATGGAAGGAGCACTTTCTTGACCACATTATATGTGCCTGGGTCAGAACTTCCATAATGCAATGCTAAAAGTAAGTAATAAGAATCCATATCTCCTAATCCATAGTCTCTTAATATTCCTACTGAGATTTAGCAGATTTTCTTGAAAATGTATTTCTCTCTTTGTTGTATATACTTAAGGCAAATTCCAGAAGCTTGTGATGATTTTATTCATAATTTAATCAGTTAAATTATTATTTCTCAGGGAAGTGCTTCTACAGTATTCCTTTCTCCCTCTTTTTAGATTTATCTTATTTGGTTCATCTGGTTGTTTTATTTTCGCTGAATTTCTCATTATTTTTCTAAGATTTTTAGACTTTAAAAATTTATTTTGCTTTTATTTATTGAGATTATTCATTGTAGTCATTTAAAAATCTTTGTTAGTTTTGTACATTTTGTAGTCAATTGCTTCCCTCCCCGCATGTGAATGTGTTCCAGTTTTTTATTCTTCATATATCCAGTGTTTTTGGATTATCCCCTGGACATCATGAATGTTATGTAAATTCTGGATTCTTTTAGTATAATCAAAAGTGTCCATGGTTTTTATCAGATTAATTTTGAGGCTGAGCTTGAACTGCAAATCCTATCTTCTGTCCAGCAGATGCAGTCTCTGCTCAGATCTTTTGCATGTAACTAGGCTGTTTAGATTCTGTTTCTCACATGCATAGCTCAAGTGGTCAGAAGGAACTGTGTCTAGACAACATTTAGGTATCCTCTCTCTGACTCTTTCCCTGTGAGAAATTATGAGAAGCCCTCATAATTTCTTGCTTCTCTTCTCTTTTCTTTTTTTTTATTTTATATTTTTTTTAGTCATAGATGGACAGCATGCTTTTATTTTATTGTGTATTTTTTTATGTGGTGCTGAGGATCGAACCTAGTGCCTCCCACATGCAAGGCAAGTGCTCTGTCACTGAGCTACAGCCCCAGCCCTCCTACTTCTCTTTTCTACTTCAGTCTTCACCTCTAATTCAAAGCAAATCTATATCTAAGACAGCATTTTCTGCCTTCACTTGTACCACTTTTCTACTTGAACTCCAGCCAGTATCGCTAAGATGACTGAAAGCGCCACCCATCACCACATTCTCTTCTCTATCACCATTTGATTTGTCCACAACAAACTGTTTTCCACTGAAGAAACAAAATACATTGAAAAATGAACATAGATTCCCTTATTTGCTACTTGATTTTTTTTTTTTTTTGTGGTACTGAGGATTGAACC
Organism: Marmota monax; assembly: GCF_021218885.2. Classification (NCBI taxonomy): domain Eukaryota; kingdom Metazoa; phylum Chordata; class Mammalia; order Rodentia; family Sciuridae; genus Marmota; species Marmota monax. Next base: position 5,160,401 of record NW_026693811.1, read on the forward strand.
CAGGGTCTTCTGCATGCAAGGCAAATACTCTACCAACTGAGCTATATCCCGAGCCCAAAATATTCTTTTTTTTTTTTTTTTTTGAGAGAGAGAGAGAGAGAGAGAGAGAGAGAGAGAAATTTTAATATTTTTTTTTTAGTTTTTGATGGATACAACATCTTTATTTTATTTGTATGTGGTGCTGAGGATAGAGCCCAGCGCCCCACGCATGCCAGGCGAGCGCGCTACCGCTTGAGCCACATCCCCAGCCCCCAAAATATTATTGATTCACCTATTCCTTGGGCCAGCACATATATGGCAGCTCTAACAGACATCATTCATGTGCACTCCAGCAACACCTACCCTCAGACTTACACCAGGAGCCTTTCAGCCTCTGCCCTTGATTTTTGTGGTGCTTTGGGGATCCACTCAACATCCCTAAATACACATGCAGAACTGCAGGGATAATAGTGTCCTCCAGGGGAGACATTTGACCAGTGGGAACTGGGAAATGAGAGAGACATGATTAGAAGTTATTTCCCCCCAGCATTTCCTGGATAGAAGGTTGAATGGCATATTCCATATGGATTTGAGTATGTGACAAGAAGTTATCTTTAGTGGTCGTCAAGTTAATAGTGCCATGTGTTCTCATACTGGCTCTTTCTCATTCTTTCAATAGTTTCCATGTTCCTCCTAGCTGCTCTCTGGAATCAAACTCTCCCCAAAAGCAGTGTATTTAAGCTCAGTCATAGATTCTGCTTTCTGTGGACCTCAACGCAGATCAGTTTGCTTTTCTGAAAACCTCTTAAGTTTCTAGCACATTAGGAATATTACTGAAGCCACTTTTCCTGACTAAAAATCCTGCATGTTCTGACTTCATGTCCACACGTACCTTATGTGTGATTTTTGGACATTTGTGTCTCAGTTTCATGTTATTTCTCAGAATTCCCTCAACTGTCCAATCCTGCAGTTTAAATCTTTTATTTCCTATTGGTCAGTCCACTTAATTTCTCTAGCACTTACTATGGTTAACCATTTTAAAGTTTTTTCTTGAGTTTGTCACTGTTATGTAAGCTCCTTAAGATTAGAGACTTCAACTTTATTGTTCATTACTGTATCCTCTTCACCGCTTACAGTGTCTGGCACACAGGAAGCACTCAGTAAATTTTTAGTCAAAGAGCAAATGAATGAAATCACCATCTGCAACTTAATGCCCCATATAGGTTAAACTTCCTCTTCACAATATTTTCCAATGCTACTATCCTTTCTTATGATATCCATCTCTCTTTTTATTTATTCCATTATGTTTTCATCTCATCCTTCCTTCCCCTTGTGGATTTGATCCTGTTTCATAAGGAGTTATATGAGTGATGCTTGGGTAGCAAGTCCTGCCAATGAAGAACTTCAACAGCCATGTCATAGAGTTTGTCTTTGATACTGAGGGCTAAAATAGATGTTATCTCTGATCTGAACTGAAGATATCAAATCATTCTACAAAATTTTCTTCTTTCTCTGGTTAAATTATTTTAAAATTTTCTCTTGGATCTGAATGGCACTGTGCCCTTCTAACTGCTCTTCTCCTTTTTTCACATTAATGATTGTGGGTTTTCTTTCATTCATTCTCAGATGAGGAGAGTTCTATCCAAATCCGGTGTTTATCATGAGATGCTGAGTTGTATATCTAACTTTTCCCCTGAGTCTAGCACATTCAAATGCTGTCCTATACCCAGCTGTAGATGTAGTCAGTACTTTGAAGTTCAAGACTTCTATCACCACCACTGTGTCTACAATATATTCAGTGAATGGAGGTTATCCTGACCTGACACGAACTCATACAGACTTGTTGCCCAACACTGTGTACAGATGGAACACATATTAAATTACAATCCTTGGTACGTATTATATTTTCAAGCTTCATTCTAGCCCTTCATCCACTATCCTCCCCGCTTCCTAGCATTTACTGAGGATGCTATAGCTGCTAGGTATAGTCTACCAGAACTCTGCTTTAAAAAAACAAAAACAAAAACAAAAAAAACCCCAGCAACTTTATAGTTGTTTTGGTTGGCATTGACCTTGTGTTTCTGAACCAGGAAATAGAGTGTGAGGAGAGAGATGAAAGGTGTTTCTGACAACTTTCAAGAAAGCAGGATTGCTTCTTTTCTAAATTATAACAAGAAAGGGCTATCAATTGTTTGTTGCAGTACAGTTTCATCAGCTTTAATGGTACTGAAAGTTTCGTCCAGATTTTGGCAACAGGATGACAGTGAGCTATCGTTTTCAAGATTGTTATGTTTTTTAGTTTTTCTGTATCTCAGATATTTTAGTAGAATCCAGTTAAACTGTGAGTCAGAATCTCATTTTTTTAAAAATTCCATTTGTCACATTTGAAAGTATTTAATCACCCGTGATGGTTTAATTTATTCCTGTTTTTGTTTTCATCCTATTTTTCATATATAATACCCTTCTCAGAAATATTTAAAAGTTAGAAGTATATGAAACACATGTAGAATCTAGACAGAGAACAGAGATAGCCACAAAACTTATACATTTTGAGTTCATTATATGTGCCAGGAATAGTGCTAAGTGATTTATTTTACTTTAATCTCGTTCTTTGTGGAAGTAAGTAATCTTATCACTGTATCACATTGAAGAAACTAAGAAATTAGGTAATTTAGTCAAGGTACACAGTTATATATTATTTCAAGTTGGACCTGGAAAAATTATGATCAAGTAGATCACATATTATTAAATAATGATCATTTCTAACAAACAGCTCTCAGTTTCATGCTTTAAGTAAATTAACAGAAAATCAAAACAACTCTTCAGCTCATTTATTTGCGTTTATTAGAAAGGATTCCTTTTTTATTTTGATACATGGGTACATGTATAATATCTAAATAGGTAAATACACTTCTACAGCCAAAAGTGAAAGGCATATCAACAGCATCTGTAAAATTCTGACAGAGCCCTGTAGCATCCCCTCATTGTAAAATTTAGTTCTCTCATTTCCTGTTCTATTAATGAGTGTCTTGTCTATGGACCAGACACCCAAATTACCAGTTTGTAAAAGACTACAGGATACAAAATACTTACAAATCATAAAGAAAAATCACTATCCCATCTCCGTCACAAATAAAAGTATATTTATACTGTATAGAGCCCTGGCTTCTCAGGGATTTTCTTGGAAGGTCTGACTATGGCAAGCTTGGAGGAAGCAGGGTTTTTTTTGTTGTTGTTGTTTCAAAGAATGGAGCAAATCTGGTGAAACTGAAAGCAGGTGCCATGGGGCATATGTATGGAAATTCTCCAAAAAAAAAAAAAAAAAAAAAAAGCACTGGAGTTAAAATTGTAGGAACTCACTGTGAGTCAGCTCAACAGAGAGAGTTGAGCTAAAATGGCACTGATAGGCTGAGATTAAAATGAATAAATGGAGTGACTCCTGCTAATGGAAAGCTTTGAAGATAGTAGTCAGAGTTTCTCTTTGATCCAAAGGGATTGCCCCTGAACTTAATGAATAGCCTCTTCCTCAGGCAGTGGGGTGGCTATTTGGGGATGTTCTGACACTACTCCTCCTGGAATGCTGGCAAGGAGCAAAAGGGAGGGGAGACAAGAGGCCACTAAATTCAATGAGGAGAGGAAGGCTGTCCATTCTCAAGTCACTGACTTCTACACTTCCTTCACCTGTTTGTTGAGGGTCGTTTCATTTACTTGCTGTTTCCTTTTCCACTGCTCAGCATTTCTCTCAAGTACTGCTTAGCTATTGAGTGTGACACTTGCTGTGTAAGATAAGCAGTTGGGGGAGAAAGTCTATGTATTGAAGGACAGTAGGCAGTGTTTAGTAAGTTATTCTACTCGTGCATGCATAAAAAATTCATTGACCAGGAAGGGTTAATGCCCCTCCAAATGGCTTAACTTAATCCTCAAGTGCAATTGGCTCATTCAAAAGATCTGGCCCATTGAGTGCATGTTAGCAGAGAAGCCATACACCTCTCCACCAAGTCCAGTGCAGTGAGGTTAAACCCAAGGGCATACAACAGATCAGTGGCAGAGGCAGGAATAAAATCTCAGCCTTCTGAGCTCCCATAAAGTGCTCTCTCTACTTGACTTGTTTTCCTTCTCTTATGAGGTATGAGAAGAAGAAAATTGAAGATGAGAGAAAAAATTAAGGAATCAATTTTAAAAAAAAAAAAATATTTTTTTTTCAGACCCATATGAGAAAGAAATGTGGAAACAAATGAAATATACTTTGAGAGCAAGTTGGCGCCACATTTATAAATGCTTATGATACAGAATAGCAATAGAAAAAGCAAGCGTCCCTGTTGTAGGATTATGCATGAAATGCTCCTATGCTTTGCAGTGTGAATATAGTCATTTCCCTTTGATCAACTCAAGAGATATTAAAATGAACATTGTTTCTGAATTACATATAATATACATATATTAAAAATATATAGAAAGAGAAATTTAATATAAGAAAATATTTAGGAAGAAGAGAGCTTTTAAAAAAGCAAAGAATTGTAACTTATATGCAATATGGATGGTAGAGAGATTAAAAACTCAGGATTGAAAATCAAAGGACTGTTTGCATTCCTGCTTTGTCGCTTTTGTAGTAGTTTTAGTCAGCTGTTGCTATGACCAAAAGACCTGACAAGAACAATTTTAAGAAGGAAAATTGCCTATGAGAATTCCATATGACAGTGGTTCATTTGGGAGCTCACAGTTACAGGGGTCTCCTCTGTGTGTAGCCTACTCCATTCTTTGGAGCCTGAGATGAGGCAGAACATCATGGCAGAAGACAGTGGTGGAGAAAAGCAGCGGGTAGTATGGCACTAGGAAACGAGAGAGTGAGAAGAAGAGAGAGAGAGAGGCAGAGTCCCATTCAACAAAGACAAAATATATACCACAAATGCACACCGATAGTTACCCACCTCCTCCAGCCAAACTCTACCTACCTACAATCACCACCAAGTTAATCCCTATCAGGGGATTAATGTGCCAATTAAGTTAAAACTTTCATAACCCAATCATTTCATCTCTAAATGTTTTTTTTTTTTTTAAAGAGAGAGTGTGAGAGAGAGAGAGAATTTTTTAATATTTATTTTTTAGTTTTTGGCGGACACAACATCTTTGTTTGTATGTGGTGCTGAGGATCGAACCCGGGGCGCACGCATGCCAGGCGAGCGCGCTACCGCTTGAGCCACATCCCCAGCCCCTCTAAACGTTCTTGCATAATCTCACACATAAGCTTTGGGGGGACACCTAATATCTAAATCATAACAATAATATTGATCAAAGTCTTAATATATAAAACCTCAGGTTCTTTATCAAGGGATATTGGAAAAATAGTAAAATTAGTTACTTCATAATATTCTTGATTTTTAAATGAGGTAATACATTTAAAATACTTGGGATAGTGGTTGGCATTAGTGGACGGTCAACAACAATGAGCTCTTATTGTAACTTACCAAAGCTCTAACTTGAGACTATGGTAATATTAGAGAGATATTAGTAGTTTTCATATGTACTTTTTGCATGTGTTTGTGTGACCAAAGGGGTTTGACCCAGTTGTCACACATTCTAGCAATTGCTTTGTCACTGCAATATGTACTTCTGATAGGCAAAAATAGAGTAAGGTAATCATGAGCATGTTATTTGTAGAACCAGAAAAAAAAAATGAAGAGAATTTTTAACAAACAAGAATTCAAGTCAGAACATATAAAGACATACAAGAAAACAGATGGAACCAACTTATGGAGCATGACTTAGGTTTTCAGAACATGACAAATATCTGCTTTAAAAACCTTTTAAAAAGGTATATCTTAAATTATAATGCTACACATCTGTCTCTCTTCTATCTCTAGTTCTAAAACAATATGGTAGACACTGGAAAAGCAGACTTTTAAGTGTGATTATTTAAAACAAATAGGTAATACCTATGGAAGAGTCAAGAATTATTTTAATAAGGTTTAATCAAAAGATAATTCAGCCAGGTGCAGTGGCACAAGCCTATAATCCCAATAGCCTGGAAGGCTGAAGCAGGAAGATTACAAGTTTAAAGCCAGCCTCAGCAATTTAAGGATGCCCCAAACAACTTAGCGAGGCCCTAAGAAACCTAGTGAAACCCTGCCACTGTGGGTCAGTGGCTAAGACTTCCTCACCACCAAAAAAGAGACCCTTTTAAAAGATTTCTGCATCAAGGTTATCGGTACAATTGCTCAAACTCTGTATTTTCATGATCTAGTTAATTTAAGACATTAACCCAGGTCACAGCTATAGAGAAGTCCCATCTTCAGTTAGTGACCATGGGTCCTACCCCTGGCTACCCAGACTTTTGACCAAAAACCTATTCTTTTCCTACAACAATAATCTGTGAAAACCCATAATACTTTAGGTAAAATTGTGTGTGTGCATGAGTATATGCCTATATATTTCTTTGGGAAGAGGGCATATAGCATGTACCAGGTTCTTGAAGGAATACGTGACATCAAAAAAGTTGAGAACCTTAACTATGTGGGGTCTTCAGTTTTGTCCCAATTTTTCTGATCAAAGGCTTCATTTTGCAATTTTAATGGCTTCTGTTTCTAATCCCATAACCTGACCTATTCTGTACCCACAACACACACACACCTTAATTTTCTTACCACTGTTTTTTTTTTTTTTTTGTCTTATCCAATAATCTCAGTAAACCATGGCCAAGTACTGATAGGATTTTTCTTCTTTGATATTTCATGCTCAGCTTCTGTAGCTAAGTGGACATCAGGCTTACAGACTGAGGACAGAAACAAAAGAAGGGTTTCTTCACTTCAAGGAGTTAAAAGATAGAGTCCAAAAGAGAAAACAGTAGGGCTGACCTGCACTGAATCACATCCTGTATGATATTGATATTGAACTTTTTATGGGCTTATGTCATAACGTCCATATTTTTCATGACAGGGAAGATATAGTTTAGATGATATAGTACAGTCACAGTTTATAGCCCCTGCAACATCTAGAAGAATGCTGTGTGATACAGGGAACAGGTAAATACCGGGAGATTAATTTGATCATATTCTTCCTCTCTACTTTCCCCCTTTTAGTCTTTTCGCTCTCAGCCTTAACAAACCTATTTCTCTATAATTTTTAATAATAACACTTACATGAAAATTTATGTTTTATAAAACCATGATAGGAATGATACTTTTCTTCTTTTTTAGTATGTAGCACTGACTTTTCTCCTGACATTGCCAGTAATGATTACCTAGAATTTATTTCACTATTTCCAATTTGAAAAGCACTCTTCTAGGTTCTACTTTTCAAAGAATGAGAGAATTAAAAATCTAGTGGTTGATTCCACTGGATTGCTACTTTTTTTTTTTTTTTGCAGGTGGGGGCGGGGAGGATTTTCAGTCATGGAGAACCCACGGTTACCCCCACCCCTCACAGTCCCATGTTAAAGAAGTTCTGTGTCAGTGGGTCTCACTGCCCACTCTGAAAAGAAGATTTTGCATTTCTGTTCCCACCTTCGAGGGTTTGGTAATGTTTCGGTACAAGTTGGTTGTCAAAATGGATGGACATGCTGCTGGTGCCTATTGTGGAGATCCCACAGTGCAAAAGATAGCCCTGGGGAACAAAGAATTACCTGATTCAAGATGTCTGAGTGCTGAGGTGGAGAAAGGCTGCCCGGGATGAGGTCCTCAGCCTTGCTCCCCATCCCTTCCCTTCTCTTTGTGGGACAGGAGCAGCTTATTTGGTTTGCAAGGGGAAGGCAGAAGTGCTTGCTGCAGCCTGTCCTTTGCTTTTCTCTCTGGAATCTGACAGCCTACAGAGAAGGTGGATTCCCACCTGCTGTCAGCCATGTGATAAAGTTGGTGGAGCAGGCTGTGCTCCTACCACTGCAGAGGGCAGGGGTTTTGTTTGTTGTCTGTTTGGTGGTAATGGGAAGGGGGGTGACTTCAATTCAGAGGAGCCTTAGCAAGCCTATTAGGACTTATCTAAGCCATGTCCTTCACTATTGCTTTTATCAGTAATAAAGCTGACATTTTGATCTCTAACTGTCTGACTCCTGTATCATTCTCTGTAAATTGGTTCTGATCTCAGGTTGGGAGCAGTGGTGTTATTTTTGACCCCCTAAAACCCAAAATCCGTTACTGTCTGATGGTTCAGGATCTTAATGGCTTACCTCCAGGACTCTTGGCTTTTTGTGTCAGAGGATCTCACTCAGACAAAGATGGCCAAAATATAAAAATTGACTAATTAATATAAGATTCACACGTATTAGGGCTGAAATTTTCAAAACAGGACCATCAGATAGCAGTTACAAGTCTTCCTTTCTGAACAGAAAATGCTTACTTTTCCTATTGGTGATATAAAAGAAAATTTATTCCAAAGATGTGTCTATGGGATTATTATTATTATTATTAGTAGTAGTAGTAGTAGTAGTAGTATTTAGAAAATAGCAGCTAATTCCTTACTCGGATAGTATAAGAAATCCTGAAATAACAAGTATTTTATAACCATATCCATGACTTTATTTTACTTGTAATAGATAGGCCAACAAAAATTGAATATTGGATAATAAAATACAAAGAAAAAGAGGAAAAAAATCCAATTTATAGCTGAAAGTGGAGGAGGGTAACTTAAAGTTGTGCAATTGAATATCATAGTCCTAACATGAAATAGTTTAGAAAATATTGTCACAAAGAAATGGGATTGATCATTTAAAGCTGCACACAAGACCTAGGTCTCTGGTTTTTGTCATTCCCATGTGTGAGAAGAACTTAGTATTTCATGACACTGCAAAGGTCAATGACATTTTAAGTGATGTGAAAAGGAAGAATGCAATACATGACAAAGTCAAACACCCTACAATTTTCCCAAAATGTGCTTGATGAGTCAGGATGAACTTAGCAAAATTAAGATGTATCTGGGGCTCTGATGCAGGGTCCAGAGCCATTCTCAGGGGTCCCTATGCTCCCTGTAGTCATGAGGCGATACAAACTATCAGAAGATTCACCTTCACAATCTCATCCACAAAGATCAGAGAAAACGGAGAATTACCTAGTGTTTTTTAACTCTTCTTCCCCAAATGAGATGCATGTCAGGTCTGTCTTAAGTGAACCAAGGACTACACCTAACTTCAAAGGTGATGGTAATCCAACTTTGTGGAAAGGAGAGGGGAACTTGAATCCTGTGAGTACTACCCTATCTTTACTGACAATCACATAGGCATGACCAAAATTCTAGAGGAAACGCATTGTAATTCATAGAATACACCTTTAAGTACATTTTTCATCAACAATAGTTTATAAAGCACCCCGAGTTTAAGGAATAATTAGAATATCAAAAAATACTTAAGCATAAGCATAGTTTCATCCTCGTATTTTTGTATGGCACAGTGTTTAATATTTAGTGTTTCAGTCTCTCTGAGGTCTCCACAGCCACAACGATTCTTCCCTCTGTTCATGTCAAGCATTGCATGTATTAACACGGTGTGCCGTGTCATCCAGGAAGACCTGAGCACTGAAACCCCATGTTCTCAAAGGTGCCCAGGCTCAGTTGCTCATTGTCCCAACAGTATTTTCCTAAGAACATCTTAAAGGCACATACTAATGTTCTTCTTGCTGCATTTTTTGACAATCTTTACTTGAATGGTGATAAATTTGGAGAGAGTACTATAGGTAATGATAGCTGCTGCACAAAGACTTCAGGGAAATGAAAGATTTTTTTTTTTTTTCTTTTAAACTTGTTGGGAAACTTGCTATCCAAGTCAAATTTCCAAATAATTTTAAGAACATTGAATACATAAAAATAACGCTTAGAGGACTCAGGATCTATTTTAGACTTTGTGTTCTTGGACACATCTTTGAACCTTTCTGATCCTTGTCTCTTTTCTCATTAAACAAAAATAGGGGGTAATCCTGGCAATCCATGTTGTCTTTGCAGACATGGTTCTTATGAATCTCAAATGTGGTCATTTCTCTGGAGGTACTTTTGATAGTACGAAGGTAGAGTGAGGAAGTGCTAGAGAATAAGGAAGAAAGAGGAGGCAGAGGAAGTGTAAGTAGAAAAGGAAAAGCAGGGCAAAGAAGAAAGATGAAGAGGAAAAGGAGGACAAAATAATGACCACCGTGCCAATGAAAAGTATATGACAGCATAAAAGCAAATTTGGACTCGGAAATAGGAGATAGTAAGATTTCATGAACACTGCCCAATCCTAACAGTGGGTAAAGACCACAATTTTCCAAACACCCTTTGAGAACAGAAAGTTTATGATGGTTTTAATGTGATGTTCTAAATCATAACTTTCTGCCATTAAGCAAATGTTCCATGATAATGTGGTGACTTTATACCTTTCTTGTTTAATCATCTAAAGCTAGGCATTCTTAGATATCTCTATGCACATGAAGTGTATTACTCTACAAAGTCTTTAGAGATACTGGATACTTGGATCAGACAAATCCTTGCTTTGTTCTTTAAAAGTGATAATAGAAGCACTGGAAGCATTGGGATCGAGGGAATTAGAGGAAATGCTCATTAAAACAAATTTAAAAGGTCTAATGATTAAAATATTGATTAATTAGCCAAACATTGATTAGCAGTCACACTTTATCAACTACAAAGTTTCTAATTACTGCACCATTATTCCATAGATTGACCTGTTCTTTCTTGTCACTTATGATGAAGAACAATTTTTATTAAGTGGGTTTTGGATTTTTGACCTGTAAAATTTTAATAGGGAGTGCAAAGTGGGTGTCGTGTGTGGTTTGGCATTTTATTCACCAAGGGATAGATAGTTACTGTCTCTATTTAACCAGAAGCACAAAAGTGCAGAAGGGACATGACCACTTTGGGAATAAAATCTTACCATCTTCCCAATAAAGGAAAAATAGCCACATACTCATCCATTGAGTAGAAAAAGAAGAAAACATTTTCCTTTCTGGCTGCTATGCAGAGATTGGATGGTAGGAACTCTCAAGCATAGTGTATCAATTACAGGTTGTCCAGAATTGGGGAGTCATTATGTGTAATATAAAATAAAGGATTGGTTATGGAGTTAATTGTATGGTATTTGAGAACTGGTTAAACCAGGTGTAGAAGCTGTTGCTTCTACATCTGCTACTGAGCATGATCCGAGCAGGCCAGACAGCTGGGAATTAATGAAGGACCAGAAGTAGGGGGGAGCAAAGACAAACTGGAACTGGCATCTGTCTTTCTTCTCCTCCAGTTCAATAGTGCAGGTGACTTGCAGCTGAAGCTGGTGCTGTTCACTGTGGAGCTGCCCAAGCACAAGGGCTGGGATTCAGAGATGCTGAAAGAGGAGATTCTACTGGAGCTGGAGTTGCTTCACACCTGGCCACTGCCCCTTATCAACAAGGCAAGTCAGCAGATGAGGATGAAGAGTGCAGACTTCAACAAACATTCAGGATGCAGAAAAGGCTATTCCTGTGCTTTGAAATCTTTGTGCAAATTTTCTCCCATGGCCAACCCCAACCCATCATCATCAGGAAAAGCAATTCTGGGAAACAAAGCTCTAGCTTAACTAAGTTGGCACGGTACAAAGCCATCACATAAAGCACAAAAGATTCTACCCTGCAGTATTGCAGACACCAGCATCCAAACTCAGGAAAAAAATTGTACATGAGAAGACATCAAGGCACAGCTGCCACTTTGAAGGAGGTCCACCACAAAACCAGTAATATTTTTTTCCTTTTAGTGAGAATTCTTTTTTACAGATGTCAAGCAGGAAAAAGGTAACCAAAAATGTTTCAAATGGGACCAATGAAAATAACACATTTTTAATAACTGGGCGATTTCTGGATGTCTTGCAAAAGAAGATCTTGTTGATCTCAATAACAGTCTATTTAAATCTGCTGGGATGTGCAGTGCATGTGTCCTGATTCACTAATAGCAAAGGCCAGTATGCCATACAGGGTTACAGTCTCAATAGAACTGTCTGGAAGCGCTGCTCCAGGTTCACTCCTGATGAGATTAGCTTGAAGGCCAGAAAGCAGATTTACAGCATGAACATAAGTGAGCAGGGGGCACATTTTTTTTTGAGCATACATATGCTTGACAGGCAGAATGTGCTTATAACCTTATTGCCAAATAAGTAACAGCACATAAGCTCCTTGTGGTCTATGGAAAATGACATCCTGAAGACAAGTCAGCAGAGCACTAGGCTGACAATATCTTCAACAGCCATAATCAGGAAAGGAACAAGATGGAGGAACTCCTTCCACAAGGGAGGGACTCCTTTGGGCTTGGCTTCTTGGTTCCACTGAGAGGCTGGCCATGTTTTAGAAACAGCTAGTTTATTCAGAAACATTTGAAAGGAGAACTGGCATTATGCCCAGATGAAAAATACCTTACCTGCTTCTGTGTGGGAAGAAGCAAGAAATAAAGAGAATAAATACTGGGACTCTGGGAGCTGCAGGAACAAGGCTAGGGTAGGAAGAGTCCCTCACATTCCCCCCATTTTATGTGGAATAGCATGTAGGAAGGACAGACTTTTTTTTTCCTATTAGCTGTTTGATTGTTCTCATGTAATTTAGTAATAAACTTTGTCCAGTAGTTATCCCATTCCAAAAATACAATGTGAAAGAAGTGTTTAGAAAACTAACTGGATAACTCAGATCTTAATGTGTTATAAAGTTGTCTGACACTTCAAAAAAGGTTTTGTTTTGTTTTGTTTTTCTCTGATTCTGACTTACAATTTCCTATTCCAGACCATTTAGATTTGCATATATAACCATAATAATGTAGCAAGATATGCAATTAAATGGCTACTCTTCACTGTGTTACTGGCTGCAAGTCTAAATATATATAGATGAGCAGTCACCATACCACCTCACAGGGAAGAGTCTTAGTAGTTTACCATCTTTCTAGTGAAAATATGGGAAAATAACAAAGAAGTAACATAAATTTTACATTACACAAATTTTAAAATTTATGTAATTTATTGGCTACTGGTATTGTGATATTGGGAAAAAAATTTTTACTTTGGGGTTATACTTTTGGATTATACTTTCCATTTTACTATTGGGTTATACTATTATGTTTTAATTTGCAAGAATTCCTTGTGTATTAAGATGTTTTTACCTTGTTTGTCATCTTTGTAATAACCATCTCTCTGCTTCCTCTTTTAATGAGGTAACTACTTCAAAAATGTGCTAGCATCAACTTCCTTAACAAGACCCCCAAAGTGCAAGAAATAAAAGCAAGAATCAATAAATGGGATGTCATTAAATAAAAACCTTCACAGGAAAGGAAACGATTAAGAGCATGAAGAGAGAGCCTATAGGATGGGAGAAAATCTTGGCCAGCTATCCCTCTGATAGGGGATTAATATCCAGAATATACAAAGAACTCAAAACCTTCACACCAATAATAATAATAATAATAATAATAATAATAATAATAATAATATTATTATTATTATTATTATTATTATTATCATTCAATCAATAAATGGGCACATGAACTAAACAAAAACTTTACACCAAAAAAATCAATAAATGGGCAAAAGAACTAAACAAAAACTTCACACAATAAATATCTAAAAGAATCAACAACTCTAGCAATCAAGGAAATGCAAATCAAAACTACATTAAGATTTCATCTCATTCTAGTCAGAATATCAATGATTAAGACTACAAACAACAATAAATGCTGGTGAGGTTGTGGGGAAAAAGGTACACTTGTTGGAGGGGTTGCAGACTAGTAAAACCACTTCAAAAGAAGTATGGAGATTCTTCAAAAAACTAAGGATGAAACCATCATATGAGCCAGCTATGCTATGAAGCCAATCCAGATGTCTGTGAATAGATGAATGAATGAAGAAATACACACACACATACACACACAATGGAGTTTTACTCAACCATTTAAAAAGAATGCAATTATGGCATTTTCTGCTAAATGGATGGAAATAGAAAATACCATGCTAAGCAAAATAGGCAAACTCAAAGGTCAAATGTTTTCTGTCATATGTGGAAGCTAGAGTAAAATAAAGGAAAGGGTGAGGGAAGGATAAAATAACATAAAGAACCAATCAATTACAAATTAATAGATGAGGAAAAGGAAGTCTAATAAAGTAAAGGAAGGAGATGGAAAAGAGGAGAGAAGATGGGAGGAAAAGTGGGTGATCATGAAATGAAATCAATTTCCATTGGTGTAGGAGTTTGTCACGATGAGCCCAACTACCATGTATAAGCATAAAGTTCGAATAAAAAAGAGACAAAGAAAAATTATTAGTTTTTCCTCTTGATTCTTTTTATAATATTTTAAGTTTAGAAAGGATTTCTGCTCAAGTAGAAGTCTTTCTATTTATAGAAGGAAGGCAGCAGAGCAGGCAAAGAGAGGAGGAGTATGGAAGGTAGAGAGAGAAAACTAAGCAGAGTTTTAGTCAGCTATTTTCCTGCTGTGACTTAAAGACCCAACCAACACAATTATAGAGAAGGAACAGTTTATTTGAGGGCTCATGGTATCAGAAGTCTCAGTCCATAGAAGGCTGGCTCCATGCCTTGGGGCTCTAGGTGAGGTAGAACATGGTGGAAGAAAGCAACTCACATGATGATCAGAAGCAGAGAGAGTCTACTCTCTAGATACAAAATATAAAATGCATAGCCACAATCCCAACGAACAACTTCCTCCAGCCACACACTACCTGCCTCCAAAAACCACTCAATTAATCCCATAAGGGATTAATTCACTGATTAGATTAAGGCTATAGCCTAATCATTCCTCCTCAAAACTTTCTTGTGTTGTCTCATGTGAGCTTTTTGGGGACACCATGTCTAAACCATAATATTACACTCCTCCCCTGCTCCAAAGCTCACAATCATCTGAAATGCAAAATAGATATAGTTCATTCCCAAGAGTCACCATAGTCTCTACAGTTCCAAGAGTGCTCAAAGTTCAAATCCAAAGTCTTCTCTGAGGCGTAAGGCAATATCACATTGTGAGCTCCTATAAACTTAAAAGCAATTCATAAATATTCAATGTATAAAGATACTGAGTAAATATTTTCATTTATAAAAATAGGAGCACAGAAAGAAGGGATGGGATGCAAGTACCATGCTGTTTTTTTTACTATTGCTCTGTAGTATAGTTTGAAGTCTGGTATTGCTATACCGCCTGATTCACACTTCCTGCTTAGCATTGTTTTTGCTATTCTGGGTCGTTTATTTTTCCATATGAATTTCATGATTGCTTTCTCTATTTCTACAAGAAATGCCGTTGGGATTTTGATTGGCATTGCATTAAACCTATAGAGAACTTTGGGTAATATCGCCATTTTGATGATGTTAGTTCTGCCTATCCATGAACAGGGTATATTTTTCCATCTTCTAAGATCTTCTTCTATTTCTCTCTTTAGGGTTCTGTAGTTTTCATTGTATAAGTCTTTCACCTCTTTTGTTAGGTTGATTCCCAAGTATTTTATTTTTTTTGAAGATATTGTGAATGGAGTGGTTGTCCTCATTTCCATTTCAGAGGATTTGTCGCTGATATACAGGAATGCCTTTGATTTATGCGTGTTGATTTTATATCCTGCCACTTTGCTGAATTCATTTATTAGCTCTAATAGTTTCTTTGTAGACCCTTTTGGGTCTGCTAGGTATAGAATCATGTCATCTGCAAATAGTGATAATTTAAGTTCTTCTTAATGGTACAGAATAGAGGACACAGAAACCAATCCACAAAACTACAACTACCTTATATTTGATAAAGGGGCTAAAAGCATGCAATGGAGGAAGGATAGCATCTTCAACAAATGGTGCTGGGAAAACTGGAAATCCATATGCAACAAAATGAAACTGAATCCCTTTCTCTCGCCATGCACAAAAGTGAATTCAAAATGGATCAAGGAGCTTGATATCAAATCAGAGACATGCCGTCTGATAGAAGAAAAAGTTGGCTACAATCTACATACTGTGGGGTCGGGCTCAAAATTCCTCAATAGGACACCCATAGCACAAAAGTTAATAACTAGAATCAACAAATGGGACTTACTCAAATTAAAAAGTGTTTTTCTCAGCAAAAGAAACAATAAGAGAGGTAAATAGAGAGCCTACATCCTGGGAACAAATCTTTACTCCTCACACTTCAGATAGAGCCCTAATATCCAGAGTATACAAAGAACTCCAAAATTTAGACAATAAGAGAACAAACAACCCAATCAACAAATGGGCCAAGGACCTGAACAGACACTTCTCAGAGGAGGACATACAATCAATCAACAAGTACATGAAAAAATGCTCACCATCTCTAGCAGTCAGAGAAATGCAAATCAAAACCACCCTAAGATACCATCTCACTCCAGTTAGATTGGCAGCCATTATGAAGGGGAAAAGGGTACACTTGTACATTGCTGGTGGGACTGCAAATTGGTGCAGCCAGTTTGGAAAGCAGTATGGAGATTTCTTGGAAAGCTGGGAATGGAGCCACCATTTGACCCAGCTATTCCCCTTCTCGGTCTATTCCCTAAAGACCTAAAAAGAGCATGCTACAGGGACACTGCTACATCGATGTTCATAGCAGCACAATTCACAATAGCAAGACTGTGGAACCAACCTAGATGCCCTTCAATAGATGAATGGATAAAAAAAAATGTGGCATTTATACACAAGGGAGTATTACTCTGCATTAAAAAATGACAAAATCATAGAATTTACAGGGAAATGGATGGCATTAGAGCAGATTATGCTAAGTGAAGCTAGCCAATCCCTAAAAAACAAATGCCAAATGTCTTCTTTGATATAAGGAGAGTAACTAAGAACAGAGTAGGGACGAAGAGCATGAGAAGAAGATTAACATTAAACAGGGATGAGAGGTGGGAGGGAAAGGGAGAGAGAAGGGAAATTGCATGGAATTGGAAGGAGACCCTCAGAGTTATACAAAAGTACATACAAGAGGAAGTGAGGGGAAAGGGAAAAATAATACAAGGGGGACAAATGAATGTCAGTAGAGGGGGCAGAGAGAGAAGAGGGGAGGGGAGGGGAGGGGAGGGGAGGGGGATAGTAGAGGATAGGAAAGGCAGCAGAACACAACAGACACTAGTATGGCAATATGTAAATCAATGGATGTGTAACTGATGTGATTCTGCAATCTGTATATGGGGTAAAAATGGGAGCTCATAACCCACTTGAATCAAAGTGTGAAATATGATATATCAAGAACTATGTAATATTTTGAACAGCCAACAATAAAAAATAAAAAAAAAAAAAGAAGGGATGGGATGAAGGCAAGACCTAAATCCAGCTGAGTAAACAGGTCCTACAACTCCATGTCCAGCATCTGGAGTACATGGCATGATGTCCTCTCCAAAGGGCTTGTGTAGCTCCATCCCTGTAGCCTTGTTGGTTGCAGCCCAAGTGGCCTTTTGGTGATGACAAAAGGAAGTCTAATAGAGTAGAAGAAGGAGATAGGAAAGAGGAGAGAAGATGGTTTGTCTCTGCTCGATTCCTGCAGCTTTCCTAGGGTGATGTCCCACATTAGTGGCATTTCTTAATCTCAGGGGTCCACTCTGCAGCTTTGGCTTCTTTACATCTCCACACTTTGACTTCTCAGAAGGTGCCCACTGGGATTCCAACCCTGCTGCACTTTGCCTGCCTTCCCAGGTCTTCCTTTGAAATCCTGGTGAAAGGCTCCATACACCTCAAACTCCAGCATTCTGTATTCTTGCAGAACCAGCACCAGGTGGTTGATGCCAAGGTCTACAGCCATCTCAAGCAGTAGCCAAACCTCCATGGACCCTGGCTGCAGAAGCTTCTGAGTGTCTAGGTGACTGAGCATGTTGAAAAACTTCCTAGGCCACCACTTTGTACAAAAAGGGTTCCCACTGGTCTCTTCTCAAGAGAATTTTCACTTTTACTCCCTTGAGCCTGAGATGGGTGTGGTCTTGCCTGCTCCTGAGATGCCCTCAAGCCATCTTTTTTACTGTTTCTGGGCAGAGTCTTTGACAACTGTAACCTCCTTAGCCCCAGTTTTATTCCTGCCTTTCAAGTACAAGTTTTTCAATTTTTTCTGCCCTGCTTTTTGCTCTGAATATTACAATAAACTTGGTAAAAACCTCCACTTCCTGAATGCTGTGCCACCTAGACATTTCTTCCACCAGATTATGAAGTCCATTGCTTTTAAAATCAGCCTCACAGAAAGTCTCAGAAACTTCTCAGCCAGAACATAACATGAATGGCTTATAGTCCAAATATGAATAATGTCCTCCTCTTCCTCTAAAACCTCTTGAGCCCTGTCTTCACTGTCCACGTTTTTTTGGCATTCTGATATTCTGGACTTCCACAATAATCGACCATTAAGCTCTGCTTACAACAATCAAAAGCATTTGCAGCTTGCTCTGCTATACCTCCCAAAATTCCTCCAACTAATTCCAAAAAGCTCCAAAGCTTTTGAACCACATGGTCAGTTTAGTCACAGCAATGACCCTACTTCTTGGTACCAATTTCTGTTTTAGTCAGCTATTTTGTCACTGTAACTAAAAGACCTAACCAGCAGTTTATTTGAGGGCTGATGGTTTCAAAGGTCTTAGTCCATAGATGGCTGGCTCCATTCCTTGGGGCTCCAGGTCAGGCAGAACATGATGAAAGAAAGCAGCTCACATGATGATCAGAAGGAGAGAGAGACAGAGACAGAGAGAGAGAGAGAGAGAGAGAGAGAGAGAGAGACCACTTTCCAGATACAAAATATATAACTCATAGCCCCCAATGAACCACTTCCTCCAGCCACACTCCACCTGCCAGTAGTTACCACTTAGTTAATTCCATCAGGGATTAATTTATTGATTAGATTAAGGCTGTGACCCAATAATTTCTCCTCCAGAATTTCTTGCATTGTCTCACAAGAGAGCTTTTTGGGAACACAATATCTAAAACATAACAAGCAGAGAAACAGATTTTGAGAGGACAAATTACCATATCCCTGTGGTTTCCCTAGAAAAGCATTCAGGAATTTTGCCTCAAGTGTCTGCTATTTTAAAATCATCTCAGTTTTTCCTCATTCTAAAACTTTTAAAAGTATATACAATAGTTATAAACCCAACAATGAAATATACCAGCCTCAAAATATGATGCCTTGAATTTCATAATTTTATTAATATTTTAGAAATAGTTTCTTTTTATTTCATTTCTGAAAACTTTCTTTATATATAGGGAGCCAAAATTATATCAAGTACATAGTGTGTGTAAGTGTCTACTTCTGCACTCTATTAGATGTTGCAAATCTATTTCTGAGATGAGTTGTATTCTAAAATAGACTTCATTTTATGGTTTATTTTTAACATTTAATTATTAAATACCTGAAATTTTTGAATGACCCCATAGAATGAAAATAAAAATTGACTTTTTCTATATGTACTTATGCTATTTGAATGTGTCATTTCTTCCTGGTAATTATTTCATTATTCACCTAATACATAAAAATGATAGGTAACTGGATTTATGGTTCATATATATTCAGATGAATTATATGTTCTTAATTAAATAAATATGAGCTATTAGATGGTTAATATAATATGGTTATTGCAACAGTGATGAAGCAAGATTTATAAGTCTTAATACACAAGGAAATCTCACAAATTTTCTTTGATTGAAGCTTTGGTGTTAACACCATTTGTCAATTCTTGCTTTTATTTCCTGAGCTATTGAAATTTTATTTAGAAAATCTTAGTCTCATGTTAGAACTATTTTTTGCTTTATATTTCCAAATATGTAATTATCTATTATATTTAATTTTTACTAATTTTTTATTTATATATTACAGCAGGATGCATTACAATGCATATTATTCCTATAGTGCACAATTTTTCATATCTCCGGTTGTATACAAAGTATATTTACACCAATTTTTGTCTTCATACATGTACTTTGGATAATAATGTCCATCACATTCCACTATCATTTCTAACCCTATGCCTCCTCCATTCCTCTCCCACCTCTATGCCCTATCAAGAGTTCTTCTATTCCTCCCATGCTCCTCCTCCCTACTTCACTATGAATCAGCCTCCTTATAGCAGAGAAAACATTCAGTATTTGTTTTTGGGGGGATTGGCTAACTTCACTTAGCATTATCTTCTCCAAATCCATCCATTTATCTGGAATGTCATGATTTTATTCTCTTTTATCGCTGAGTAATATTCCATTGTGTATATATGCCACATTTTTTAATCCATTCATCTATTGAAGGGCGTCTAGGATGATTCCACAGCTTAGTTATCATGAATTGTAATCCCACCATCAGTATATGAATGTACCTTTTTCCCCACATCCTTGCCATTTGTATGCATAATATCTGCCATTCTGACTGGAGTGAGATGAAATCTTAGAGTGGTTTAGGTTCGCATTTCTCTAATTGCTAGCAATGATGAACATATTTTTCATGCATTTGTTGATGGATTGTATATCATCTTCTGAGAAGCATCTGTTCAGGTCATTGACCCATTTATTGATTGGGTTATTTGGTTTTTTTGGTGCTTAGTTTTCTGAGTTTGTTATATATCCTAGAGATGTGTGAGGGGTAAAGATTTGCTCCCAAATCTCTATTCTCTATTCACCTCACATATTGTTTCTTCTCTTGAGAAGAAACTTTTTAGTTTGAATCCATCCCATTTATTGACTCTTGATTTTAATTCTTGCACCAAAGGAGTCTTATTAAGGAAGCTGGGAGTATAATCCCACATGATGGAGATTAGGGCCTACTTTTTCTTTTATTAGACACAGGGTCTCTGGTTTTATTCCTAGGTCCTTGATTTACTTTAATTGAGTTTTGTGCTTGATGAGAGATAGGGTTTTAATTTCATTTTGTTGCATATGGATTTCCAGTTTTCCCAGCACCATTTGTTGAAGAGGCTATCTTTTCTTCAATGCATGTTTTTGGCACCTTTGTCTAATATAAGATAATTGTAATTTTGTGGTTAGTCTCTGTGTCCTCTGTTCTGTACCTGTTTTGGTGCCAATATCATGCTGTTTTTGTTACTATTGCTCTGTAATATAGTTTAAGGTCTGGTATAGTAATGCCACCTGCTTCACTCTCTCTGCTAAGGATTGCTTTAGCTATTCTGGGTTTTTTGTTTTTCCAGGTGAATTTCATGACTGCTTTTTCTATTTCTATGAGGAATTTCATTGGGATTTTTGACCAGAATTGTATTAAGTCTGTATAGTGCTTCTGGAAGTATGGTTATTTTGATAATATTAATTCTGCCTATTCAAGAGCAAGGTAGATCTTTTCATCTTCTAAGGTCTTCTTTGATTTTTTTCTTTAGGGTTCTGTAATTTTCATTATATAGCTCTTTCACCTCCTTTGTTGATTCCCAAGTATTTTATTTATTATTATTATTTTTTTGAGGCTACTGTAAATGGGGTAGTTTTCCTCGTTTCCCTTTCTGAGGATTTGTCACTGATATACAGAAATGCCTTTGACTTATGGGTGTTGATTTTATATCCTGCTACTTTGATGAATTTATTTACTAGTTCTAGAAGTTTTCTGGTGGATCTTTTTGAGTCTTCTAGGTATCGGATCATATTATCAGCATATAGTGCTAATTTAAATTCTTCTTTTTCTATATGTATCCCTTTAATTTATTTCATCTGTCTAATTGCTCTGGCCAGTGTTTCAAGAACCATGTTAAATAGAAGTGGTGAAAGAAGGCATCTCTGTCTTGTTCTAGTTTTTAGAATGAATGCTTTCAATTTTTCTCCATTTAGAATGATGTTGACTTAAGGCTTAGCATTGATAGCCTTTATGACATTGAGATATGTTCCTGTTATCCCTAGTTTTTCTAGTGTTTTGAATATGAATATGTACTGTATTTTGTCAAATGCTTTTTATACAACTATTGAGATTATAATATGATTCTTATTTTTGAGTCTATTGATGTGATGAATTACATTTATTGCTTTCCATATGTTGAACCAACCTTGCATCCCTGGGATGAATCCCAATTGATCATGGTGCACAATTTTTTGTATTTGATTTGCCAAAATTTTATTGAGAATTTTTGCATCTATGTTCAATATATATATATATATATATATATATATATATATATATATATATATATTGGTCTAAAGTTTTCTACCTTGTGTCTTTGCTTGGTTTTGGAATCAGGGTGATATTATTCTCATAGAATGAGTTTGGATGTGCTACCTCTTTTTCTATTTCCTGAAATTAATTGAAGAGTATTGGTAATAGTTCTCCTTAAAGGTCTTGTAGGACTCGGTTGTGTATCCACCTTTTCTTGGTTAGTAGCATCTTCTATTTTATCACTTGATATTAGTCTGTTTAAATTGTGTATATCTTCCTGATTCAACCTGGGCAAATCATATGACTTAAGATATTTATCAATGCCTTCAATATCTTCTATTTTATTGGAGTATAAGTATTCAAAATAACTTCTAATTATCCTCTGTATTTGTGTAGTGTCTGTTGTGATATTACCTTTTTCATCACATATGCTGGTCATTTGAGTTTTATCTCTCCTTCTCTTTGTTAGCATAGCAAACAATCTGTAAATTTTTAAAATTTTTTCAAAGACCCAACTTTTTGTTTTGTCAATTTTTAATTTTTTTTTTCAATTTCATTGATTTCAGCTCTAATTTTAATTATATCTTGCCTTCTACTGCTTTTGCTGCTGATTTGTTCTTCTTTTTCTAGGGCTTTGAGATATAATGTGAGGCCATTATTTGTTGGCTTTTTCTTCTTTTAGGGAATGGACTCCATGCGATGAACTTTCCTCTTAGAACTGCTTTCATAGTGTCACAGAGATTTCAATATGTTGTGTCTATGTTCTCATATAACTTTAAGAATTTTTTAATCTCCTCCTAAATGTCTTTTGCAACCCATTGTTCATTCAGTACCATATTATTTAGTCTCCAGGTGTTGGAGTAATTTTTATTTTTTATTTTGTTATTGATTTTCAATTTTGTTCCATTATAATCATATAAAATGCATG
Organism: Marmota monax; assembly: GCF_021218885.2. Lineage (NCBI taxonomy): Eukaryota > Metazoa > Chordata > Mammalia > Rodentia > Sciuridae > Marmota > Marmota monax. The sequence continues at coordinate 5,183,319 of NW_026693811.1, forward strand.
ATAGTATCTCTACTTTTTTGTATTTGCTAAGAGTTGCTTTGTGACATATTATATTGTCTATTTTAGAGAAAGATCCATGTGTTGCTGAGAAGAAAGCATATATGCTTTTTGTAGGTTGAAATATTCTATATGTATCAGTTAATTCTAAGTTATTGGTTGTATTATTAAGTTCTATAGTTTCGTTATTCAACTTTTGTTTGGAAGATCTATTCAGTGGTGAGAGAGGTTAAAGTCACCCAAGATTATTATGTTGTGGTCAATTTGACTCTTGAACTTGAGAAGAATTTGTTTGATGAACATAGCTGCACCATTGTTTGGGGCATATATATTTATGATTATTATATCTTATTGGTGTATGGTTCCCTTAAGCAGTATGTAGTGTCTTTCTTTATCCCTTTTGATTGACTTCAGCTTGATGTCTACTTTATTTGATATGAGGATAAAAACCCCTGCTTGCTTCTGCATTCCATGTGAGTGGTATAATTTTTCCCAACACTTCACTTTCAGTCTATGGATGTCTTGTCCTATGAGATAAGTCTCTTGGAGGCAGCATATCCTTGCATCTTTTTTTTTTAATCCAATCTGTCAGTCTATGTCTTTTGATTAGTGAGCTTTTCATATAAACACTCAGGTTTATTATTGAGACATGACTTGTATTCCCAGCCATTTTTGTTTATTTTGGTATTGAACATGACTTGGTTCCTCCTCTGATTAGACTTTCCTTTAGTGTAATACCTCCCTCTGCTGATTTTCATTATTGTTTTTCATTTCCTCTTCATGGAATATTTTGCTGAGAATGTTCTGTAGTGCAGGCTTTCTAGTTGGAAATTCTTTTAACTTTTGTTTATCATGGAAGGTTTTAATTTCATTATTAAATCTAAAGCTTAATATTTCTGATATAAGATTATTGGTTGGCATCCATTTTCATTCAGTGCTTGGTATGTGTTGTTCCATAATCTCCTGGCTTTGAGGGTCTGGGTTGAAATATTTGCTGAGATATGAATTGGTCTCCCCCTATTTGTGAACTGATTCCTCTCTCTTGTGGCTTTTAAGATTCTATCCTTATTCTGCATGCTAGGCATTTTCATTATAATGTGCCTTGGTGTAGATCTGTTGTAATTTTGTACATTTGGTGTCCTGTAAGCTTCTTATATTTGGTTTCCAAATTCATTCTTCATGCTTGGGAAATTTTCTGATATTATCTCATTGAAATAATTGTGCATTCCTTTGATTTGAAACTCTGTGTCTTCCTCTATCCCAATAACTCTCAGACTTGGTTTTTTGATGCTGTCCCATAAGTCTTGGATGTTCTGTTCATGGTTTCTTACTATCTTCACTGTGATCAACTTTATTTTCCAGATTATATAATTTGTCTTCATTATCTGATGTTCTTAGGAAAGAGATCTAGTCTGTTGATTATGCTTTATATTGAGTTTTTTATTTGGTTTATTGCATCTTTCATTTCAAGGGTTTCTGACTGTTTTTATTCAGAGTCTCTATCTCTTTCTTGAAGTAATCTTTTGATACCTGTATTTGCTCTCTTATCTCTTTGTTGGAGTGATTGATTTTTGCCTGTATTTGCTCATTTAGGTCATTCTTTAACTCACAGATCATTTTAATTATGAACCTTCTGAACTCCCTTTTCTGATATTTCATCAACTTTGCTGTCCATGGCTTCTGTTATTATACTATCCTGGTTTGTTTTTGGCACTCTCCTTCCTTGTTTTTTCATGTTGTCTATGTGTCTTCCTTTCTTGCAGTGTGAATCTGTGATATTACAATTTCTACTCTATATTCTTATAATATCCATGCAGATTTTCTGTACCTTACCTTGTTGCTGGGCTTCCAGACCCTGCTGGTGTTTCTCAATGTATGCTTCTGCAACTCAAGGTGGTGGCAGCAATAGCCACGGTAACTCGAGATAATAGTTGAAGTACCCCAAGATGGATGCAATGTCTTACAGAGATAGGGCTGAAAGGGTAGGCCTCACACTCTCTTTGGGATGCCTGTTCTGAGATGCAGCTGCTTGTAGGTCCTATCTGTTGTTAAAAAATATAGGGGCTACTGCATGGGGAGGGTTATGACATGACTGTAGTGTCCTAAGATGGAAATGGGTTAGACTTAGGCTCCCAGATATGTGAGGGGGGGGATGGGGGGGTGAACTGGGACTTACCCTCACCTGGGTCCCACACAAATCAGTGTGGGCAAAACTGGGACACTGGGTCTGTCCTCCTGCAGTAGTCTGTTGGCTGGAAGGGGCAGTGCCAGAGACTGGGCTCAGGCAAATATCTCTACCTTTAAATTTTTAAAACCTTAACTTCATTGAGGTTAGAAAATGTCTATATGTGTGGGTTCTCTAAAAATTATCACAATATTTCAATGACCTAACAGTTGTTTATTTTTTTGACAAGTATTCATATACTTGAATTGAACATATAATTTCTATTGAATGTTTGAAAAAATAAGTGAGTTAGAGATGCAGATGGAGATGTGAATATTGATATATATATATATATATATATATATATATATATATATATATACACACACACACACACACACACACATGGCTATTGATTTTTATCTAAGACATAAACTACTCACAGTCTTGATAATTTTGTTTAATATCTCCATTTATTATTTAAATTTATTGAATTTCTCTTTGTAATTCTGTCCATTTTCTTTTATTTTTTTCTAGACTAAATCCTTAGTTGTATATAAATTCTTGATTTCTCCTCTTCTTAGAAAACTGGTACTTTTTTTTTGTTTTGTTTTTGGAAAGTTATTTATTTATTTATTTATTTTGAGAGAGAGAGAGAGAGAGAGAGAGAGATTTTTTAAATATTTGTTTTTTTTTAGTTTTTCAGCGGACACAACATTTGTTTGTATGTGGTGCTGAGGCTCCAACCGGGGCCGCATGCACGCCAGGCGAATGCACTACCGCTTGAGCCACATCCCCAGCCCAAGGAAAGTTATTCTTAAGCTTTCTTAATGTGATAGCTTTGCAGGTATTACTCTTGCCTATTGGTCCTTCTTTTGAATATTGCACTGCTGATTTATCATTTACTTTCCAGTAATATTATTGGATTGAATTTTTAAATCTAATTTGAGAGTTTCAGTTTTTGATTATACTGTTTAAATCCATTTATATTTTATTATGACTGTTAAAATATTTGGACCATATACTTTCAGTATGCTCCTTTCATGCCTTTTTTTGAAAGAAAAAGAAAGAAAGAAGAAAGCTTGTTTGGTTTCTCTTTCTCCCCATTCCACTGCTCACTTAAAAGTCACAAGTTTCCTTTCTATTAGTTGAGTTGTTACTTTTAAATTCTTAAGACATATGTAGAACACATTGTCATTCAACCCTAGTACTGGGGATGACTCAGAATGCTTATAGACTACAGTGTCTCTGAATGATTTCTGTAATTCTTTTTTTCTTTTTTTAAGGAGAGAGAGAGAGGGAGAGAGAGAGAGAGAGAGAGAGAGAGAGAGAGAGAGAGAGAGAATGAATCTTTTTTGTAGATGGACACAACACAATGCCTTTATTTTTATGTGATGCTGAGAATCGAACCCAGGTCCCGCCCGTGCTAAGCGAGCGCTCTACCACTGAATCACAATCCCAGCCCTGATTTCTGTAATTCTATCTCTAGATTATAACAAAGTATTTTTTTCAGACAACTCTTCATCTCTATTAAATCAGTGTAATAAATAAATAAATAGAATTCTACACTCTCATGAGATCAATGAATCTTATTCTGAAGGAATTGAGAGAAGTTAAATAACCTGTGAGAGTGACCTAAATGGGTCAGAATCATTCTTTCAGTATTCTCAACTTGAAAGATAATTTCTTCAAAAAATCACGTTGGCAGTCAGCCACAGTGGTGCACTTCTATAGTCCCAATGGCTGAGGAGGTTGGTACAGGAGGATCAAAAGTTCAAAGCCAGCCTTAGCAAAAGCAAGGTGCTAAGCAATTCAGTGAGACTCTGGCTCTAAATAAAATACAAAATAGTACTTTGGTTGTGGCTCAGTGGCCAAGTGCCCCTGAGCTCAATCCCTGGTAACCTCCCTGTAAAAAAACATGTTGGCTATACTGCATCAATAAAACCATTGAGTATCATCAATATGTACAAAAACTTTTTAAAAAAGCGTTCTTCTTATGAACTGATAAGAAAATTCAAGAATGATTCTTGCTTAACTATATTTTGCAGCTACATTTTTTTAAAAGCAAACGTTATTGAACCCATTCTACTGATATAAGAGTAATTTAAATGCGCATTGTCATATTCATAAACATAAGTATTATTTACACTTTATTTTTCTGAAGAAAAAAATGGTGTGATTATTCCAAAGTAGCTCAATAAATTTGCTAGAGTCCTTTGGTTGGAAGTTATAGACAATCTAATTCAAACAGGCTTACCTAGAAAAGCAAGGGTGGTACAACTTTATATTGACTTTTTAATGGAAGTTGACAACAAGGAACTGGACTGGATTCAGTGTGGCATTATATAGAGTGATTCACAACTGGGCAGAAGCAGTAGAAGATGAGTTTTCCATATCAAGCTGGGCAGAGTGAATGTGGGGGTCCAGTAACAAACTTCAGCAAGGAAAGGCTACAGGATACAAGAGCAAATATAAACATCAGGATAAAAACGTGCAGTCTAACTCCCTGCTAAATCTGTCTCCTGTGTAGAGAAAATGGTTTGAAAGGCATCAAGATCACTCACCAGCCAAGCTCAGCTCTTTGAACCTGAGTGAGGTTTTCAGCATCTACATAGCACCCTCTTGGCCTACCATTGTCTTCACCTCAACAATTCACAAATAATACAACAAAGGAGCATCCTGAATGGTAGGGAGAAGGTGGCTCTGTTGAGCTCTATCTGGATCTCTTGAGGTTCACTTTAGCAGCAGCAGCACAGTCTATAAAGGATAGTAAAGAGGAAAATGAAGGAACTGATTCTTTCCAAGCCCTTGCCATGGCAAAAATTAAAATAAAAATAAAAACTGTTGGACTAACATCGAATCTCAGGATGATAATATATGTCCATAAAATGGGTCAACAGTATTAATAATCAGGGAAGACATTATTTCATCCCCTTTGTTTCTTTATAGTTAGATTAACACAAGGTATAAATGCCCTTTTAATCATTACTGGCCCTCCAATTAACCTTGCTAATTAACCTTGAATGACAGCATTTGTTGGAACAAATGCTGCAGGATAGAGGAGCCTGATAGATATGATTATTCCCTGCTTTGGCACCAGTCTGTAAGTCACTTCTATATCTGTGCACCTAAGGACAGACATGGATTAGGATCAAGAGTTCTTTGACATTGCAGATTTGTAACTGAGTGTCCAGTAAGCTGCCACTACCAGTAACCTTTGCTTTGATAGCTATGTGGAGAGAAAAGAATATAAGATTAAGAGGAATTGAATAATGTGTCATAGAGCCTCTTAAGCTTTCCAAAAATTTCCATCAATCTTTAAAATTAGAAATATACATATGTGTTCACAGAAAAACCATTCTTGCTAACATCAATGAAAGGAGTTTTGAAGGGACTGTACCTTGGCATTTAACTGAATACAACTGAATGATGTCAGGTGCTGATTTGTAAACCAACAACTTAAAAAAAAAAAAGCTCTTTGTTGCTTTACAAACGTGAAGTGTTGTGATTCCTCTGGGAATTCTGAACAAGCAAATGTTTTTGTTAGACATGGCAGTATTTTACAGGCTTATGTTATTATCATTGGTTTCAGTGCAAATTTTGATTTTTTTTTTTTACTTAGCATGTGAAGGACCCGAAAAACCATCCCGTATGAAATACAAGAATCAGACCTATAAATATGAGAATTACATACAAATCCCTCAAGGTATGGATGGGAGAATAAACTTCATACTCTGCATATGCAGCAGCTATATTAACATGATAGATTTTCAATGCTCTACAGGATCCATTACTGTTTTGGGCCAATAGTCCATGAATTTGAAGGATTTATACAATGGACCATAACAGCTCCTTAGGAACGATTATATCTCATCAGATGAAAAAATGTCTTTTTAAAACCTTCCTATTAACCTGTTAGCTCCATAGACCATAATCCTTTGAAGGTTAAATTATATACATAGCAAAATGGGCCAAATCACCTCATTTTGTGTTTTAAAATGTATTTATGGGGAAAAAGCTTTCCAAAATGGGAGGATGATAATTGTACCCAAGTGTACCATCAAATCAAGGTGATTTTTAAATGTGAGCAACAGGCACTACATGCTATTGGGCTAAGGAAAGAAATCTGATAATCTAGAGATAATACCCCTTTATGTGCCATTTACATTCACAATCATCTAAAAATAGATCAAATAATTGAATACAACCTGAATAGTCAAATACAATAGTTCTCAAAACTTAGGCAAGCACAAAGAACCATGAAAAGGTCATGAGACACAAATTTGATGGAAAAACATTGTTAAAACAGTTTATTTTTGTCTATGTGATTGTAAAATCATATTAGCACAGGAGGAAGATTTGATCATGATTTTTAAATTGTTTATAGAATATTATTTTTTTTTACGTAAATGCTAGTCTTTTTCAAATGCATGTGAAGTACTTAATGTATTTTAATTAAGGTAGCAGTGGAGTCTGAATTAACTTGATGTCTCTCTCAGATAGTGGGAGACTTCTGGCCATACTGCTTTCAACCTTAAGCTTAATTGTGAAGAGAGTTGCTCAGTAGAGTGCTTGTTGTTCAGGGTACTGCTAAGACCTCCTTGTCAATGACCAATCAGCCTCTTATCCTATCTACCCAGAACAAGTCCTGACAAATGCTGTTATTCAAGGTTAATTAGCAATGACATATATCCATATGATACTTAAGATTTGAAGTATGTGGGCTAAATTAACCAATTTTGAAATCTTAAGAGAAGAAGAGTGAGCAGATCGATTCAGAGAAAAGATTATTTCTTGAGTCAGGCCCATTGGCGAATATCTTTCTGCTGTTATGCTTACATTTCTGTTCTCTTTCCTTTGAATTTCTGTGAGTGATGTTCATTATTTTTGCCATAGTTTTTGGAAAAGCACCTTGAAGTCTTTGAAGAAAATGACAATAGAAAGCTGAAGAAGAAGAGAAAATAAACATCTGTGAACTCTCACAAAATCCTCTTTTCTTCAGCAAATACAGAGACTCAGACAAGTAGCTAGAAACAACAGATATAACAATAAAAATGACTAGCAAAATCATATCCTGTAATTAAGAAATCTGTTTTCTTATAAAATGTGATAGTCTTACTATTGCACCACACTAAGTGCCTCTCACAAACAGAATGAGACAGTGACCAATCTTTTCTATCCCATTGTGCAATTCTCCTCCAGAGAGAGATCTGTATATGGACTAAATTATAATATGGACCACTTCTCGTCTTCATGCTCTGCCAGCTCATTTGTGAACCTCTGCAATTATTAAATGTGCTGTGATAATTAGAAAGGCTACCCTTTCAAAGTTTTACTTACCTAACCTAAGTATAAACAACCAACACAATCACTTGTTTTTCAAGTTAACAGTTCCCTCCAATGGAAAAATTCAAATAATTTTCTTCCTTCCCTTTTCCCATTTCAGTCGTCTCAACTATTTAAAAAAAAATGCCATAAGGAGAGAGGACAAATTGCTACCATAAAGGATTCTGAGCCTCCTGGTGGCCTCCATGTCTTTATTTGGAGGTTCGTAGGAAGATGCTCCTAGACGCTGTTAACCTGACTTTTATGATCTACCCTTAGGAAGCACACTGGAGGTATGGACAGGCAGAGCCACACGAAGAAAACACTTTGTGGTCAACTCTGACTTCCCCGCTGAAGTTGATTTTTGGGGAGAATGAGGAGAGGAGCATGGTAGCTTCCATGGGGAGGCAATGCAAATTATTGTTCACTCCCTTACTTTTGAGGCCCATGGCCAGTACCTTCCAAAAGACACCATTAAAATAAATAAGACATCATTAGACTTAGCTTCTTGATATTGGAGTAACATTCCTGTTTCTTTTCCAAAAGAACCACCCAGGTGATTAGGCAAGACTTTTTGTTTTGTTTTTCAATCCAGTGGTAAATATTTAAAAATGGAAATGCCAATGAACACAAATTAATGAAAACAAAATTGGGTCTTTTGACATTAGACCTGACACAGCCTGAAAGGGGAAAGTTTCTGCTAAAGGGATTTTAATTTATTTTATCCCCTTATAATTCACTAATATCAATGACGTTTTAATCGGGTTAATCTTCTAAAAGATATAGCTAATGTACAATGTTTTTTGTATTTCTTGTTACAAATTTTTGTCTTGATCTTACTTCTAAGATCCAAGTTTACTAAAGGAAATGATATTGTGGATTTAAAATTCTCTCATCTTTTTTTTCTAAGCATTCATAATTGTGGCCAAATTTGAGCTCTAAACAATAGTCTAGTACATGGGTGGTGCACAGTGCTACAAGGGATAATATATTAAGAGAGGACTGGCCTTCTTTCTCCACTGTCTCACAGGCAACAACATGGTTGGTCACTCAACTGAGCATTAGGTAAATCTAATGTTGCCTTTGATAGGAGAATAATATCAAATTCGTAAATAATATAATGGATTGGGAACAAAACGTGTCAACTATGGATTAGAATCATTTGTTCTTAAAACCTCTCCCAGAAATTACTCAAATAAATCATAAGCATCTGTGGTGCAGGCGCGCGCGCGCGCGCACACACACACACACACACACACACACACACACCAAGGAAACTCACCGGAGCAATTACCTATGCATGAAAGATTTCACCTTTCAGGACACTTAGTAAAACTAAGAGATCAAATAAAACTAGTTTATCTTTCACTGTGTTGTGGAGATTGAGAGCTAATTGTGCTTGAAAGCTGGCATTAGTGGACGAGTTTAAGATCATATAACAATCAATAATTTCTAATAATGTAAAATAAAATAAACAGGAAAAGCTAAAGGAAAGGAGGGGAGAAAAATGGAAAACAGAACACATGTAAAAAGTATGCTATCATTTTTCTTCCTAAAAACGGCCATCATTGAGTTAACCCAGGAGATTCTTGGGCAAGTTACCAAAAAGGCTGCCTGCACTGTGTTAGAAATAGATTGTAAAATCATTAGAAGGATCAGCTTGCAGCTTGCAGCTACTTTCCAAATCAGAGTTTGAAGACATTGTGTGTACTCCAACAAAGCAGAAGTTCATTGTTCCACATAACAGGGATATGCCAGCCATCTTTAAAGTTTCAGAGACAGCCTGTGAAAGATCAATTGTACGGACTTTCCTTCTTTTACTTTGGGTTTAAGAGTGTGGACCTTAGGAATGAAAAAGGTAAGGCAGAGGTATTGAATATTTGGAAAGTGCAGGTACAGATATCCTATGATAACCTGCTCAATTGCACAATTCAAGTTCTCTGGGAGATTTTCATTTGTATGATTGCAAGTCATTGTAACAAGGCATAAATGATTTTAAAAAGTATGATAATGGTTGAAGCTGCAAACCTCATCGTAATTATCTCAGGCAGTGGTTGCAGTTAAGCAATCAAATGTGTTTTGAAAGAGAGTCATCACCAGTTTACTCTCATGCCCTACAAACTCCTACCTTTACTACCTTTCCTATATGTTGTCTTTGGCTTTATTCCCACTCCATTTCTATAAGGACAAGCACAGTGAACCAAAATAAATTATGCATTGTGTTAGGCTACTCAAGTCTTTACTTATGTCCAAAAATGAGGAGCTCATTGATTAGGAGGCATTTCTTCTGTTCATTCACACTGGCTCCATCCATATTAGGCTTCTTCAGGTCTAAAAAGGTTATGCCCTCATAAGGGCTTTGTTCTTGCCCTTTTCTCTGCCTAATATGTCCCATTTCATATTTCCCAAAGGCACATTCAGGTCTCTCACTGATACAGTATCCCCTTTCTTTCCCACCCCACTTCATCATCCCATCCCCTTAACAAACTTTATTTTTCTGCGTACAATCTATAATTCCTCAAGTTTATCTTAATCCATTGTGTACTAGACCATATATTATATGACCTAGAACTTTTTATTCCTTGCTCATTGTTTTCATCTCCAGGATCCATCATATATAAGACAGGTAATCAATAAATGGTGGATGAATGAATTAACTTGTTATCCATATGTAGAAAGGATCTAGCAACCACTCTGATTTGATGACTAGTTGTCTTCCCAGGCATAGTTCTAAAATCTTAGGACATTGGAATTCTACCAATATTCTTATTGCAATGAGCTACATACACTCTTCTCAAATGTGGGCAATATGACTTTTGACATTGGATATACAAATATTTATTTAAAAGGAAACAATGTGAGACACAAGTCATAGTGCCATGTCATGTAGTTGGCTGGTTTTGACCCAAGATAATCAAAATCCCACTGAAATCTTTCCATTTCAGAGATATACCTCCCAATATTGCAAAAAAACACTTAATGTGTCTATTTATTTGTACAATATCTGGTTGAAGGGAGTCCTATCTTCAAATTTCATCAGTTTGGGTCAAAACCTTAGTGGTACTTAAAGCTATGCCTTTAGGATAGTCTATTTAAAGTAAAAATAATGACTTAAGAATATTGCTTATATTTTTGAAAATTTGAAAATGTAATCAGGGTAGACAGCTACTGTGTTGTTACAAATCTGAATGTGAAATTTCTGAAATCCTCCTTGCATTAAAAATGAATTAACTGTGTGATTATTAATTGTGCATATTCCAATCCCTTTGTGCTGTACTGCATGTTTCTTGAATCTCATTTGAATCCTTTGGCTAAGTAATGTGTCAAGGGGGGTATGAGCCTGAATGCCTAAGTTATTTAAAAGGCAGGACAGCACTTCCAGATTAGAATACCAATGAGTGGGGTTAAAAAGGCTCTACTGTAGTTGGAGGGCAGCTCTCAGTCTGAGAAGTACCTGAAAAGGACCTCTATGGACTAATTTTCAGAATCACATTGTAATGTGGGCTCATGTCAATCATCAGAACAGACAGCTTCATCCCATGATATAAACTAGTTATACATTCAAGAGCTGCCAGAGGATCTTCATTAAAAAGGGACTTAGCATTAAAGGAAGAAGGTTGTTTTATTATAATACTTCAAACACAGTTTTTTGTTTTATATGTTCTCAGGATTCTTTTTTGTTCTTTGCTACAATATCAAAAAAAGTACCATAGAAGAAGGAAAACATTAAATATTCCATTTTTTAATAGAAATCAAGGAAGCTTTCTGGTTTAAGGCATTAAAATCATATACATTTTTTCCTAAATTTATTCATGGCTTTGAATAACAAAAAGAAATCTCTAGATGTAATAGGAGGATGTTTTTAATCTTTTGTGGGAAGGGATTTGCAGAGCGACTACTCAAGGTAAAATATCTACTGGCAAAGTATATCAGAGAGAGCTTTATACATATAAATTTGTATAAAACCTTTGGGCTCTCTACAAGTTTCCAGATACCAGTTAGATATTGCAATTGATGACATTAAAATTTAATATAATTGTGTTAAGAGAAAAACAGGAACAATGTCCATGTAAGTAAATCATTGACACTGTAATCTTGCATTTAAAGAAATCAAGGAGTTTAATAAAATAGATAAAGGTATCTCTTTACCAATATTCAAAGGTATCATATAAAAACCTTAATTTAAATATACTTGTACATTAGGTAACCCCTTCAAAACATCCTGCACATATGATTACTTATCAAAATCATCTCATTTCTACCATGAAAATTGTGACCAGCAAATTGCTTGGTAAATGGAATTAAAACAATAACACAATAAAGTTATTTCTATCTTCAAATTGCATAATTTCATATATAGAAAAACCTGAAGTCTCCATACCAAGAAAATATTAGCATTAAAACAAATATAGTAAAGTTTTGGGGTACAAAATCAACATCCAAAAATCGATTGTGTTTCTATACACTAGAAAATGAAGTACATGAAAAGAAAAATAAGAAAAATCCCAATTGTCCATAGCATCCATAAAGAATAAAACAATGAGGAATAAACCTAACCAAGAAGACAAAAGACTTGTACACTGAAAAGTACAAAACAGTGGTGAAAAAAAAATTACAAAAGACACACAAAAATGGAAAGACATTCTGCATTCATAGATTTAATATTATTAAAATGGTCATACTATCCAAAGCAGTCTACATAATCAATGCAATCTCCATCAATTCCAAAGATATTTTCAAAGAAATAGGAAAAATAATTCTAATATTCATATGGAACCACAGAAGACCACAAATAACCAAAACAACCTTGAGGAAAAGAGCAAAACTGAAGGCATCATTCTCTCTGATTTTAAAGTACACTAGAAAACGACAGTGATAAAACCATTATGTTACTTGCACAAACACAAACATGTCCACCAGCAGAACAGAGACCCCAGAAATATACCCACACAAATACCATCAACCCATCTTCAAAAACACAATGGGATAGTCTCTTCAACCAACAGTGTTACAAAAATCAGACTTTTACATCCAAAAGAATGGAATTGGACCTTTATGGTTCATCACATACAAAACTCGGCCACAAATGGATCAAGAAGTGAAAGCAAGACCTGATGCTGTAGAACTCCTAGAAGAAAACATGAGGGAAAATCTTTTTTGACAGTAGTCATAGCAATTATGCCTTGGATATTACCAGCAATATTTACCAGCAAAGTAGAGGCAAATAAAGCAAAACAGACAATTGGGAGTATACCAAATTACAAAGCTTCTGCACAACAAAGAAAAAAAACACAAACAAAAGGCAAATTACAGAATGGAAGAAAATATTTATAAACCATATATATGATAAGATGTTAGTATTCTAAGAGGAACTCATCTGATTCAATAGCAATAATGATGATGATGATAATAATAATAATAATAATAATAATAATTTAAAACGAGGGGCTGTTGTATAGCTTAGTATTAGAGTGCTTTTTTAGCACTCATTTGGGCTCCAGGTTTGAACAGCAACACTGCAAAAAAAAATTGTAGTCAAAGTAATCAAATAGACATTTATCCAAAGGAGACTAGTAGATGACCAACAGGTTTATGGAATGATGCTAAATATCATTATCCATGTAAATGAAAATTTAAAACCACAATAATATGTTGTCTTAGACCTGTTTTGATGGCTGTTATTAAAAAAAAATATATATGGGTAAAAAGAATTGGGAAGGGTGGAGAGGAATCAGACTCCTTGTGCTTTCTCTGTATACCTATTTACTAGTAGGGCTATAAAAGTAGTAGTTGTGCTGGAAAACAGTATGTTCCCTTTAAAAATTAAAAACGGAACTACCATGTGATTCTACAATCCTACTTCTTTCTAACCCCCTTCTGGATACATATCTATACATCTCTAGCTTATGAGAAATCCGTGTTCCTATGTTCATTGCAGTATTGTAAAAAAGACCCAAAGTATGGAAAAAAAAAAACTGTTTATCAATGGCTGAATAGACTAGAAAATGTGCTACATACATGCAATGGAATATTATTTAGTCTTGAAAAGGGAGGAAATCCTGCCATATGTAACAATAGGCAAAAATCATGTGGACGTGCTAAGTGAAAAATGCCAGTTACAGAAGCACAAATACAGCTTGATGATTCCACATATAAGAAGTATCTAAAATTGTCAAGTCATGGATGGGAGAGTTGAATGGTGATTGCCAGGGGCTGAAGAGAAAGGGAAATGGGAAGTCGCTGTTCAATGAGTTTAAATTTTCAGCTACTTATGACGAATGTGTTCCAGAGAACAATTGCACAGCTTTGTGTCTATAGTTTTCAGTACCAAGTAATGCACTTAAAATAGCAAGAGGGTGGATCTCATGTTAAGTGTTCTTGCTACAATAAAACACAAGCTAATATAAATAAATAATTACACAGTTTTTTGTAAGTACAATATTTGGCCCATGGTCTGCTAACAACCTGTTTTCTGCCATTCACTTTCCATAAAAGGGATGAAATATTGTGAATAATTTTCTCTCCTGAAACTGAAATTGTTTATTATAGAGCACATAATCTCAAATTGGTCTCATTATTTAAAAGTGTTCTTGGTAGAGGTGCATGTATTTATTTACAGATAACTCTTCATGAGCCACTATTGGCAACGTTTCCTTATGACACTATCATGCCATATGTTAATTTCCAGTGCTTCTCCTCAGGAGTCTGCTTGGAAGCAGAATCATTAAAATTATTTGTGGAAGCCAGGGAACTCTCCTGGTGGGGGAAGTTCTCCCATCATCAGGAGGAATGGAGCTTAATTAAAGGTCTTCCAGTGCTCAGAGGACAAGTGTCCATGGTAAAAGAGCATATCTTCGGCTTCTGTCTTCCCTCTTTCTCCCATGCAAAGGATTTTATGTGTGATTACTCAGGCCTTTCCATGATCCTCTTATAAACTGTTTCCAAACTGCATCTTTTTGTTGCTTAACTATTCATAGCACTCAAAGTTTTCCTGGTGGTATTTATCCAATATTTGGAAGAAATCGTCAATCAAATTTGTTTTGTCTATACCCACAATGTTAACTAGAGATGTAAGATGGAAGGAGGAAAATAAACACACACACACACACACACACACACACACGCTTACTTGGATTATACTTTATATTATCTGGCACCTGTGTACAATTTTGAGAGTAGGTTAAGAAAAAAAAAATGTCCAGCAACATGCAAAGCTGAACTACACATAAACGGCCTTTGAATTTACTGTGTCTTGCTACAAGATAAGGGTGAAAAATGTTAGCTCACTGAATTCTGTTGTTCATTCAAAATGCTTCAATGCATGAATCATTAAAAAGATCAAATCCCTTTCTTAAGTTAAATGGCTATGATTCACCGTTAAGATTTATGAACCGTGAGTCCCTCATCAAATTAAATTTTGTTCTCTCTAACTAGTTTATAGTATTAGAAAAAGCTTGTGTTGTACATAATACAGTTCTGTCAACTCCATGAACATGAACTGAATGAATTTTTAAATTAATCTTCTCCTGTATAGTTAAGGGTATTCTTATGAATAAATAGAGTGGGTGAAAGTAAAGTATCTTCTTAAATTATTATATTATTCTTTTATATTTCAATATATTTAAATAATTCTAACTTAAAATTCTAACTGTTTATTGGCATATTATTACATTTACATTTGTCTCTTTTTTCCTGTACCCAAACTTCTAAAGCAAACAATGTGTAAAAGTGAAGTACTTACTAATTGTTTTATTTATTTATTTATTTATTTATTTTTAATTTTTTATTGTTGGCTGTTCAAAACATTACATAGTTCTTGATATATCATATTTCACAATTTGATTCAAGTGGGTTATGAGCTCCCATTTTTACCCCATATACAGATTGCAGAATCACATCAGTTACACATCCATTGATTTACATATTGCCATACTAGTGTCTGTTGTATTCTGCTGCCTTTCCTATTCTCTACTATCCCTCCGCCCCTCCCCTCCCCTCCCCTCCCCTCTTCTCTCTCTGCTCCCTCTACTGACATTCATTTGTCCCCCTTATATTATTTTTCCCCTTCCCCTCACTTCCTCTTGTATGTACTTTTGTATAACACTGAGGGTCTCCTTCCATTTCCATGCATTTTCCCTTCTCTCTCCCTTTCCCTCCCACCTCTCATCCCTGTTTAATGTTAATCTTCTTCTCATGCTCTTCGACCCTACTCTGTTTTTAGTTACTCTCCTTATATCAAAGAAGACATTTGGCATTTGTTTTTTAGGGATTGGCTAGCTTCACTTAGCATAATCTGCTCTAATGCCATCCATTTCCCTGTAAATTCTATGATTTTGTCATTTTTTAATGCAGAGTAATACTCCATTGTGTATAAATGCCACATTTTTTTTATCCATTCATCCATTGAAGGGCATCTAGGTTGGTTCCACAGTCTAGCTATTGTGAATTGTGCTGCTATGAACATCGATGTAGCAGTGTTCCTGTAGCATGCTCTTTTTAGGTCTTTAGGGAATAGACCGAGAAGGGGAATAGCTGGGTCAAATGGTGGCTCCATTCCCAGCTTTCCAAGAAATCTCCATACTGCTTTCCAAATTGGCTGCACCAATTTGCAGTCCCACCAGCAATGTACAAGTGTACCCTTTTCCCCACATCCTCGCCAGCACTTGTTGTTGTTTGACTTCCTAATGGCTGCCAATCTTACTGGAGTGAGATGGTATCTTAGGGTGGTTTTGATTTGCATTTCTCTGACTGCTAGAGATGGTGAGCATTTTTTCATGTACTTGTTGATTGATTGTATGTCCTCCTCTGAGAAGTGTCTGTTCAGGTCCTTGGCCCATTTGTTGATTGGGTTGTTTGTTCTCTTATTGTCAAATTTTTGGAGTTCTTTGTATACTCTGGATATTAGGGCTCTATCTGAAGTGTGAGGAGTAAAGATTTGTTCCCAGGATGTAGGCTCTCTATTTACCTCTCTTATTGTATCTTTTGCTGAGAAAAAACTTTTTAGTTTGAGTAAGTCCCATTTGTTGATTCTAGTTATTAACTTTTGTGCTATGGGTGTCCTATTGAGGAATTTGGAGCCCGACCCCACAGTATGTAGATCGTAGCCAACTTTTTCTTCTATCAGACGGCGTGTCTCTGATTTGATATCAAGCTCCTTGATCCATTTTGAATTCACTTTTGTGCATGGCGAGAGAAAGGGATTCAGTTTCATTTTGTTGCATATGGATTTCCAGTTTTCCCAGCACCATTTGTTGAAGATGCTATCCTTCCTCCATTGCATGCTTTTAGCCCCTTTATCAAATATAAGGTAGTTGTAGTTTTGTGGATTGGTTTCTGTGTCTTCTATTCTGTACCATTGGTCCACCCGCCTGTTTTGGTACCAGTACCACGCTGTTTTTGTTACTATTGCTGTGTAGTATAGTTTGAAGTCTGGTATCGCTATACCGCCTGATTCACACTTCCTGCTTAGCATTGTTTTTGCTATTCTGGGTCTTTTGTTTTTCCATATGAATTTCATGATTGCTTTCTCTATTTCTACAAGAAATGCCGTTGGGATTTTGATTGGCATTGCATTAAACCTATAGAGAACTTTTGGTAATATCGCCATTTTGATGATGTTAGTTCTGCCTATCCATGAACAGGGTATATTTTTCCATCTTCTAAGATCTTCTTCTATTTCTCTCTTTAGGGTTCTGTAGTTTTCATTGTACAAGTCTTTCACCTCTTTTGTTAGGTTGATTCCCAAGTATTTTACTTTTTTTGAAGATATTGTGAATGGAGTGGTTGTCCTCATTTCCATTTCAGAGGATTTGTCGCTGATATACAGGAATGCCTTTGATTTATGCGTGTTGATTTTATATCCTGCCACTTTGCTGAATTCATTTATTAGCTCTAATAGTTTCTTTGTAGACCCTTTTGGGTCTCCTAGGTATAGAATCATGTCATCTGCAAATAGTGATAATTTAAGTTCTTCTTTTCCTATTTTGATGCCTTTAATTTCTTTCGTCTGTCTAATTGCTCTGGCCAGTGTTTCGAGAACTATGTTGAACAGAAGTGGTGAGAGAGGGCATCCCTGTCTTGTTCCAGATTTTAGAGGGAATGCCTTCAATTTTTCTCCATTCAGAATGATGCTAGCCTGAGGCTTAGCATACATTGCTTTTACAATATTGAGGTATGTTCCTGTTATCCCTAGTTTTTCTAGAGTTTTGAACATAAAGGGATGCTGTACTTTGTCGAATGCTTTTTCCCCATCTATTGAGATGATCATATGATTCTTATTTTTAAGTCTATTGATGTGGTGAATAACATTTATTGATTTCCGTATATTGAACCAGCCTTGCATCCCAGGGATGAATCCTACTTGATCATGGTGCACAATTTTTTTGATAAGTTTTTGTATCCGAGTGGCCAGAATTTTATAGAGGATTTTTGCATCTAGGTTCATTAGAGATATTGGTCTGTAGTTTTCTTTCTTTGAAGTGTCTTTGTCTGGTTTAGGTATCAGGGTGATGTTGGCCTCGTAGAATGAATTTGGAAGTTCTCCCTCTTTTTCTATTTCCCGAAGTAGCTTGAAAATTATTGGTATTAGTTCCTCTTTAAAGTTTTGTAAAACTCTGCTGTATACCCATCCGGTCCTGGGCTTTTCTTAGTTGGTAGTCTTTTGATGGTTTCTTCTATTTCCTCAATTGATATTGGTCTGTTTAGGTTTTCTATATCCTCCTGACTCAATCTGGGCAGATCATATGACTTAAGAAATTTATCTATGCCTTCACTATCTTCTAATTTATTGGAGTATAAGGATTCAAAATAATTTTTGATTATCTTCTGTATTTCTGAAGTGTCTGTTGTGATATTGCCTCTTTCATCCCGTATGTTAGTAATTTGAGTTCTCTCTCTTCTTCTCTTCGCTAGCATGGCTAAGGGTCTGTCGATTTTGTTTATTTTTTCAAAGAACCAACTTTTAGTTTTGTCAATTTTTTCAATTGTTTCTTTTGTTTCGATTTCATTAATTTCAGCTCTGATTTTAATTATTTCTTGCCTTCTACTTCTTTTGCTGTTGTTTTGCTCTTCTTTTTCAAGGATTTTGAGATGAAGTATGAGATCATTTATTTGTTGGTTTTTTCTTTTTTTAAGGAATGAACTCCAAGCAATGAATTTTCCTCTTAGAACTGCTTTCAATGTGTCCCATAGATTCTGATATGTTGTGTCTGTGTTTTCATTAATCTCTAAGAATTTTTTAATTTCTTCCTTGATGTCTTCTATAACCCATTGATCATTCAGTAACCTATTGTTCATTCTCCAAGTGATGTATTCTTTTCCCTTCCTTCTTTTATCGTTGACTTTCAGTTCCATTCCATTATGATCAGATAGGATGCATGGTATTATCTCTACTCCTTTATATTGTCTAAGAGTTTCCCTGTGACATAATATATGATCTATTTTTGAGAAGGATCCATGTGCTGCTGAGAAAAAAGTGTAACTGCTTGATGTTGGGTGGTATATTCTATATATGTCAATTAAGTCTAGGTTATTAATTGTGTTATTGAGTTCTATAGTTTCCTTATTCAACTTTTGTTTGGAAGATCTGTCCAGTGGTGATAGAGGTGTGTTGAAGTCTCCCATGATTTTTGTATGGTGGTCTATTAGACTCTTGAACTTGAGAAGAGTTTGTTTGATGAACATAGCTGCACCATTGTTTGGGGCATATATATTTATGATTGTTATGTCTTGTTGGTGTATGGTTCCCTTAAGCAGTATGTAGTGTCCCTCTTTATCCCTTTTGATTAACTTTGGCTTGAAATCTATTTTATTTGATATGAGTATGGATACTCCTGCTTGTTTCCGAAGTCCATATGAGTGATATGATTTTTCCCAACCTTTCACCTTCAGCCTATGTATGTCTTTTCCTATCAAATGTGTCTCCTGTAGGCAGCATATTGTTGGGTCTTGTTTTGTGATCCATTCTACTAGCCTGTGTCTCTTGATTGGTGAGTTTAAGCCATTAACATTTAGGGTTATTATTGAGATATGGGTTGTTCTTCCAGCCATATTTGTTTATTTATGTTACTAAACATGGTTTGTTTTCCTCTTTGATTATTTTCCCCCCTTTAGTGTCCTACCTCCCACTGTTGGTTTTCATTGTTATTTTCCATTTCCTCTTCCTGTAATGTTTTGCCAAGGATGTTTTGAAGAGATGGTTTTCTAGCTGCAAATTCTTTTAACTTTTGTTTATCGTGGAAGGTTTTAATTTCATCTTCCATCCTGAAGCTTAATTTCACTGGAAACACAATTCTTGGTTGGAACCCATTTTCTTTCAGTGTTTGAAATATGTTATTCCAGGATCTTCTAGCTTTCAGAGTCTGTGTTGAAAGATCAGCTGTTATCCTGATTGGCTTACCCCTAAATGTGATCTGCTTCCTTTCTCTTGTAGCTTTTAAAATTCTCTCCTTATTCTGTATGTTGGGCATCTTCATTATAATGTGTCTAGGTGTGGGTCTCTTATGATTTTGCACATTCGGCGTCCTGTAGGCTTCTAGGATTTGGGGTTCTGTCTCATTCTTCAAGTCTGGGAAGTTTTCTCGTATTATTTCATTGAATAGATTGCTCATTCCTTTGGTTTGAAACTCTGTCCCTTCCTGTATCCCAATGACTCTTAAATTTGGTCTCTTGATGTTATCCCATATTTCTTGGATGTTCTGCTCATGGTTTCTTAACAGTCTTGCTGAGCTGTCTATGTTCTTTTCAAGTTGAAATACTTTATCTTCATTGTCTGATGTTCTGTCTTCTAAGTGTTCTACTCTGCTGGTAGTATTCTCAATTGAGTTTTTAAGTTAGCTTATTGCTTCCTGCATTTCTAGGATTTCTGTTTGTTTGTTTTTTATAACCTCTATTTCCCTGTATAGTTGATCTTTTGCTTCTTGGATTTGTTTATGTAATTCATTGTTGAAGTGATCTTTCATTGTCTGATTTTGCTGTCTGATGTCTTCCTTGAGACTCCAGATCATCTGAAGCATGTATATCCTGAATTCTTTATCTGACATTCCATCTGCTGCAGCTATTACCTCTTCTAATGTTGAGTTGACCTGCAATGCTTGTGGTCCTTTCTTTCCTTGTCTCTTCATACTGTTCGCGTTCCTTTCTACTTGGTGAAACTGTTGTGCTATTGAATTTTCCCCCTATATATTTATATTGGTCTTGTATAGTTGCAAAGTCTCCCTCGCAGGCGCGGGCGGCGGCTCTGTCCCTCTGCGGGCCGCTAGGCTTGTTCTGTCAGTGGTCACAGTTCTGTCTACTCTGCAGGCGCAGGCATCCGCACTGCCCCTCTGCAGGCCTCTGGGGCTGTACTGCCAGTGGGTCGCAGGTCCGCCTACCTTGCAGGCGCAGGGGGGGGCGGCTCTACCCTTCCTCAGGCCACTGGGCCTGTTCTGTCTCTCGGTTGCAGGTCTGGCCTGTTCTGATGGTGGTCACAGTTCCGTCTACCTTGCATGCGCGGGGGGGAGGGGGCGGCTCTGCCTCTCAGCAGGCCGCTGCTCCTCTTCTGCCGGTGGGTCGCAGGCCCGCCTACCTTGCAGGAGTGATTGGAAGCTCTGTCCCGCCGCGGGCCACTGGGCCTTTTCTGTCAGTGGTCACCGTTCCACCTACCTGGCAGGCGCGGGGGGTGGGGGGGCAGCTCTGCCCCTCAGCAGGCCGCTGGGCCTGCTCTGTGCGTGGTCACAGTTCCCTCTACTTTGCCGGCGCAGGGGGAGGGGGCGGCTCAGCCTCTCAGCAGGCCGCTGCTCATCTTCTGCCGGTGGGTCGCAGGCCCGCCTACCTTGCAGGAGTGATTGGAAGCTCTGTCCCACCGCGGGCCACTGGGCCTTTTCTGTTGGTGGTCCCCTGGCAGGCGCGGGGGGTGGGGGGTGGCTCTGCCCCTCAGCAGGCCGCTGGGCCTGCTCTGTGCGTGGTCACAGTTCCCTCTACCTTGCCGGTGCAGGGGGAGGGGGCGGCTCTGCCTCTCAGCAGGCCGCTGCTCCTCTTCTGCCTGTGGGTCGCAGGCCCGCCTACCTTGCAGGAGTGATTGGAAGCTCTGTCCCGCCGCCGGCCACTGGGCCTTTTCTGTCCGTGGTCACAGTTCCACCTACCTGGCAGGCGTGGGGGGTGGGGGGCGGCTCTGCCCCTCAGCAGGCCGCTGGGCCTGCTCTGTGCGTGGTCACAGTTCCCTCTACTTTGCCAGCGCAGGGGGAGGGGGCGGCTCTGCCTCTCAGCAGGCTGCTGCTCCTCTTCTGCCGGTGGGTTGCAGGCCCGCCTACCTTGCAGGAGTGATTGGAAGCTCTGTCCAGCCGCGGGCCACTGGGCCTTTTCTTTCGGTGGTCACAGTTCCCTTTCCTGGCAGGCATGGGGGGTGGGGGGCGGCTCTGCCCCTCAGCAGGCCGCTGGGCCTGCTCTGTGCGTGGTCACAGTTCCCTCTACCTTGCCGGTGCCCTAATTGTTTTATATTATATCATCATATGAGCTACACAAAAACTTTTTATCCCTCTTACTTGGATCTGATACCAAGGTTCTTTTGTAAATTTATTTTTGAAAGGTCAGAGTATTTTCAGCATTAATGTAGTTATTAGTCAACCTGAAAATTTTAATACATAGTTCAAGGATTGTTGGTTTAGCATATAAAATGAACAAAAAAACCTCATTAGAACAACAACAAAAGCCCCCTTATTATCAATATTTTAATGCATATGAAAATACATTTTGAAAATAAACTTTCCAAATCTCAATGCATTTTCTTTTTCCCTGTAGAGCTTTCTTTTCTAGCTTTAGTACCTTGATGTCTCCTTATGAAATGCTTCCATGGGATAAGAGTTGTGAAAGGAGAAAATTTATTCACTTCATGGTTATTTAAATGATGTGGCCAAAACATGGCTAAAAGGAAAATAATGCAGCTGTATTTTATGAATGTTTAGGGTGATACTGCAAGTTCAATTCTGGTTCTGTTTGGGTTTATGAAAATAAGTCAATAATTTGCAGAAGTTTTACAAATGTGTTGAAATACATAACTGAATAAGTAAAACTGAGAATTCCCACTAGAGAAAGCAAGAACCTGAATGAATTTTTTTTCACATTTATATATTATGTATATTTTTATATATGTACATATATATATTTCACGTTTTATATATGTGAGTTTATTTGTGTAGATATTTTTTCATATATATTTTTAATATATTTCACACATACACTCTCTCCATGTATTTAAACCCTATTTTCTAATATACTTTCTTAATATTTAGTAAAGATGGTTAATTAATTTTGAGTAAAATTACATTCTTCCTATAAGAGAAGAAATATACACATACACCCATATATAAATCCATACACATTTTAAATTTATTTTGGGGAAACATGTTTGTGTGTTTTGACACAAAATAGACATAAATACATATTGAAAAAAATATAAATTCTGAATTAAATATTCGTATATAACTAATGATGATAGTGGCAAAAATCAACAGTAATTTACATAAATTAGAATGTACAACCCAAAGCAAAACACATTCAGGTTTATTCAAACACCTCTGTATGCCTTCTATAAAATATATTACTAGCAACTTCATTGTCACAAATTAAAAAGGAACAGAAAAATAGAGCACAGAAGTTGGTAAGGAAAGAGAGATACTGAAGCAAAGAAGCATAAACATTGCCCGACCCAAGCTGACAATGCTTTGCTGAGCTTCAGGAAGCTTTAGATGATGGTATTCAAAAAAGGATGCCATGTAGCAACAGTAAAGACACCATCAACAGCCACTTCAGACATCTCAGATAGAGCTTCCCTCTGAGGATGGAAAGAAGTGATAAGTGGAAGGCTGCTGCCAGCGTCAGGGCTTAGAAAGATTTCTCTGCTTTATATATTGATGGCCAAGTTGAAAGAATGTGCAGCAAGGTGAGAATCTTGCTGGTGAAACAAAAAACCAAGGAAAGGCAGTCAATAAAAAGGTGGGGAGCTGTGCAGCAGCAAGATTAGAAACCTTGAAGTTAAATGGCATTTTGCAATTCATTGTGAAGGAAAGAACAAAAAACACAGAGACTGAACAAGAAGAATCTCAAAAGAATTCTCCATTTACAAATGTGCTTACAAAAAAGCCTCAACATACAAAAGTCGAATGCCTCAGATCTGATTATACTTCATCACAGCCTCCAGACAAAAAGTGAAATGCTATTTAATCTCTATAGATATGTTTTGTCATGGGCATATAAAAAAACAAAGTTGATAATAGTTAACTGTTCTTTATAATATACAATTTGTCCTTAAGTGAAATGATAGTATCTAATATTAATAAAGCTACTTTTTTAAAAGAAAAATTATTATCTTTATAGATAGCTTTTCTAAACCTAGGAACAGATGAAATGATGCTTTTTAAATTCCTATCTTTGCTGTCAATGATGGTGTAAACTGGTTGGTTGATTGGTTGGTTTATGGAAGATGTATTTATGTATTAGGAAGGTGTCAATATAATGCTACTTAAAATATATACAATTGCTACTTTGTTTAAAAATGGTTGATTTTTCCAGTTCTTTTTTAATTTTTTTTTTTTTTTTACATTTTGTGAGGTGGTCGAATTTGCTTTGTGTTTTTTTTTTTTTTGGGGGGGGGGGATGATAGTAATTATTACCTAAGCAATGCAATGGATCCTTCTACACAAATAGGAATCAAAGTAATTATTATTCCCTTTCTTATTTCATTGCAGAAACTCGATATACCTTTTTTTTTTTTTTGAACAGAGAAACACAATAAAATTTGTCTTAAATATTCAAATCAATTAGGAAAAAAAAAACCTTTGGAGCAGAATATTCTTCAAATTATAGCATTATGATTCCCCATAATTCTACTGGGACAGGGCTGCTATTTAAAGAAACTCTGTGGTTTGAGAAATGATGATATGACAAAGAAATGTACACAATCCTGAAGGGAACCAAAAGGACAGATGCTGCAGGCTATGTGAGCTTCTGTTAAATATGAGAACCAAGGGGCATGAACTTGAGCGAGAGAATAGCCTAGCGCTAAAAAGTGCTTCAAACTCTTTTGCAATTGCCCTTTGCGGAATAAACAGCCAAGGAAAAAAAATAACAAGCAACATACACAGCAAGAAGGTGGAAGTGGCCAGGACAGTGCAATGGGCAATTTAATGACTAGGAAAGCCTCAGTGCTCTATTTTTCAGGTTAAGTAATGTATATCGAGGTTCCTAAAATTGCCATTTTTATTTCAGGGGAAAATAAAAAAATGGTATGAATGGTTTCAGGGGTTTAAAATCAAACTATTAAAGGGCAAACATTTCATCTATTAAAAATTAATGTCTAAAGAAATACCTTTGGGAAATTATCAAGAAATCAGAAATGTTCCCTTATCTTGGAAAATTGTCTTTACATAATTGTTACAATTGGGAAGAAATGGTATCTTTTTAGTTTCCAAATTTAATCCATCTAGTAAAACAAATTTCTAAGAGTCTGTTATTCAGTTTCTTTTCTCTTAGCAAAGATCCAGAGAGCAAAGAACGTTAGAGAGCTAATAGGAAAAGGCACTACCCTGTTCTTCTGGAACATACAAGGAGCCATTAGTGATCACAACTGTCTACAATAGTGATAGCTGGAAAAAGCCTTTCAGTGAACTCCCCTCATTTTGAAAATTTCAAAACCAAAGTGGGAAGTATTTTATTTCTAGTTGCATGATCAGAACATCCAGATTCCCAATCCATCGTTTTTTTTTCTTTTATTATATGTGATGATGTGTATTAAAGTGCTTAGTACACTACCTGGCACAGGTACAGCCCTTAATAATCATTGCCAAAGCTAGATAATAAGCAGCAGTAGAGATAAACAGACACAGAGAAGTACATGAATCCATACACAATCTCTGACAGTAAAACAAACAAACAAACAAACAAATGCTGAAGAGAGAGAGAAGGGGAGCTAATGAGTTTGGGATTACTTTTCAAAAGTACTTAGATTTTCCTTTTAGCAATCACACAAATGTTCTTTTTGCTAACTCAACACTAATCCACCTTGCAATGTGTACCTCTGGGTGGCTGGTGAGAGAGCAGAATTTGTTTCAGTGCCTATGTATTTTACATCAGAATAGCCCTTGCACTGGAGGGGACCATGTCTTTCACCTTTGTACAACAAAGTCTTCTCACATAGTAGATCCTCAATAAAATGTGTGCCATAATGGAAAAGTAAATCGATATCATAGAGGCAATCCTGAAGCAATGTGAAAATTCCAATTTCTGAAAATGCAAATACAAGTGATGGCACATGCTTTTTGCTGGTGGAGAAATGCACACTGCTCTCCTCCCTCCTCCACACATGCTTGCCTTTGTTGATGGACACAGATGTGTTATTCATGACTGTTTTGGACTCCTAAACATATATTCCAATGCAAGTGAATATGTTGGTGGGCAGGTTTCTCCCTGGTCTCTCATTAGTTGTCAAGAGTGACCTAAAGGTTTTTAACCTTAAGGACAGAGCCTTTCATTTACATAGTTTTGTTGTGATCTCTGTCCTGATAGAGTTCGCCTTGTTTGACTAACCAGTCCAGCTTGCCTGCCTGGGAGCATAGATGAGCAGGAAAAAAAAAAATCCTAATTAAGTGAGTTTATACACTTGAACACAGCAGGAAAATGGTAGAGTTAATGGCTGCAAACCATTTTTTGATACTTTATTCAAGGATCCCCCCCACCTTTTTTTTTTTCTCATTTATAAAATGTGCCTATGGGAAGGAGCAAAAGGAAGAGGGCTGTGATTCCAGCCCCTCATCTCCCTTTGAGATAGCTGCTAAGCCAGTGCATTAGTGAGGAGGTAGAAAGGATAATAGGAGCAGTAATTGGCAGGGCTGTCCAACTACACCTCTCCTCTCTCCCACCACTTGGCCCTGCCCAATTTATCTCTTCCATAGCCCCATGATGCCTTGTCTCCACCAAACTTTTTAAAAGTTGCCCCCTGTATCTGGTGGCTTGTTATGTAAGGATTTTTCATCAAAGCTTCAACCTGAATGTTCTTCCACTTGTTAAACCAATATTAAAACAAGAAAGAACCCTAGTTTAAAGCATCCGTGTTGCTAGTTCCTCAGCTGGGTGGCCACTGCCAATGGGAAGTGGTGAGGGAAAAGTATAATTAAAACTTAACTTTCAAATGGATCTCATAGTTTTTACCCGGTAAGACGCTCTTCTCGCCACGTGAACTTTCAGGTGGCTGTTCTGAACGAAATAGGTGCTGATTCCTTTTATGTGAAACCCTTAAGATAACTTTAACATGGTTCTTTGCAGTTTAATTTATCATAAATTCTGGCACCATTTATCACTAAATGCAAAATGATGAAGAAATGGCTCTATTAATCTGAATAACTCCTGAATTAAAAAGCTGTTAAATGAGTTGAAGCACATAGTACTGTTAACAGTATGTGGAAGTATGTTTGGCTGGAATAAATTACTTTCACAGTCACCATTTGAAGAGTCTACCTTTAGAGAAATATGTTGAAAATTTCACATCTTGATCCCCTGACTAAATCCACATGCACCGCTAATGCAATTTTAAATTGACTTCACAGAAAACGTGAGAAAACGCCTGGTCTAAAATTCTTAGGTATCAAAACAAAATTCCTCTATTTAAAAACTGAGGAAAATAAGACTTTCACATAGGCATATAAAATATAATAACAGATTCCAATTAAGATATATTCTATTTTCCCACTTTACTCTTTCCAGAAGTGGCTTTGTGATATTTTCATGTAATATAGCCCAGTAATGTTTCAACAACTCCTCTCCCAGGACAAGTATTTTAGCATAGCCTATGCATAGTACTTTTAAAAATAATAATATGGGGAATATTGACTCAGATATCTAAAGCGTTAATTTTTGTTTGAAGAAATTGGTTGGCGATTATAAACAGAGGGTTAAAAGGAAGGCTCTATCACACAGTCTATATGTGTTTGTATTCTGAATACTACTAACAAAAGATGCTTAAAGAGAAAGGCATTTATGAATTTCAGAATACAGTATCTGAAATTTGCAGAGCCTAGACTTTTACAAAAAAAAAAAAATTTCTAGGATCTGTGCTAATAAAGCCCTGTTCCCCAAGAATGTCCCCTTGCAGTGTTTTAGCAGATAGTGAAGATGTTCTTAATCCTTACCCTCATGAGGGCACTTTGTAATGTCTTTAATTATCACCCTGGTATTGTGATTAGAAACAAAGACTTTTTCAATAATAGTGTCCTGTTGCATGTTTAGAGATATTTCAGTGTGAAATCTTTAATAATGGGGATTTGTGAATGAACTTAATTAGCCCTGTTAAAAACATCCAGCAGATAGCAATCTCATGTCCACAGAGAGGGCTATGCCATGGCATGGGGGGCAGCTTCCTTGGAGAGACTCCCTGAAAAGCGAAAGCACTATTGTTAGAGAAAGCAAGAGCTTTGTTCAAGTGTTTACCAAATACAATATTTGGTTGACAGAAAGCAGTTTATTCAACCCTTCTCAAATCCAACCACACAATGTTGTTTTATTGCATTTATCAAACATCTATGGACATAATGCTAATTTACACCTACACAAAGGCACAATTTTAAACTGGAAGGTAATATAGAAATACCATTTTGTTTCTTTTGTCTTTTTTTTTCTTTAGAAAAATATATAACTATGTGGAAAAGAAGGGATATCAATAATATCTACTTATATAACATTGGTTTCTATTTCTTTTTCCTTTTTTGTTCTCCCATACCCTCTTTGTTGTCTACTCTGCCAGCCCATCAACTCCTGTAGGAAACTTGATAGTCACCCTGTTATTATATGCAGTAGAGACAGAGATAAGGGCAGAGGACATAAATAAGAAGATGGAAGTAGAATACTTCTGAATGAAAAGATGGTAGATAGCTCTTGGACAGCCAAAGAGGATGTTAGGTATGCTTTGGAGATGCCAGGCTTATGGGACACTGGGGGTCTTTGAATGTGATACCTACACAGTCGTCTTTCCTTTAGTCTGATTTTTTTTTTCCCTGGACATGCTTTCTGCTGGGAGATGACCTTTAATTCCACAAAGCTAAGGTGCTTCAGGAAAGGGTCAGATGAGAGAATGCTGCTGAGTTGGCAACTAATTTCAAAGTTTATGGCTTGCTCCTTGGTTCTCTTGGGCTTCTATTGTACCTCTCCTGTCCTAGTTTAATGGGGGGAAAGTAGGGAAGGATGCAGGGGTAGTAATCTATCAAGAATTAGCAACTCTGTGTTTGGCAAGGGTTTTATTTGTACTGTATATGCAGGATGTATGTATAATGAAGAAAAAAGTAATCATAGATACTGAAGAATCTAATTAGGGGACGTCAATAAAACTAGAAATCTGGAAGTCATCTATGATTTCCTTTTAGTAGTCCTGCCAGTGATAGGAAATATTCTAAAGATTACTTCTCAAGACTCCTATTCCCTGATTATTTAGTCAAACATAATCTAAGAATTTCTGTAAAGTGACATTCAAAATGAAATTAAGATTACTAGGCAGCTGCTCTTAAAATAGACCAGTGATCTTGGAGAATACAGGTGGAATCAATGTAATTGCACACACTTTTATCAATAGAAGAGGAAGGCAGAGACTCAAGAGAGATGAGGCAGTGTGAGAAGAATCTGATGCATCATTGCTGCTTCTGAACTGTCAGAGCCACAAGTAAGGACAGAAGAAAGAGCAGAGCTCAGGGCAGTCCTCAGATGACAGCCAGCAAGAAAAATGAAATGAGTGGAAAACCTAAATGATCCTGGAAACAATTCTTTGTTAGGACCTCCAGCTCTTGATTCCAGGTTGTGACCCCCAGCTAAACCCATTTGCCTTCTGACCTGCAGAAGTGTGAAATAGGTGTTGCTCCAGCTGCTGAATTTGTGAAGATTTGTTATGGCAGCAATAGCAAACTTATACACTCCACAAGGATGATCTTTTTGAAACATAAATTTACAACTTTTATATCCAGATGGTTCATTAACTATAAATAATTCTCCCTTTATCCCTCTAAGATTCAATTAGAATAATATTAGGTAAATAGAGGAATAAACCCATAATATGTGAAAACAAAACAAGAAACAATTATATGAATTGATTTAAAAAAAACTCCACACATATCTTGATATAGGAAAGCAGATAGATAGCTGTTGACTCATAAAGCAGACAGAAAAGATTGGTGTATAGATCCATACAGAAGGTTATGCTGCAAAAGTGGGGAGTCCATAAGT
The DNA here is from genome assembly GCF_021218885.2 of Marmota monax. NCBI lineage: Eukaryota > Metazoa > Chordata > Mammalia > Rodentia > Sciuridae > Marmota > Marmota monax. Next base: position 5,213,038 of record NW_026693811.1, read on the forward strand.
CCAGCAAAACTCCAAACAAACTTGGGATTTGAAAGGGCAAAGTAGGACCGATGACAGAAATGAGCAAGGAGTTGAAACTAAGAGGTCTAATGGAAAATCAATAAACATAACAACTGAATTCCCATTTTTCCCACCTCTGTACACAGAACTACAGCAACCACATGTTAAATTTAATTATTTGGAAAAGAAAAAAACAAGCAATAATAAGAATAAAACTAATATTTTACTTAAAGAAATAGAAAATAACTAGGTGTAGAAGATAGAACAGTTGGTATGGATCTTGAGTGCAGAGACCAAAGGCATCTCCATTTTGGAGTGAAGGATGTGTGCACCAGAGTAGTGACTGATGTATGGATGTGTACAGTGAAGTGTGCCTGTGTACAGTGAAGTGTGCCTGTGTACAAGCAAATGTTCATTCATTTCATTCTTAATTACAAACAATCTACTAATGATCAATACAACTGATGAAAGACATAACTTCATCTTCAATGTCTACAACATGAAAATGAAATACCAGAGAAAGCAACAATAACTCAATAACAAGATTTTGTTTTAAGCTCTAACTAGTATAAACAGAAAGATTTAAGAAGGTGTGATAACCACAAAAAAGGAGAATATGATGCTGTGAAAAGAAAAGGAATTGTAGAAAACAAGAGAACTTAGAGACTATCTGATGAAACAAAATACCATTGATGTTAAGGAGAAATAGTGATCAGGAAAGTTAAATAACAAGAGAAATTATAAACTATGAGAAAAAAATATTTTAAAGGTGGAGAAGATTCATGCAGGAATTCTATAGTTGTGCTCTGAGGAATCCCAGAAAATAATAATGGTGGAACTATATAATTAAATAGCAATTAACAAAAAAATTTCCAAGAACCAGAAGGTACAAGTGTTTAAATTGAAAAGTCCATTAGGTGTCCAGCACAACTAATGCAAAGAACCAGAACTGGACAACTTGTCATGAGCTTTCTAATTGTAGAGTGAAAAATTTCAAAATACTTCCAGCAAAAAGAAAATTAGATCTCTTTATAAGAATCAGGCTGACATTAGAATCAGCAACTACAACAATGAATATTATGAGAATAATTTTCAATATTCTCAGCTTAAATAATTTCAACTCAGTTTTCTATACCCAGCTAAGTTATAATTCTATTATAAAGTTAAAAGCAAAGTTGCAAATATGAAAAACTCACATAGTTTACATCCAATACTTGCTCTTCTAAAATTATTTAAGATGTGTTCTACCTAAATAAAATATAAAAGTAAGGAAAAGGGATAATGGGGCATACAGGAAACAACGGGTACAAATTAGAAGAGTAATAATCCCACAGTGCCAGAGATGTATAGAACTAGAGAGAATTCAGTCCAGATGGGAGATGAAGGAGGAAAATTTCTGAGGAAAATGTGTAAGGGGATTTTATATTATTATGAATCATTTGGTAGTATTTAAATATGCATTTAACGATTCTGAAGTATGCCAAAATTCATGAAACTCAAAGAAAAAAATTGTTCAATAAAGATATTAAATCTGAATAAAACTTGAAGATTAGTTAATGATAATATACCAATATCAATTTGTCTTAATCATTGTACTATGGATGTACATGATATTAATAATAAGGAGAGCTTAATAAAGAATGTATAGGGATAAAGGGATATACAGGAATTCTCATTATAATTTTAACTTGTCTCTGAATCTAAAACAAATTCAAAGGAAAAAAGGTTTTAATTTTTGAAGGAGAAAGCTAATATGATAGTTGTATGCTACTTGAATGTTTAGTGAATGTTAACTACATAGTCAAGTTGTCTAGGAGTCAGCCATTAATCTAGGGTGGGCATGCTGCAGTGCAGACAGTGGTGGAGTAACAACATATAGGAATTAGTAATGTGGTCTCCGCTATGGCTGATTTTGTTTGTATCAAAACATCAAATGTCAAAAGTTTTAGCTGTAACTCCTACCAGGACCTTTCTTAGAAAATTGTCTACTGTTTGGACCTGAAATTAGCCAAAGAATTTACTGAAAAATTCAGCACCAGGGAGATATGCAGAAATTGATGAGACTGTGCATAGAGAAAAGAATGTTTACATTGTTGAGAGGGGTTGTGGCAAAATCAATTGCAATCGGGCTGGGGATGTGGCTCAAGTGGTAGCGTGCTCGCCTGGCATGTGTGCGGCCCGGGTTCAATCCTCAGCACCACATACAAACAAAGATGTTGTGTCTGCCCATAACTAAAAATAAATAAATATTAAAATTCTCTCTCTCTCTCTCTCTCTCTCTCTCTCTCTCTCTCTCTCTCTCTCCCCTCCCTGTCTCACTCTCTTTAAAAAAAAAATCAATTGCAATCTACTGGAGCATCTAATCATGATTAATGCCTATAAGGTAGCAGCAGCCAGTAGATTTCTGTATTTGTCCGACATTTGCTTTAGGCCTGGTAGAACAAGAAAAATAAGAGCCAAGCCCCAATCTTGACCAAATTATATAGCTTATGTGTGAAACCAGCTGACCTCAAGTGAATGAAGAAAGAGACTATCTCTAATTCTCTTTTAAAATAAAATTAGGAGACTTTCACTAGAAAATTGGGAAGACCAAGTTGGCTAAAATTTGTAATGCACAGTACAAGAGAGAGAAGAACTACACACAGAGAACCCTAGGAATCCACAGAATGTAGCCCTTAAGTCCTCAGCTGAGTACAAAGAGGAACAAACATCTAAGGAAATTGTTCAAAGCCAAGAAAGAACCACTCAAACGGAGGGGAAAATCGCAGGAGCTCAATAGGACCGAAAATCTTTACTGTTCCCACCCACAGGAGTAGAAAACCAGATAATTCATAAGAGCTTTACCAAAAGACTGGAAAGAATTTAGCTATAGGCTCTACATTGCTCTCGTTCTGCATCCAAAAATTAAAGCAGGACCCAAAAGGATCAAACTCTTTCCAATGACAATAAGCCTTAGGACAAAATCCAAGAATGTTTACAAGGGAATCTCCATCTAGCACAGAAGAAGGTAAAAAAGAAATTATCTGCCATCTATTCAATAAAAAGATGGCCAGTATGCTAAAGGGAAGAAATGCACAAGAAACAATGCACTGATGTCACCAAAACTTCCTCAGAAATGACACAACAGATACAATTAGTAGATAAGGACATCTTAGAAATATTAAAACTATATTTCATATATTCAACAAGGTAGAGCAAGATTGTTAAGGAGAGACATGAGTAATTTTAAGGATGACTCAAATCAAACTTACAGAAATAAAAATTGTAAGACCAGAGGTTTTAAAATACAGCAGATGAATTTAATAGCTCCTTAGAAATGGCAGAAGAAAGGATCAGTGAACTTCAAGCCACAGCGCACACTCTGTTCAAAAACAAAAAAAATACAGAGAGGAAAAGAGACAAAAATGAGTCACCAGTGAGCTGTGGGAGCTTGAAGTGGCCTGTTTTACATGTCATTAGATATTTCAAATAAGAGTAAGAGAGAGGATAAATAAAGTTTTGAGGAAATAATGGACAAGAGTGTTCTGAATTTGATGAAACACAAACCTAAGAACCTCAATGAAATCCACACACAAGAAAATTCCACAAGGTACACAATGATCAACAGGATATCTTAAAAGCTTCAAGAGAAAAGGCACTTTTATATAAAAGGACAATAAAAAAAGGATACAGCAGGCTTGTCTTCAAAAACAATTCATGCCATTAGACAGTGTAGCAACAACTTTCAAGTACCGACGGAAAAAATAGTCAACCTAGAATTCTAAAGACTTTTTTTCAATCATAACAAGGGAGAAAGAATACATCACGACCACAAAGGCACTGTTATATTCTTTGAGGCAGAAATAAAATCATACCAAATGGTAATGTGAATCTACAGAGGAATGAATACCACAGGAAATGTCACTATATAGGTAGACCTAAGTGATTAATAACTTTAAAGGATAATTGATTCTTTAAGTCAAAACTGGTAGTAATGTGTTCAGATTTATCACATGTGGAAATAAGTGGGGGACAATAGTTCAAAAGGACAGGGGAAGAGGAAAGTCAGCTGATCAAAATTAAACAAAAAATCGGTACAAAAAAGAAAACAAGTGGCAGGATAGTATATTTCAATCCAACCATACAAATTTTCAAATCATATGAAACATTCTAATAAAAAGGCAAAGCATAGAAGATTGGCTAAATAACTAAGACCCAGCTCCATAATTTGTAGAACAGACACACAACATAAAGACAGAAATAAAGCAGAAGAGAAAAAAGTATACCCTGATAACGTTAGTTTGGCCGTTGTCATTAAATTACTATTTTATAAAGCAGATTATATATATATATATATATATATATATATATATATATATATATATATATATATAATTGTTGTTGTTGTTGTTGGTGGTGGTGGTGGTGGTATTAGTGGAGTTCAGGGAAAGCAAGGGATACTGCATAAAGACCAAGGTGAAATCCTCAATGTCTTAAAGGATTGCTTCAAAATATAGGAAACAAAAGCTGATGGAATTATAATTAGAGATGGCCAAATCCATATGCACACTTGAGCTTTACATTTATCAAGACAGACCATATGAACTGTCAAGAAATCTAAGTAAATGTGGAAGGACTCAAGTCAAACATGTTATGGTTTGGATATAAGATGTCCCCTCAAAACTTATGTGTAAGACAGTGCAAGAAAGTTTAGAGGAGGAATGATTGGGTTATGAAAGCCTTAACCCAATTGGTGAATTAACTGAGTATAACTGAGGAAGGTAGGGTATGTCTGGAGGAGCTGAGTCATTGGGGGTGTGCCTTGAGGGTATATATTTTGTATCTGGTGAGTGAAATCTCTCCAGCTGTCTGATCATCATGTGAGCTGCCACATTCTTCTGCCATGATGTTCTGTCTCACCTTCAGCCCGGAGGAGAAATGGAGTGAGACTAATATGGACTGAGACTGCTGAAACCATGAGCTCTTAAATAAACAATTTTTCTACAATTGTTCTAGTCAGATATTTTAGTCTCAGCAATGAAAAACGGACTAAAACACAAGGTATATACTCCCTCAGTATAATTAAGATGAAAATCAAGTTCAGGGTATTATCTGAAATTCTGTAAGAATTTAGAAACTAAGTAGCACATTTAATCTCAAGTAAATATGAAATCACAATATAGCAAACATTGTAGAACACAGCAAATTAGTTCTTAAAGAGACACTTATAACACAAATAGCTATACCAAAAAAGAATTAATGTCTGAAATCAATGACTTTATATTCTTTCTCAAGAAAATAAGAAAAGAACAAAAATGAAACCCAAATTAAGAAGAGAGAAAAAATAAATAAAATCATGGTGTAATAAATGAATTGAAAACAGAAAACAATAATAAAACTTAAAGCTAATTATTTGAGAAGATCAATACAATTGATAAACCTGCTATTGACTAGATTAGGAAATTGTTCTAGTCAGATCTTTTAGACTAGATTATGAAACACATTTGAGAAGCTACATATTATCAGGAACAGCAAAAAGACAGGTGGTATCATTTTATTTTCTACAGAATTAAAAGGTAAGAAGAAAAAAGAAAAAAAATATCAATATATTTGGCAAGTTAGATGAAATGAACAAACCCCTTGGAATAAGACAACAAGACACCATAAATGCTCACACCAGAAGAAACAGATAACCAGCACAGACCTATTCTACTGCAATGAATACTTAGCTAAAATCCTTCCAGTAATAAGAGCTGTAGCTCTAGATGACTTCCCAGGTGCATTTCATCAAATTGTTAGAGTAATAATAAGAGGTCAACAACAACTCTTCTGAAAAATCATAGAGGATAAAATTTATTCCAACTGCTTCTGTAAACCAGCAGCATTATCATACCAAATCCAAAATAAAATACTTCAAGAAAATAAAATTACAGAACAATATCGTTTATGCACATAGATGCAAAGATCTTTGCAAGATTTTAGAAATCTAATTTAGCAATATATAAAAATATATTCCATTGTTAACAAAGTGGATTAATCTCAGAAATGCAATGTTGGTTTAACACTCAAAAATTTTTAGAAATATAATTGTGCGCATTAACAAACTACAAGAAAAATTCATGATGTTTTCAAGAGATGCAAACATTTGGCAATATTTATCTTTCATTCCTGACAATAACTTCCATCAAAACTGAATATGGAGTGACACAACCTTACCCTGACAGAGGTCGTCTATGAAAAAAATTCACCTATAACATCATAGTTAATTCTGAAATACACAAGCTTTTCCCAAAGACCTGGATCAAAGCAAGGGTGTGCCCTCCCTCTTCTGTCATTCATAGCTATTTAGCATCATCTTGGATGCTCTAGCCATTGCTACAAGTAAAAAAACAACAAATTAGAAAATTTATCCAGATTAGGAAGTAAATAATTTGTCTTAAGTAATTGTCAGATAACATGATTGTCTACATGAAAACAAAATGAAATAAAACAGTGATGGAATATATACAAAAGCTCCAAGAGCAAACAAGTTTAACTGGTTGCAAGATTCTGAGTGTTTCTCAAAAAAAAATTGTGTGTTCCTATGTACTTTCAATCAAGGAAACTATTCAACAGAATAATTCCATGATTATTGCTCACAAGAGTTTATGAACTTGGGTATGTTGGTCTACACTACCAGGGTTCTGGGCATGTAGACAAACATCAGGTCAAGCAGAAAATCAGAAGATTATATGATATGAGCAAAGTCTGTGCTGTCTTGCTTCCCACCCAAACTTATTTGTATTACTCTACTGTACTGATAGCTTCCCATGTTCTAGAATTTGTTATGCACTATTTCTCTCTCTCTCTCTCTCTCTCTCTCTCTCTCTCTCTCTCTCTCTCTCTCTCTCTCTCTCTCTCTCTCCTCTCTCTCTCTCTTTTGTTCCAGGGATTGAACCAAGGGATGCTTAACCACTGAATCACATTCCCAGCCCTTTTTATTTTTTGAGACAGGGTCTTGCTAAGTTGCTTAGGACCTAGTGAAGTTGCTGAAGCTGAGCTTGAACATGTGATATACTCTTACCTCAATCTTTCCAGTCGCTGGAATTAGAGGCATGAGCTACCAAGCCTGACTGTTATGTAACAGTTTTAAATAGATTTTCATTTATATCATAACTACTGAAACATTTAAAAACATATATATTTAAAAGTAATTAACATTTTAAAATATAGAATTCTGAGATTTTTACTTTCTCCAGCTCCATATTACCTACATTAAAAGTCATTCATGATGTCTGGCACTCCTTGCTATGTCCAGGCTTGGGATATGTAGACCAGTATACCCATTCTATTAGGTCTTGAAGGTGACTCATAACAGTCTTCCATTTCTTCTAGCTCTATCCCTATAATTAATTGAACAGTTTCCTTTAAACCATCCAAAAGTGAAAAATCACATGGAATGCCTGGTGATTTCATCACAGTGTAAGGCAGCAATATGCTGGTAAAGACATAATTCACACATACACCTGTGCATATGAGTAGGCAATTACACACAGTGGTTTAAATAATAAATGCAAATGTTATCAAATTTGTCAATGTGAAATTATATGTACAAATAGCAGAAGTATAGATAAAGGTCATCAAGGAGCCAGAAAAACTGGAAGTAATCACCTTTTTTCCTGAGGAAGTCAGTGTGTTACTACTGCTGAGTTAACACTCACAACCAAAGTATGTTATTTTTAAGTATAGTGCAAGGCTGTAATCTAAGTATCAAAACCCAAAATAGTGGAATCAATCTAGATGCCCTTCGAAATATGAATGGATAGAGAAAATGTGATATATATATATATATATATATATATATATATATATATATATATACATATATATATATGTATATATATATATATACACATATATATGTATATATATACATATATATATACATATATATATGTATATATATATATTTTTTTTTTGAGAATAGGGGTTCAATGTATATAATAATATATGTACATATATATATGATAGAATATTACTCAGCTGTAAAGAAGAATGAAATTACAGCATTTGTTGGTACATGGATGGAAATGGAGACTATCATGCTAAGTGAAATAAGCCAATCCTAAAAAAACCCAAAGGCCAAATGTTCTCTCTGATATGCGAATACTAACACAAAATAAGGGGTAGAGAGGAAAAAAAAATAGAAGTTAATTGAATTAGACAAAGAGGAATGAAGAGAAGGGAGAGGGAATAGGAATAGGAAAGATAGTAGAATGAATCAGATAAAATTTTTCTCTGTTCATATATGAATACACAACCAGCCAAACTCCACAACATGAATGAATAACCACAAGAATGGGATACTAGGTTATACTCCATATATGTATAATATGTCAAAATAAACTCTACTGTCATGTATATCTAAACTGCACAAATGAAAAATAATTTAAAACCCCAAATAGTTATATTTAAGAGCAAAGATATAGGAAGTAAAATGTGGGGTACTGACATATAGTAATTACAGCAGGTGATAATCAATACTATGTAAAATAAATCAACCAAGAAACAAATCAACCAAACATATAATTTGAAGACATACATAAAGCACCATAAAATGCAAAAGGAGCAAGAAACATGACAGATTCCCTCCAGGAAAGGATATACATAGTGCAAATTAAATATCTAAATTATGCAATAATACCTGTAATCAACTATGCTAGTAGTACATTAGAAGGTAAATAAAGTAAATGATATGTTTATATTTTTAACTTTTAGAATAGACTATAGACAGTGCATTGAGAATTTAAGTATGTTTTCATTTATTTATTTTAATGGTTTATATATTAATTTAAAATAATATTGTTATCACTCCTTTTCCATTTTCATATCTAGAATTTTATTCTGCTTATTAACTGCTTTGAATAGTGGTTATGACTAATATTGTTTTTAAGTTGAATAAAAACTTCTCTTTCACTCATAAATAAGGTGAAACTGAGTCTCTCTCTCTCTCTCTCTCTCTCTCTCTCTCTCTCTCTCTCTCTCTCATATGTTAATGAAGATGCCAGCTATTTTAATAAAGGTTTTTGTCAAGTAGAGTACTAATTTATCACTTATTTCTGTCATAGAAATAATGTAATTGCTGGAAAGAAATTTTTATGCTATAAAAATTCAACAGAGAAACTATCAATGGTTAACTTTGTTTCTCAATGCGTCATGATCTGTTTGTCCTTCCAAAGGGACTAATCAGAAACCCCTGTTTTGAGAATAGGGGTTCAATGTATAATAAAGATTAACACCCAAGAAGGCTTAAATTAAGCTTCTGTTTTTCAAACTGAATATTGGCATATTTGACAAGTGATCAAGGAGTGCAAATCTCTAAATTATTACAAGTAAACCTAAAATTAATTTGCCATTAAGATGAATGGGGGATTTTACACAAGATACCTGGGTAAATTCCATTGTTTGTAGTGTGGCAAACTCAAAAGCATGTTGATAACAGCACCTTCAATGGAGGTATCTTATTAATAGGATCAAGGGAAACTTTGTGACTAATAAAGAAATATCTGGTTAGCTTTGTTAATACTGTAAAAATACTGCAAATCACTTATTTTAAAAATATTAAGCACTTATACAATAATTTGTCCTTTTATGCTTGGTCTTAGTCCAAAGACTTTTAAGCAATTGCATTATTTGTTCTCTCAAAGAAGAATAATACACCTGTCTTCTGAAATTTTAACCTAGAGTATCATCCTTCTAGAAAAAATTTGAGGAAAAATATTGAAGTTACATAATGAACACAAAAAAGAGAATAGAGACAACAGGAAGAAGAGGAAATAAATATGACAATGTAGGAATACATACATATGTAATTTGCATTATTTAATTCTGAGCTCCCTAGAGTAAAGAGCAAAAAAGGAAATCTGTTGATTTCAATGATCACAAAGGCATATTCAATCTTAAAGGCAGAAATATTTTTTCTGGAATTAAATTCCAATAGGAATTTCTTCTGCACTAAATACTAGGTGTCACAGACAACTGACATGGATATTTTAAAATTCTTATTATTTTAATACCATATATAATGAACTTCCCCAACCAATGGGAGCTCTCCGGGAATCCCCGCGAGAGCTCAAGCGGAACTCAACGGGAACTCCACCAGAAATCAAAAGTCATCATCTTAATGGCTCAATAGCGTCACCTCTCAACCACCACTTCTGGCAAAAATGCCATGTGTCATCCAGACTGGGCTGTGGCTCTCAGCACACACACACACACACACACACACACACACACACATACTTCAGGTGTCGTTTTGCATGGTATCCACTGCATTTCATTTTGAGAAATATCAGAGACTTACACAGTCATTTAAATTGAGTAATAATTTCCTTTCCTGCCGATTTTTAAGAATTTATGGTATTCAAGACATCACTGGTGCTGGGAGAAATAAGTACACAACATTATGACATTTGAACAACAAAGTACACAGCAGAGCTTACCTATAGGTATACCACACAATAGAAACCTAAACTGATTTGATGTTAGTTCAATTGAAAATTACAGGAGAAAGGATAGGATAGATACCTTCACTGATAATACTTTCTAACCTACTGCCCACTGCCACCCTCCTCACCACCCCCTTCACCACCACTCATCAGAACTGCTGCACTTGCTCCCCAAGGCTTAGGGATAGACATTTACCCGGCTCTCAATACTAGCTAGATTTGGATTTTCATCCACTCACCTTGGTTTTCTATCATCTTGTTCATGATCTGCCTGACCATCAGAATGTTACTAATGGGATTTCTAAAGAGTTCTCTCTTTACCTATTCATCAATTAGTCTCTTTTCTTAATCGAGTCCTTCTTCCTCCTCCTCCTAAAAAAAAAAAAAAACCCACAGTCCTACCTCATCCATTTCCAAATCTTCATGGATTTGTACCATGAAGCCACTTCTTTGGAAGTAGCTAAATTATTTCGTAAAATTTCTAATTTTTATTTCAGTGACCAAAGACATTACACTAAATGAGTTCTGGGAATTTAGAGGTGGGGGACCAGAATTTCTGAGTTTCCATGGATATGAATTACAGAAATTGACCAGTGGATCATAAGGCATAATAAATAATTAAAGAGGAAAATATTGAGAGGACAAACTCCTGTGGGTTCATATTGTAATAAACATGTGTTTTTGAAATGCAAACTATTTATGAAGCTCTTTATATGCCCTTTTTGTTTTAAGTAAAGTTAAATACAATACAAAATACTCTGCTCTTCTTCCTCTGGGGATAGGAAGAATTAAATGGATCACATGTGGGTCACTGGGTGTAGATACTTGAAAAGGAGGTCAGATGAGATGAGAGATGGAGTAAATATCTAGGGGTTGGCAGTAAATGCTTATCAGAATTAAAGAGTTCATTCAATTAATTTCCTGATGTGGACAGCACCACAACTAGTATGTGCAGACTCTGAAGACTTCACTGCATGTATTGTCCTGTAGATAAATATTTTCATGTCATCTCAAAGTGTTCTAAGTTTTTCTCCTTGTCTTTCAAATAATGTTAAAAATCACACAAAACTTACAAAAGAATTTATGAGGTGCTTCCAGGTCTTTAAGTATTTCTCTCCTATGTCCAAAATAGCACAATACCTATGTAGGGAATTGACAGATGAATTATCACCAGTATTCATAATCTTTCATTTTAATACATATGGTATTAAAAAGAATTTGAAAGGGCTAGGATAGTGATTCAAGATGTTTCTAAATATTTAATAACGGGATTTAAATTGGTAGATGCAAACACCTCTCTTCCCCCCTGTTTTTTGATGTAATCCAAAAGTAGACTGAAGAAGTAAGAGGTTGAAGTGCCACTAGGTGAAAATGGCCTGGGACCAAACACCATAGGTTTTTGAAGCCATGGAAAGAAAAAAGTATTGAGGCTAGAAAGGAAGGTAGGATTTAGGTAATGAAGAGAGAAAGCTCACTAATCATGAATTCACAGAGGTAGAAAGAGCAGGAAAAGGTTGCCTATCAAACTTAATTTTTATTCCTTTCCAGTTCTGTTCTCTCTTTGGGCTTCAGTGTTACATCTATGAAATGTATATGCTTATGATATGTACAAAAATTGTAGATTCAATGAGTTAATCATGTGAAGTCTTTTCTAGACCAAGGACAATCAAGAAACATGTTTATTAGAAGCGTACAGAAAATTTAAAAATACTCAGTAGTCATTTGAACTTTTGAAGATAAAAATAAATTCAAAGTTTTGAAATGGAAATCCATAGCATGCTAAACTGACAGCATTCATCTATGACAATAATAAAAGAACCAAAAAGGATTGTGCCTCAAATATATTAAAATTACTCATAATTGAATAACCTCCTTGTTACTATGCAGCTATTAAAATCATGCAGAGCATGTAAGTTTTTTATTGGCTTGGAATTTAGCCATTCCTCTTATTTTTAAATTTTAATGACTGTGTTTTAACCCTTCCTATAAGGTCCCATTTTCTTTTCTGTAACAACAGGAACATTTTGTGTGTAAAATTAGAAGAGGTGAACTTGGAAAACTCCGTGGTTAATGAAAGGCTTCCTTATAAGCATTCATTACACCCTGATTTTGTAAATACTGGTTAAACTGAAAGACCTATCTCTTGGGGTAAATCTTCTAATACTTAGAATTATTCTTAGGAGATATAATCATTCAATTCAATGCATTATAGAATATGTGTTACAAAATACATATTCAACTATATGAAGTGGAAAAATCATATGCCCTAAGAATGAGAAAAATGGAAGAAGCCCAAGAGCATTATACACCCACTATCTCACATGCATAAACCATTCATAAACAATGGTTTATGTAGAGACAAACATGAGATTCGAAAAGACCTAGGGAAATTGGGTATTAATTATAAACATTTCTTAAGTCCTTACAATATGCCAAAGAATGTGCCAAATGCTGAAATTCAGAGATAAATAATATTAGCCCTTGTGTTCTTGGATCACGCTTCCTGGCTGAAGAAACTGGCAAATAAGAATGGTGATTCAATGCGCTAAATGCCATGATGGAATTTTTTTTGTGGTGATACACACTTCTCTTTTGCTCCTTCAAGCCTGAGTGCACTCAGACCTTTTAAGAACAATGGCAGCCTTTCCATTTCTAAGGAATTCCAGAAAAGGGTGGTCAGGGTGGGCCTGATCTATGGTCTCCCTCAGAAGTGGATTCCTGAATTAAATGTGCTTTGAGGGCTTAGTTTTCCTTGCATTCCCGTGGATCATTTTCTTTCTCAACAGGGAAGTTGATTCAACTATCTAATTAATAGCACATTTTCATGTTGGAGGTGATAAGTACAATGGTTGCCAACTAAGAGATGTAATTTGGCAGCAATGCACAAGAGATCATGATCTTCAAATTACGTTACTTCACTGAATTATCGAGAAGACAATGGTAATAAATGAAGGTCTTAGTATAAGGCCTAAACGCCACCTTTAAGATTGCAGAATTAAATGTATAATCTTGGTTGTTATTTTGTCCCATAGATATCAGAATTGAGTTAATTGAACAAATTATTTTTAAGGTTTTTCTGTTGGAAATAAGATTCCCAAATTAGAGTAAGAGTGCAAAATCTACTAACTAGTTTGTAGTAAAATCATCCTTAACAGGGAATTTATTTTAATATTTTGGAAAACAAATATTCGAGACTACATATTCTCAGAACCTGCTAAAAATGTCTCCTGGCTGTGTGTGCTGTTCCTTTCACCTATTGGTAATATCTCTGCATTTCAAGTTCCTAACCTAGAAGAAAGTTACAGTGTTGTTTGTGAATAACACATAAAGGACTAGGGACCATTTCTTCCTGTTCTCAGTTTCTTATCCCCATACCCCTCCATCCCCACCCCACCAAACAGAAACATGTCACTAGTTGCCACATCACTCATTTCAATCAATACCCTTGCCTTGATGAGTCATTTCAGGTGGATGATCTTTGTTCAAATATATTGAATAGTTTTAGCAAAACAAAACCATCTAAAATTAAATTATATTCTTTTAATAATAAGTGCAGAATTGTACTCTCATTCAGCAAAAATATAAATTTGGAATTGATAATTCTGTAAATTAGAATATCTATGTCCCACACCAAGGTAGATATTATTGCTTGTTCCACTTTAACAATGCACATTTCATTTATGACTGCAATTACCTGAAGGCTGTCATTTGTTATGTAAAACACATGAAAATCCTAGCTCTTTAGATGTACTATAAGCTCTTTGAGGACAGGAATTATGTGTTAGAACCATCACTAACTAGCCCAGATATTTACACACAGTCAGTGCAAAAGCAAACATTTTATTACGAAGACAACCAAAAAGAAATTGAGATGACTATGAATAAGATTGTCGTTTCTTTTAAGAACCATGGGAGGGAATGAAACAGGTCCAGATGTGTTTATTATGAGAAAAATTGGATCATTAATCTAAAGATCTCTAACCAATAATATTAATTAAGTTTCTAAACATCTTGCTGAAGTATAATTACCCATACTTTATAGAGTTGGGAAAGAAGCAGATGGCAATAATGTACTGGGCCCTACTCAGATACTTTCATTGCACTGCAATAAAATGGAAATCAAGCATCCTGGCTGGAAGAAAACATCTACGTCAGCTATTTTGACTTTCTCTAAGTATTGGTTGTAAGAATAACCCTGGTAAAATGACATTTTCCTGACATTATGTTTTTTCCTTTATGTTAGTGTAAAACAGTGGCAGAAAAAGCATGGTGTAAGTCAGACTTAGACTCAGGATTCTATTCTGCTTAGGAGATAAGACCTGATCATGTCACTACACCCCTTTACTTCAGTTCCCTCATCTGCAAAATGGGGCAGTAATAACCACGCCTATTGTAATAGGTCCCTGAGGATCAAGAGAACACATGGGAAAAGTTCCTGGAACACACCACATTCTCAAGAATTGGCAACCAGTGGTAGTGATCCCACACCAGATTTACTATCTGTGAAAGATTGAGTTTCCATGTTTGAAGTCTGCAAGGCATATTCAGGGAACAGTTTGGAAAACGTCCAGATGCCCCACTTCATGGCTCACATTGAGAGAACCCCAGTGCCTAACAAAAGGGAATAATGTTCTGCATTTCTCCAGACTCCATTTTTTTCGAATCTAAAATAATATGCTTGCTTTCGATAATCTTGAAGCAAACTCTGAATAAATATACTCTTGTTCTCAGAGAATTCAGGAGTAGTCCACGACAATAAAGATCATGCACACCAAAAGATTAAAATGGAATTATCTTTAACTCAGTGTAATGAAATAACTCCAGCCTTTCCTCATAAGGTTTGTACATTCAAAATACCCCTTTGCCATGCCCTTACTTATTGAAGAGGCCAAGTTTGTCTTACATTTAAGGATTAGCCTAAACCTATTTTGATGATGATAAATTTCTTAATTTTTTTTCTTATTCCATGTGTTTATACCTTTTTTTTTCTCTTTTCTAAATTTATTTCCCTTAAGCCTCAAGGGGTATTCCCCTATCCTCTCCTCCTCTACCAAATAGTATTGTAGATTTCAGTTATTTTTCCCTTTGTATTTACAACGTTTAATGCATAGGAATCTGCTTTTCGTTTCTTCTTAAGCAGTAGCCCCAGTGGCTCACTTCCATGGCTGATTCCTGCTACTCTTACCTGTGCCTCTTAGGATTCTTTTATGTCTTTCCTGAGCTATAGTTACAACAATTGCAAATACTACTTCAAGTGACAAAGTACTAGAATCTTGTACAATTGAATATTATTTTAGTTTATAATGCCTTTATTATAAACAATATTCTATTGGTCTTTTTAATCACAACAATGCATTAAATTTGATTTTTGGAGTATCTTAATAACTCTTGAGGATCATTATAAGCTCAGAATTCTCTAAAAATGGTTTGCACTATTTTACTCTCAAAGTTTTGCCTTGCATTTTTTTATGTGGAAATATATTTGCCATATTACTATTCACTTGAGCATTCTTATAAGATTGTCTTTAAATATGTATGCAATCTGCCCAATTGCTGCTTATTGGATAAAATCTTCCCATGAGACCATATTAAATCACAAAATAATATATTTTTCAGATCTTAAATATCAACAAAAGTTCTTCATTAACTCCCAAACACCTTTAAATTCCCAAACACAAGATGCTCAGGAAAGCAGAGACAAGCTGTGACACAGGCCAAATTTGCAGGCTGCCTGTTTCATTTTGTTTACACACAAGTGAAATTTGGAAATGAACAGCTTTAGTAACCATCAAACAATTCCCAAAACCAGGCTTGGTCAAGAACTTGAGAGCATAATAATATTAAAAGTTTATGAATCAGCTTGGACTTTTCTCTACACTGACCCCTACTTACCCTCTGCCCTTTACTTCTGGGCAAAGATAAATTCTGCTTTTCACATAACATTTTATTATTTGTAATAACAACAATATTGTCACAAAATATTAAATCATAGTATCTAGGGTTATTTTCATGTTTGGCCCTATAGCTTATTAGCAGTGAAAAAAAGAGAGAGAGAGAAAGAGAATCAAGTTCTGATACTGAAGAATTAACTTGTTATAAATACACATTTTATTTTCAAAGCTCTTTACATTTTGTAAAATGCTTTCAAAGAAATGATCTTAGATGGTTCAAAGCATAGACAACCTGGGTTTGAAAGCTGGGTCTGTGCATGAGCACTGTTGCCCTGATAAAGTTATTGAATTGCAGTTTCCTCATCTATAAATTGACTCTGATGGTAACAGAACAACCTCAAAGGATGACAAAGAAGACTAAACGATTTATGTTTATAAAACGCTTAGGATGGTGTCTGGCACGGGGCAAGTGCTAAATGAGTGATTTAAAAATAAACAAAGGAATAATACTTTTATTAACACTTTAAAAGGCAGATTTTATCAGTACCTGTGCAGAACTAGGAATCTGGAGCTCAGGGAGATAGAGGACTCTCCCAAATTCATGTGCCTACTGAAGATAATAACTGATTCAAATCCATTTATTCTGCTCCAAGTGGAATTCCCTTTTTTCTTTGCAGACGTTAAATTCTGTAAATTGAGTCTTCAAATTATGTATATCTAATCACTTATCTCATTTACACATCATGCAGCCAGTAATTGCAATCCGCAGAGATTCTGTATAATGAGATACCTTCATCCAGCAACCCTCCATAAACATTTTAGCAAGCGTAAGAGCACGTATACTCAATGCATTACAGACCTCACATCCGGGGTCTGAACCCACTTTATTAGTGACACTTAAAAACTGTTCGCAGACAAGATTCCCTTCTAATGAGAGACTAGAAGACAGTTAAAAGCCAGTATTGTTATAACTGTATCTTTCATGGTCTGGAAGAAAATGAGACTGGATACAGAAGGTCATTCTAGGACAGTTTAACAATAACCTCCACAGTCAACAGTCCAACTGCTTGTGCTACAGAGTATTATTTAACAGCCTGGTTACCCTGGTCTCATTACCAAGTATATATTTAAATTTTCCATGTGCCAAGAACTGTGTTATGGCCTGCGGAAAACGGGAAATATAAATTATATTCTCAAGATGCTTACGGACTATCAATAAAAATATATCCACGTTTATAGAATTACAGGGGACTATCATTTCTAGCTTGTTAGAGGTATGGTTCAAATACCAAATTGCTTGTCAGTCATTAATCCTGGGTATAGACGTACACAGGAGTTAAAGAAAATTTATACTTTTAAATGTATATATCTCTCTCCTTTTTGTACCTTTTTCTAAAAGATCATGTGTTACTTCTGTAATATGAAAAATGTAAAGTGCTTGGGGGATGGGGTTACGGCTCAGCAGTAGAGCACTCGCCTAGCATGTACGAGGCCCTGGGTTCTATCCTTAGCACCACATAAAAACAAACAAATAAAATAAAGGTTTGTGTCCAACTACAACTAAAAAATAAATATTTTTAAAAAATGTAAAGTGCTTGAATAAACATGAAAATGGAACCTAATGCAAGAAAAAAAATTCTGCTCATAAAAGGATAAGGGAATGATTTGGATTTTAAGAAGAAGCATTTATAAAGACTAAATGTAACAGTGATAAGGAAGCAACTGTTTAACTCTGTCCATATGCATATTGAAAAGAGTAGGAAGATATGCTGGGAAAGCTATACTGAGAATGTGATTCCCACATAGGTAAGATTTGCAAGAACTTTAGTAATTTTCCAGAAAGAATATGAGAGAGACATTTCAGGATTTGGAAGAAGCATGTGCAAAGTTTTAAAGGCATAATGTCAGGTGAGGTGAACATGGAATGTTCATACTTCTCCCTCTAGCAATCTCATAAAATGTAATGTAGGATGTGATGGTGAGAAATTAGGCTGTGGGAGCAATAGTAACAAAAACAGCATGGTACTGGTACCAAAACAGGTGGGTGGACCAATGGTACAGAATAGAGGACACAGATACCAATCCACAAAATTACAACTATCTTATATTTGATAAAGGGGCTAAAAGCATGCAATGGAGGAAGGATAGCATCTTCAACAAATGGTGCTGGGAAAACTGGAAATCCATATGCAACAAAATGAAACTGAATCCCTTTCTCTCGCCATGCACAAAAGTTAACTCAAAATGGGTCAAAGAGCTTGATATCAAATCAGAGACTCTGCGTCTGATAGAAGAAAAAGTTGGCTCCAATCTACATATTGTAGGGTCGGGCTCCAAATTCCTCAATAGGACACCCATAGCACAAGAGTTAAAAACAAGAATCAACAAATGGGACTTACTCAAACTAAAAAGTTTTTTCTCAGCAAGAGAAACAATAAGAGAGGTAAATAGGGAGCCTACATCCTGGGAAAAAATCTTTACTCCTCACACATCAGATAGAGCCCTAATATCCAGAGAATACAAAGAACTCAAAAAATTAAACAATAAGAAAACAAATAACCCAACAACAAATGGGCCAAGGACCTGAACAGACACTTCTCAGAGGAGGACATACAAGCAATCAACAAGTACATGAAAAAATGCTCACCATCTCAAGCAGTCAGAGAAATGCAAATCAAAACCACCCCAAGATACCATCTCACTCCAGTAAGATTGGCAGCCATTATGAAGTCAAACAACAACAAGTGCTGGCAAGGATGTAGGGAAAAGGGTACACTTGTACATTGCTGGTGGGACTGCAAATTGGTGAGGCCAATTTGGAAAGCAGTATGGAGATTCCTGGGAAAGCTGGGAATGGAACCACCATTTGACCCAGCTATTGCCCTTCTTGGACTATTCCCTGAAGACCTTAAAAGAGCGTACTATAGGGATACTGCTACATCGATGTTCATAGCAGCACAATTCACAATAGCTAGACTGTGGAACCAACCTAGATGCCCTTCATTTGAAGAATGGATAAAAAAAAATGTGGCGTTTATACACAATGGAGTATTACTCTGCATTAAAAAATGACAAAATCATGGCATTTGCAGGGAAATGGATGGCATTAGAGCAGATTATGCTAAGTGAAGCTAGCCAATCCCTAAAAAACAAATGCCAAATGTCTTCTTTGATATAAGGAGAGCAACTAAGAACAGAGCAGGGAGGAAGCGCATGAGAAAAAGATTAAACAGGGATGAGAGGTGGGAGAGAGAAGGGAAATTGCATGAAAATGGAAGGAGACCCTCATTGTTATACAAAATTACTTATAAGAGGATGTGAGGGGAAAGGGGAAAAAATAAAAAAAAAAAAACAAGGGAGAGAAATGAATTACAGTAGATGGGGTAGAGAGAGAAGATGGGAGGGGAGGGGAGGGGGATAGTAGAGGATAGGAAAGGTAGCAGAATACAAAAGTCACTAGTATGGCAATGTGTAAAAACGTGGATGTATAACCGATGTGATTCTGCATTCTGTATACGGGGTAAAAATGGGAGTTCATAACCCACTTGAATCAAATGTATGAAATATGATATGTCAAGAGCTATGTAATGTTTTGAACAACCAATAAAAAATAAATAAAAAAATATTAAAAAATAAATAAAACTACAAAAAAAAGAAATTAGGCTGTGGCATACAGATCTTGGTGAGTTCTAAACAACTTGCTAAAGATCATGAATCTTATATTTTTAAAGATTTTAAGGAGAGAACTGTCATAGTGAGATTTATATTTTAGACTGATCACAGATAGATTGCATTCAGTCATTCAATAAGTACCCATCAAACACTTTCAGATAGTAGACACTATTCTATTGTTAGGGATAGATCCAAGAGCAAAACAGACAAAAATTTAGTCACTTTTGGAAGCCAGCTTCTCTCAGCTTGTAAGAGCCCATTTTTGCATCTTCAGGAATTTTGCAAACCCATTGTTATAACTTGGAGCTTCAGGGGGCATGGCAGCATTTGTGCTGAAGAAACTGTGCAACTAAGACTTTCTTCGCCCCCAGAAAGTTGATTGCTAAACAATTATCAGCACAACACTGGAGAGATCCAGATCTCATAAATCTTATATTTGATATAAGTATGGAAATCATATCTACTGCATTTTATATAAAATATATTATACATAGCTCACATTTTATATTAAAAGTGCAATGGAGGAAAAATAGAACAAGATAAGGTCAAAGTAAAGACTTGTGGAAAGGGAAAGTTTGGGCACAGCCCTGAAGTAGTAGTGAACTTGGTGTGATGCAGGAGGTAGAGGCAGACAGTACCACTGGACACTGGGGTGGGATGAGTGACAGAAGCCCTTAGAAGGTGGTGCTGGAGAAGAAAAGGAACAGGATGAGAAAGAAAAAACAGTCCTTCATCTTTGTGCTGCATGGAATGGGGAGTTATTGGAAAGTTTTATCCAGAGGGAATAACACAATCTATGTACAGCAATTGTTGTTTGGTGCTTCCACTTAGTGTCCAGACTCCAGTCGTGTGGCTTCATGAATAATACCTGAAATTTACAAAACTCCATCACACCCTTTGCCTATATGTGACTTTTGTTTTAGATTATTATGCTTTTGTTTTTTATGATATCAACACGGCTGCCCCAAAATACGTTTGACTTCCATGATTTCTTCACATACACACACACACACAGAGAGAGAGAGAGAGAGAGAGAGAGAGAGAGAGAGAGAGATTCTCATCACCACTAAATCCTGCGAGTGAAAATTGGTCAGTGAAGAAGGAGGTCAACACAGCTTACCAGGCAAACAACACTTGCTGGTATACAAAATTACCAGAGGAATCTGCAGCTCCAGGCTGGACCAAGCCATTGCTTTGTATCATTGTTCAGGTCCAAATCCAATGAAATATTCCCTGATTATTTATATGGAAAGGAAAGTCATTTACATCCACCCTTTCATATTTCACAATATGAAACCCATTAATTCTAAACCATGGGCAAAGCATAAAGTCTATATTATAGGTTTTCCTTTTACACCAACTCTCAGCAAATTGCAATGGTGTAAGTCTTTATTTATGCACATTGATCTTTTAAGTGGTAAATTCTTAGAGGTCAGAGTACTAAAGTAGTCCCTACTTCACTGATTTTGAGTACCATGTAAGATTGTCGTTAGCAAGGAACTCTTTAGTAAATACTACAATGCTAATGGTACTAATGTTGATTGAGTAAATGTCACAAATAAGTAACTAGTGACAATTATTTTAAACCTGGTAAGTAGATGATTTTTTTCATTCTCCCCAAATAATTAGCTGATGTAATGTTTGAAATCACAGAGAAAATAGAAGTGGAACCAGTGAGTCTATAAATATTAGTGTGGAGTCAACACAAAACTAAAGACAAAATGTGCAAGATGCACAGTCAGCATGCCTTCCTGCAGTGTGTGGGCACCTTGATTCTACCTCTTCCTTT
Source organism: Marmota monax (assembly GCF_021218885.2). Classification (NCBI taxonomy): domain Eukaryota; kingdom Metazoa; phylum Chordata; class Mammalia; order Rodentia; family Sciuridae; genus Marmota; species Marmota monax. Next base: position 5,234,856 of record NW_026693811.1, read on the forward strand.
CCAGTCATAATAATACAGTAGTGACAGGAGTCCAATCTTGGAAAAATAATGGCTCTCCAATGTGCACTATGAGCTACTGATGAGTAAATAAGACAAAATTTTCCTAGCCCTTGATCACTTGGTCATGTTCTGCACATGACACAATGCTAACATAATGATGTTTCACAAATACCTCATCTATGTAGCCACTGCATTTAGTAGTAAAATTATGAATACATTTAAAACTGTCATTAAGTTATAAAAATATTTTTAATAACTGTAAGATGTTTCTCTAGGGACATATTTTTCAACTGATTTCTCAGAACATATGGATGAGCTGAATAAACAAGAGTCGTTTTATTCCAGTCAATAGTGTATTATTAACAAGCTGAATTTTCATTATTTATCATCTAGTTCATGGTCTCTCGTGTGCATACAAGCTCAGTGATTAAAATGTAGGGGTAGTATATTTTTATAATACAAATAGCATTTTGGTATTCTTTGTGAATTCTGAACAATTTAATAAATAGATGAAACAGTTAACAAATGTAATTTGAGGACTTCTTGAGGTTGAGATTATTGATAGCATACAACATCAATAGAATGAATATGTGCCACTTTCTCTTCACTCTGTTTCAATTCTTTGATAGGTGTAGCAGCGATCAATAAAATAAGACTCAGCACTTCTCCATCAAATTTGTATTTGGTACAAACATTGAAATCGAATACCTCCTACTTGTCTAATAATAGAAAAATGCACAATACAAGCCTGTGTCCATTCCAGTCATTCTGTAGATGCTTTATGCTTTTCACTGTGAGTCTGTTTGGAAGACTAATATTTAAAATAAAATTGTACTAATTATACTTCCCTGAATTCATATAATAGAATGATGTCTATCCAAGACTCTTCTAAATTTGTACAGATGATACAGCAAAGTAGAAAAATGAATGGTTTAATGCATTTGTGTGAAGTATTTCTTTAAAGTAATTTAGTGGTTTCAAGCAGTAACTGAATTGGTTAATTAATAGGGTGAAAAAAATCAGAAAACTGTGACAAAACATCTTACATGAGAGTTTATTTTTCTAAAAATCAGTATTAAAAAGAATTTATAAATTGTCAATGCTGGAAGTAATTTCTGATGAAATTTTCAAAGAAGAAAATCAGCCACTTTAAAGCTATCTTATTAAGTAAAATTCTTTCTATATTAGTGCTTCTTTTTTTCCAGTAGATTTTTCTGTTGTCAAAAGCTAAAATATCTCCAAAATGAACCCAGACTTTAAATAATTATAAGAACCTTGCCATTATGTAGTTACATGCTCTGTATCTAAACAGCTATGGCATTGTAATAGTTAAAATTCATCCATTTAATATCACTAATTATTTTCCCTCTGTAGCTTTGATGGGTTACTTATAGCCTGGAATAAAAAAACACTGTGGTAAGGACAACTGTACAGCAAGGTTAAGTGCCTTCTTGTCTTCAGTACCAATAATTACCTTTAAACAAAAAAAGGCTGTTTTCAGATTTGACAGTTAATTTACTAATGAGTATGTGGACCCAATTTATAATAAAGTAATATTGACCAGAAATAATCCTGCATTGGTACTCATCTGAATCATTTTATTGTTCATGTCTTCTATTAAATAAATTGGAAAGGATTAATTTTGCAAGATGGGATTGTCAGAGACGGCTGCATAAACTAGATGCATGTCAGCACTAAATTTAATTATTGATCACAATACAATAGTGCTGAGTGTTCCAATCCCCAAACAGCTTCCAGTAACTATCAGCAGATTCCAAATATAGAGAATGTAGTAAAAATTTGATTGCAAATGACTACATTTTTAATAAATAAATATTTCATCAACACTAAATAAAAATTTAATTTTATAGTACTATTTAGGTCATTCATTGAACTATGGAGCAAATGAGCGATGAATGAGGGTGACTCTCTTTAAGATACAAATTTTATTTTAATGTCTTAATGACCTCAGTCAGTATCCATCATTCTGATAAAGAAATAAAACTTGTGAACAGAAGTCCATTTAGAACATACAGTTGTGTTGTTGAAAATCACAAGGTGGCATCTGATTGCTTTAGCTTCATACCTGGAATTCCAGATCATATTCTACTGCACACTCTGGATCATGTAGCACAGAAATCGGTATTGGGTTATAATGTACTGTAACAATTTGGAGTTGGTTGAACACTGGGAAATTGAATTCATTAACTGGCTATAAAATATGGAATAAAGGTTTTTCAATTTAAAATAAATATGTATACATGAGCTGGTTGGATTTTTGAGTAAATTTGACTAATCCTGGTGTTCATTACTTCATTGATAAAACATTAAGACATAATTCAAAATCTACCTTAAACATGCAACCAAACAGATTTTCAGTTGCCTTTTGTAGAATTATGTCAGAATAAATGAACATGGAGATATAATACATCTATAAGAATTAAGATAATGAGCTTGCTATCACAAACATGGACACTATATGTTTCTGTGTGTTGCTGTCAATGAAATTCCAGGTAGTTGGTAAACACATTACTTTATTATATAACCAAAAATATTGAATTTAAAATAAAAATAGATATACTAGTATTGTTATTACATATATATGTATATACATGTACATATATATGTGTGTGTGTGTATATATATATATATATATATATATATATATATAGTATTGCTATTATACAGAGATATATTGGATATATTAGTATTGGAATATTTATTCTTTGACTAGTGTCCAAAGAAAAACATAAAAAATATTTAACACTATGTGAAATATAAGTGTATAAGTTATTTTATTTTAAATCAGTACAAAAATTGCATAATTGCATAGCTAAATAAATCTTAAAGGAAAAAAAATGATACTCATTGATTTTATCCAGAATTTATAGAGTAAAATTTGTGCAAATGTTGATTAGATCATTTTGACTTATTCAACCCATTTCTAATTTGATATGAAACTTTGGAAATTAATATATTGCTTTAATTTTGATAAGCACTAGTAAGGGAGAAAGTTATCATTATTCTAATAAATTTTTTAAATGTGTCTTGACAATTTTTCAATTTCCTCTGACCTTTTGAACAATAATAATTCTTTACTTTAAAATTCATCAGTTTGAAATAGAATTTATTCTACTCTATCTTGAATTTGAATCCAGTTATTCTTTTTTGTATTATTGTAGTAAATTGCTAAATTAAAAATAAAAGGCTTAGATCTATCTCAAAATTTACTTACTTATGTGACAGCACAGTATATTAAAGAGTCTAGACATCAGGGCAATGCATGTGGTAGTTCAAAACCCAAATCATCCAATTAAAACAATATCATCTCAGCAATTCACTTAATTTCTATGTCTCAGTTTATTAGTCTGTGAATTTTTAAAATTACTTTTAATGAAATAGTCTAATTTTGGATATATATCATTAAAATTAAAAGGTTATTTTAAGAAGATGCAATCAATGTCTAACCTCATCATTATTCTACTTGTCTTCACTCTAAATAAATGATTTGTCATATATTACATACCAAAGTATGCACCATATATACTATTTATGCTACCCTGTTTAGAACATACATAATTTTGTGGCACATGAAAGTTATATGACATTCAAATTTTGAACGTCACACAGTGACTTTGAGACATCACAACACTTCAAAAAAATAGTAAATATATCAAGTAACATTGAATTCATCAAGTATAATCTGTCTAATGGGAAATAGAATTCTATTTCAGAAATTTTCAAGGAATTAAAATACATCATTTTGTATAACAAGTTTTTGCCTTACAAGTTATGGAAATTAAACTAGCTAAAAGAATGAAGAGAATGTCAATAAATAGAATTACAGAAGGAGAATGGTCTTCCAGACAGTTCAATAAAGACCATGCAAGCGTTTCAGGTTGGCCCATTTCTGAATGTTTGCTTCATCCTCATGATGTCTTTTCTCATGAATACAAGGCCTTGGCTTCCTTGCTCACATCTAAGGTAGAGGAACTGAGGTCTGCACATCAGATCTGCAGGTCATGACTAACTCAACCTCCTGTTTTCACATGGTCCATAAGCTAAAGTGGTTTTTACATATCAAAGTGGTTGAGGGAAAGAGCATGAGAAAAATAATAATTTGTGGCACATGAAAGTTATATGACATTCAAATTTTGAATGTCCATAAATAAAACTTTATTGGAACACAGTCATCTTCAAGCATATGCATATTGTCTGCAACTGCTTCCATGGTGAAATGACAGGAAGAATTAAGTAGCTGTGGCAAGGATGGTATCATGTTCCGAGCTATAGATGAAATATCCTGAGTTCTACTTTGAAGGACTATCATAAAATAATCCCAAAACTAGGGAAATGACGCACATTGGTTGTACTAAGCCTGGGTATCTGCCTCAAAACAACCACTGAAGCCAAGGGGATATGATTATTTTAATTGGCTTTGTCTATCTGTGCTACCCAATATGGAATCTACTAAGCATGTATGGCTATTGAGCAAATGTGATTGAGGAATTGAACTTTTTTCTTTCGCTTAATTTTAATTCACTTTTATTTAAATTTGAAAATTGGTATTAAATTCAATATACGTAAGTATATTTGGGGCAACCTAAATATTTAATTTTATATTATACTATAAGCTTAATAAAATCTAAATACAGATAATATATTTCAGATGAAAATTTAGCATTAAAATTGAGGTATACTATAAGTATTTTAAAATACATAACAAATTTTGAAGACTTGCTATCAAAAAATGGCTATAAAACATTTCATTAATATCTTATATAATTTCATTTTGAAATAATACTTTTAATTTACATATAATATTGGTTAATATTTCCTTTTATTTTTTCATACATATTTACCTGAATATTTAAAATTTTATGTATGACAGTTAAGCTTTGACACATCAATTTCCAGTGATAACCAAAGATCTAAGTGTTATGTCTTGGTAGAGAGAGATTTAGATCCTAGGTTTGCAACATATTCATGTCTACTATGAAAGAAACTGTCAAAATGAACCAAGAAAGTACTTAAAATAAACATTTTCAAGTGATAATTAAAAATTAAATTTTAAAAATTGAATTAAAGCCAATTTCTGAATAAAGAGCAATATTTGCATAATTTAAAGAATATTAGAGCAAGGAATTGTTTTCTGTTTCATGGATTATATATAGCAGACACATGTGTGAGGCACGGAGGAAACTGCTATACCAAAGTGTCCTTAAAATATACTGGACTTAAAAACTATAGGAATTTATTTTCTGTAACAAAACAGTTAAAGAAGTGTCTAGATCCATTCGTGGACTATGTGTGGCCCACATCATCATGGAAGCCCATAGAATAGGAAAATCTGGTATTTGGGAACTTCAAGTGGCAATCCTCCTGACAAGATCGCCCAGATACATGTGAGTCCTATTGAACTCTGCCAGGTCCCACACAGCACTGGAGATGGGGTAACCTGTTGTAGCCACACAGCCTCTCAGAGATGGGTATAGCCTGCCAAGATGCCAATCAACCTTCTGACTGCAAGAGATCAGGAAGCAAGCCTCCACCCCTGCCTTTGATGTACCTCCTTAAATAAAACCACCCAAGCCATTTTCCAATTGTTCAGTTCTAGCTCCTACCAGAACTGGTAGGATAAATCTATCAGATGCTCCCTTAAAACTGTAATCCTGACTTTTTCTTTTATTTCTTCGCTATTTCAGACTTTATTTTCTCAGGTGACTTATCCTCTCCTGAGCAGGAAAAATTACCATGGCAAGGTGCTGGCTGCCTCACAATACAGAAGTACAGGATTCAGGCTAGGAAGGTCATTTTTGCACCATTCAGTTTGTCAAGGGATCCAAAATCATTCTTATTGCTGCCAAGAAACTGCACCACTCAGATAGATACCCTGTGGCAAGTAATATGGATGCCCGGAAATTCCAGCTGTCACCTCTCTGGTTCCACCAACACTGAGCACTGAGATTACTCTACCCTGGGATGCCACCAATGATTATGCCCAGCAGAGGTGCTAATGTAAACCCTTTCTACAGAACACAGGTCTGACAGGCAAATCAGCAGGAGGAGTCCCTGCCAGCATCACCAAATCTTTATTATACTGAGCTGCCATCTCTTAGTGGCCATTTCTTATGTCCAGTTCTCCTTCTTTCTCTTGTTTTATAGAGGGTAGAACTGCACAGACCTGCTGAGAGCCACAGCCGAGTCAGAATGGCACCTGGCATTTTGCCGATAGCATTGGTTGACAGGCAAGCCATTAAGATGATGCTGGATTGATTCGGTTGTATATTAGACCTTTACTGTCCACCTGGGCCTGCTACTTTGGAGTTCTCGTGGGGATTCTCGGAGAGTTCCCATTGGTTGGGGAAGTGCGGGAGGAGGGATTTCCGGAAGAGGGATTTCCCCTTGTTGGTTGCTGGAGGAGCCGCTTCGGTGGCGTTCGGGGAGCATGTGTGGAGTGTGCTGGTGGAGTTCAGAAATAAAGTTTCTTCCTGCTTCAGTGGCTCGTGATTTGTGCCCAGCCAGACTGCGGCACAGACCCCTGAAGTTTCCCATTGTGTATTCCTGCTCTTCCACCCTTATCTTTTGGAAATATTTTCTCCAACAAATATTTTTATTTTTTTTAATTTTTATTTTTTACCAATGTTTCTACATTAATTTATTTAACACTTAATCAGAACAATCATTTGACTGTACACCTGTATAGTGTACATATTTTTTAAAGTGCAAAATATTGACCACAAGCATATGGTTATGAAACTGAATGCCCACAATGTACCTAAGTAAAAACTTTTGCTCATTTAAAGACACAGCATTTTCTGAAAGGTTTCTGGACCTTAACTGCTAGTCAACATCTTCCATTTAAGTTTTTCTGAACTGGTTCAGATTCCTTAGCACCTATGCAGCTGGTGTTAAAAAGGGCGTAAAAAAATCACAATTCCAACAGCTATTTCCATAGGTGATGTCAGCTGCTGCTACAGGGGGCTCTGATTGAAAGAGGCAGCACCAAGATGCAGGTAGAGCAAGACCATGTGGCGGAGAAGGAGGGAAGGACATGCAGATGAAGCAGGGTGCGTCAAATGCTAACAGACAAGAGAGACTAACCAGACACCACTGGAGAGGTGATGCAAGGCTCAGTGATAGAAGCATTGACAGGAATGGCGGGAAGTTAGTTTGTGCATGAACCCCAACCACCCCATGGGCTCCTCCTGCCCCTTCTATTCAATCTTCCAGTAAATCTTTTGCACACTTAATGTTACTTTTATGTCTGCTTTTAGGGGTACCTGGACTAACACACCTTTATTCTGATGTCATCCCATCCCATCCCCTGGTTAGAACATTTGCCTGCCTGGTCAAACCAGCAGCTCGGGAGGCTGACTCAGGAGGATCATGAGTTCAAAGCCAGCCTCAAGCAAAAGCGAGACACTTAGCAACTGAGTGAGATCCTGCTTCAAATAAAATACAAAAAATAGGGTTGGGGATTTGGCTCAGTGATTGAGTGTCCCTAATATCAATCCCTGGTACTGCGCCCACAAAATATTCAGATATTTGGAAGATTATTTACCAATTTTCTACAAATCATACATAAAGTACATGTTACTCAGCTTGTAGATGCTGACATTGTATTACATGTTGTATGAATCACTTGGAAAGACTCTCCCTAAAATTATTAGTAGTAGCAATACCAGTGGTTGAACCCAGTGGTGTTAACCACTGAGGTTCATCCCAAATCTTTTTATTTATTTGTTTTGTAAAATTTGAGACATGGTCTCCACAGGGCCTTGTTAAGTTCCTGAGGCTGTCTTTGAACTTGACATCCTCCTGCCTCAGTCTCCTAAACCACTGGGATTACAGGTGAGTTCCACCAGGCCTTGCCTTTGAAAATTATTAACAAAAAATACATTGGGATATTGAATCAAACCAATTGAAAATCCTAATTTTATCATTTTGACATAACTCTTCACAATGTTTACAATATCGTTTTTATTATCAGTTGAGAATACTTAGGCTTTGGAACATGCTGCATTTGCATTTTTTTCTGTCCCTGCTCCTCGGCCTTTCAGAAGGTAAAACTCCCGTCTTGCTCTTGCTTTCCTCTACACGCCATGTCTTCTCCTTGTTAATGAACACATTGTACCCACACTGGTATCAATTGTTGTCCTTCCATTAAAAAACCTACTCAAAAAATCCAGCTAAGTGTGCCATATGATGTCTGCAGGGACTCTGATACACCAGCCAGAACCATGGATATGTAGATTGCAACATGAAAGTGTAAAAGACCTATGAGGAGGAATCCTAATACATAATTGGGCAGATATGTTAACCCAGATACTCTCTGTTGTCTCTTCACCCTTCTTCTTTCTCACTTGGCCCTCCAGAGTTTAACCTTTATAGACTATACCACACTGATCTCTTGTTTTCTAGGTTCGGCCAATGGAGGGCCCCTAGTAAGAAACACAGGGTGGTTGGAGAGAAAGAAAGAGCTTCAGGTACTTCTCAACCTATTTGTTTCTTTCTGCAAGGTAGTTGAATAATGATTCCCCTCTATAGCTGCCATCAACTTCTTTTCCATCCCTTCTCTATTTTTGTAGACAGCCCCTTTATTATTACCTCTTTAATCACCCTTCAGTGACAGATTAATCATGGAAAAGAAACAAGACTAGATAATCAGATTGGGTATAGAAAATAATTTAAAATAAAATAAGGATGCTATAATATATTAGGATGGGGGAGGAATTAAACATCATAAGGTAATTATTTAGTCATTTAGAAATGAAGAGAAATGTAGATTCTTTCTAAATACTTAGACCTAAATATATTTCAGAAAGTAAAATAGCTAAATGAAATCATTCAAAAGATGAAACAAAGCATAAACTCAAGATGCTGAAAGTCACCATAAGTGAGAAGATGAATAATTTTTACTATTTCTTCTCCCTAAGTACCCATAAACAGTAAGAAAGGTTGTAATCAACTGGAAAATATTTGAAATGAACATATGTGTGCAAAAGATTAGAAAACTTAATGTAGAAACCAATAAGGAAAAGACAAGCCCAACTAGAAAAATGTAAGATAATATGAGTAAAATAATTCTTAAAAAAGTATAAAAGACATAATCCTAAAAACATAATCAACTGTATTAGTAATCCCAGGAGGAGATGTTAAATTTCTCAAATGGATAAGGGATGAAATACTACCTATGACATGATAGCAAAAGATACTAAATGTTTCTGGGAATATGATAAACTGTTAACATCATTCTAAAAGTTGAATAAAATTAAAGTATTTGAAAATATTACTACTGTTTAATACAATGTTTCAAGATGGCTAATCTCTTAAAGAATGATTTGGTGTGATATGCAGATTGTTAATTTAGGTTGAGTGGGTTTTGTGTGTGTGTGTGTGTGTGTGTGTTTTGGAGTTTGTCCCAGATTTTAAAAATTTCTTTATTTATTTTAATTAGTTATACATAATAGTAGAATGCATTTATGCACTTTGATATATTATACACAGATGGGGTATAATTTCTCTTTTTTCTGAGTGTAAATCTTGTAGAATCATATTGGTCATGAGTCACATATATACCTAAAGTAATAATGTCTCTTTCATTCTACTATCTTTCCTATCCCCATATCCCCTCCCCATCGTTCCGGTCCCATCACTTCCCTCTACTTAATCTAAGGTAACGCTATTCATCTCTAGTGCCCCGTGTCTTATTGTGAATTAGCACCCGCATATTAGAGAAAACATTTGGCCTTTGGTTTTGTGGGATTGGCTAATTTCACTTAGCATGATATTCTTCAACTCCATCCATTTACTGGTGAATGCCATAATTTCACTCTTCTTTAAAGCTGAGTAATATTCCATTGAATATATATACCACATTTTCTTTTTTTGTTTGTTTGTTTTTGGATTTTCAGGCTTTTCTTTCCTTTTTTATTTTATTTTTTTTATTGGTTGTTCAAAACATTACAAAGCTCATGATATATCATCTTTCATACATTTGACTCAATTGGGTTATGAACTCCCATTTTTACCCCAAATACAAATTGCAGAATCACATCGGTTACACACTCACATTTTTACATAATGGCATATTAGTGAATGTTGTATTCTGCTACCTTTCCTTTCCCCTACTATCCCCCCTCCCCTCCCATCATCCTTCTCTACCTCATCTACTGTACCACATTTTCTTTATCAATTCATCTATTGTGGGACACCTAGGTTGATCCACATTTTAGCTATTGTGAATTGAGCTGCCAAAAACATTAATGTGGCTGCATTACTATAGTATGCTGATTTTAAGACTTTTGGGTGTAAACCAAGGAGTGGGATAACTGGGTCAAATTGTGGTTCCATTTCAAGTTTTCTGAGGAATCTCCATACTGCTTTCCATAGTGATAGCACCAGTTTGCAGTATGTATGGATGTACATACTGCAGCAATGTATGGATGTACCTTTTTTTACACATCCTAGCCAACATTTTTTGTTTCCTGTACTCATAATGATTGCCACTCTGACAGGAGTGAGATGAAATCATAGTAAAGTTTTTATTTGCATTTCTCTAAATATTAGAGATGTTCAATAGTTTTTCATACATTTGCTGGTCGATTGTATTTCTTCTTATGTGAAGTATCTGTTCAATTCCTTAGCCCATTTATTGATCAGATTATTCGTTTTTGTGGTGTTAAGTTTTTTGAGTTCTTTATATATCCTAGAGATTAATGCTTTTTTGGAGGTGCATGTGATACAGATTTTCTCCCAACCTATAGACTCTCTCTTCATGGTATTGTTTCCTTTGCGGAGAAGAATCCATCCCATTTATTGATTCTTGATTTTACTTCTTGAGCTCTAGGGGTCTTGTTAAGGGAGTCAGATCCTAGGCCAACATGATGATGATTTAGGCCATTTTTTTCTTCTATTAGGTGCAGGGTCTCTGTTCCAGTATCTAAATCTCTGATCCACTTTGAGTTAATTTTTGTGCAGGATGCAAGATAGGGGTTTAATTTCATTTTGCTACATATAGATTTCCAGTTTTGCCAGCACAGTTTGTTGAATAGGCTATCTTTTTTCCAGTGAATGTTTTTAGCTCCTTTCTCTAGTACAACATAATTGTATTTATGTGGGTTTGTCTTTGTGTCCTCTATTCTGTACCAAGTCTATGTTGGTGCCAATACTATGCCATTTTTGTTACCTTAGCTCTGTAGTATAGTTTAAGTTTTGGTATTGTGATGCTTCCTGCTCCACTTTTCTTGCTAAGGATGGGCTTAGCTATTCTGGGTCTCTTATTTTTCCAAATAAATTTTATGATTGCTTTTCCTATTTCTATGAAGAATGAATTGTGATTTTAATAGGAATTGCATTAAATCTTTATAAGGCTTTTGCTACTATGGTCATTTTGACAATATTAATTCTGCCTATCCAGGAGCATAGGAGATCTTTCCATCTATTGAGGTTTTCTTCAATTTCTTCTTTAGTGTTCTGTAGTTTTCATTGTAGAGGTCTTTCACCTATTTTTTTAGATTGATTCCCAGGTATTTAATTTTTTTGAGGTTATTGTGAAAGGAATAGTTTTCCTAATTTCTCTTTCAGTGGATTCATTGCTGATGTATAGAAATGTGTTTGATTTATGGGTATTGATTTTATATCCTGCTACATTGCTAAATTCATTTATTAGTTCTAGAAGTTTTCTGGTGGAATTTTTTGGGAACTCCTAGATATAGAATCATGTCATCAGCAAATAGTGATAGTTTGAGTTCTTCTTTACCTATTCATATCCCCTTAATGTCTTTCTTTTGTCTAATTGCCCTGGCTAGATTTTCAAGGATGATGGTGAATAGAAGTGGTGAAAGAGGACATTCTTTTTTTTTATTATTGGTTGTTCAAAACATTACAAAGCTCTTGGCATATCATATTTCATACATTAGATTCAAGTTGGTTATGAACTCCCAATTTTACCACAAATAAAGATTGCAGAATCACATCGGTTACACATCCACATTTTTACATAATGCCCTATTAGTAACTGTTGTAATCTGCTACCTTTCCTATCCTCTACTATCCACCCTCCCCTGCCCTCCCATCTTCTCTATCTACCCTATCTACTGTAATTCATTTCTCTCCTTGTTTATTTTCCCATTCCCCTCACAACCTCTTATATGTAATTTTGTATAACAATGAGGGTCTCCCTCCATTACCATGCAATTTCCCTTTTCTCTCCCTTTCCCTCCCACCTCATGTCTCTGTTTAATGTTAATCTTTTCTTCCTGCTCTTCCTCCCTGCTCTGTTCTTAGTTGTTCTCCTTATATCAAAGAAGACATTTGGTATTTGTTTTTTAGGGATTGGTTAGCTTCACTAAGCATAATCTGCTCTAGTGCCATCCATTTCCCTGCAAATTCCATGATTTTGTCATTTTTTAGTGCTGCGTAATACTCCATGGTGTATAAACGCCACATTTTTTTTACCCATTCATCTATTGAAGGGCATCTGGGTTGGTTCCACAGTCTAGCAATTGTGAATTGTGCTGCTATGAACATCAATGTGGCAGTATCCCTGTAGTATGCTCTTTTAAGGTCTTCAGGGAATAGTCCAAGAAGGGCAATAGCTGGGTCAAATGGTGGTTCCATTCCCAGCTTTCCCAGGAATCTCCATACTGCTTTCCAAATTGGCCTCACCAGTTTGCAGTCCCACCAGCAATGTACAAGAGTGCCCTTTTCCCCACATCCTCGCTAGCACTTGTGGTTGTTTGACTTCATAATGGCTGCCAATCTTACTGGAGTGAGATGGTATCTTAGGGTGTTTTTGATTTGCATTTCTCTGACTGCTAGAGATGGTGAGCATTTTTTCATGTACTTGTTGATTGCTTGTATGTCCTCCTCTGAGAAGTGTCTGTTCAGGTCCTTGGCCCATTTGTTGATTGGGTTATTTGTTATTGTCTAATTTTTTGAGTTCTTTGTATACTCTGGATATTAGGGCTCTATCTGAAGTGTGAGGAGTAAAAATTTGTTCCCATGATGTAGGCTCCCTATTTACCTCTCTTATTGTTTCTCTTGCTGAGAAAAAACTTTTCAGTTTAAGTAAGTCCCATTTGTTGATTCTTGTTATTAACTCTTGTGCTATGGGTAAGAGGACATTCTTTTGTTGTTCCAGTTGTTAGAGGGAATGCTGTCAAATTTTCTCCATTTAGAATGAGGTTTAGCATATGTAGCTTTTGCAATGTTTTGAATGTGCTCCTACTATTCCTAGTTTTTCTAGTGTTTTGAACATGAAGGTGTGCTGTATTTTGTCAAAAGCTTTTTCTGCATCTATTGAGATGATCATACAATTCTTAGCTTTAAGACTATCCATATGATGAATTATGTTTATGGATGTCCATATGCTGAAAGAACCCTGCACCCTGGGATGAACCCCACATAATCATGGTGCACTATCTTTTTAATATGTTTTTGTATGCGATTTGCCAGAATTTTATTGAGAATTTTTGCATCTATGTTCATCAGGGATATTGATCTGAAGTTTTCTTTCCTTGATGTGTCTTTGTGTGGTTTTAATATCGGGTGATATTAGCCTCATAGAATGAGTTTTGAAGGGTTCCTTCCTTTCTATTTTATGGAATACTTTGAGGAGTATTGGTGTTAATTCTTCTTATAAAGTCTTTTAAAGCCAGTCTACTAAAACTATCATAGTAAAGAAATTTCAATATGTTGAGTCTCTGCTACAGTTAGTATCATGCAATAAAACTAGCATTACAGTATTAGGATCGGTTAGATTTATTCTATTTAAATAGTTCCACTTATGTAATTGTCTCTGTTCATCAATCTAAAAATGAATGTGTGCTTCAACTTTCCTTTTACTTTCTTCTGCCTCAGAAATTTCTGTTTTCTCCATTATTTCTTATTTTACCCATCGGTTTTTGAAAAATGTACTACTGTACTACGGAACTATAGTAACAAAAATAGCAGGGTATTGGCACCAACATAGACTTGTAAACCAATAGTACAGAATTAGAAGACAAAGAGATAAACTCTCATAAATATGGTTATGTCACACTAGACAAAGGAGCCAAAAACATTCACTGGAAAAAAAAAATAGTCTATTCAACAGATGGCTGAGAATCCATCTGTTCCTGGGGTTTTCTTGGTTTGTAGGCTTTTGATGGTGTTTTCTATTTCTTTACTTGAAATTGATCTGTTTAAATTGTGTATGACCTCCTCATTGAGTTTGGGTAGATATATATCTCTAGAAATTTGTCGATGTCTTCAATATTTTCTATTTTATTGGAGTATAAATTTTCAAAAATACTTTATAATTATCTTCTGTATTTCAGACATATTCACTGCAATATTTAGCTCTTCATCTTGTATTTTAGTAATTTGAGTTTTCTCTCTTTATCTCTTTGTTAGCCTGGCCAGGGGTTTATCTATTTTATTTATTTTTTCAAAGAACCAACTTTTGTTTTGTCAATTTTTTCAATTGTTTCTTTTGTTTTGATTTCATTGATTTCAGCTCTAATTTTAAAGATTTCCTGTCTTCTACTGTTTTTGATGTTGATTTGTTCTTCTTTTTCTTTGAGATGTAGTGTTAGGTCATTTATTTGACTTTTTGTTCTTTTAATGAATGCACTCATGCAATAAACTTTCCTCTTAGTTCTGACTTCATAGTGTTACAGAGATTTTGATATGTTGTATCATTTACCTCTAAGAATTTTTTTTTATTTCATCCTTGATTTCTTCTACTATCCATTCATTAGTCAACAGTGAATTATCTAGCCTCCGTTTGTTACAATAGCTTATATTTTTTTTATTTTATCATTGATTTCTAATTATATTCCATTGTGGTATGATAGAATTCAGGATATTATACCTGTTTTTTGTATTTACTAAGAGTTGTTTTGTGGCATAAGATATGGTCTATTTTAGAAAAGGAGCCATGTGCTGTTGAAAAGAAAGTATATTTTCTTGTTGATGGATGAAATATGCTATATATGTCTGTTAAGTCTAAGTTATTGATTGTATTATTTAGTTCTAGAGTTTCCTTGTTTAATTTTTGTTTGGAAGATCTGAACAGTAGTGAGAGTGGTGTGTTAAAGTCACCCAGTATTATTGTATTGTGGTCTGTTTGACACTTGAAATTGAGAGGGTTTGTTTGATGTACATAGATGCTCCATTGTTTGGGGTCCAAATATTTAATATTATCTCATCATTAAAAGAAAAATTAAACAGATAAAAAATAATAGAGTTGTTTATTTGTTCATTTCTTTGGTTGAGAAGTGTTTGTTTGGTTTGACTAAATAGTAAATGATATTTTAAAAGATACCACTTGATGAGATATTAAATAACACTTCACATGACATCATTTTATTATTGTCCCTTTCTTTTATGTATTTAATTTGTTCACAACCAATTCAGTTTCATAGTAGCAACTAGTTTTTAACTAAAGTACTCGACTTTTCTATATTTGTTTCATTTATTATTTACGACTTCATTTCCTTTCTTTGAGATTGCCCGATACAAAAAAAACATTACTCATAAAATGCAATAAAATTATTCAGTATATTATTTAATTGACATTTATGCTATTACCAAAAACAACTTATATTCCAATTTATATTACCTTTAATGTAGGTATAAGCCAGTCTCCTAAAACCATCATAGTAAAGAAATTTCAATATGTTGAGTCTCTGCTATAGTTAGTATGATGCAATAAAAGTAGCATTACAGTATTAGGATTGGTTAGATTTATTCTATTTAAATAGTTCCACTTATGTAATTGTCTCTGTTTATCAATCTGAAAAATGAATGTGTGTTTCAACTTTCCTTTTACTTTCGTCTGCCTCAGAAATTTCTGTTTTCTCCACTATTTCTTATTTTTCCCATAGGTTTTTGAAAAATGTAAAAACAATGGCATTTCCATTCATTTTGCTATTTATACTCACTCATATTTATTTCTAATATATTTCAGTACTACTTTACTAAGTGTTATGTAAACATATTATTAACACATAAAAAGAAAAGTTAAATTGCTTTCATTGTGCTTAATCATGCTAGGAAGCTAGATGAATTTCCAATACAAATCCAGCATAATTTCCTGATTATGTTTTTACTCTAAAACTTCTAGAATTTTACACGAGAAAATCCATAGAGCGATTCCCTGCCTTAACTGGCAATCAGTCTTCAGATAACCACAATCAACTTCAACAAAACCACAAGCCCCAAATAAGGCAACAGAAGGCCCCTAAGCCTCAGAGAAAGTGGTTGTCACTAGAATCTTGTTCTATAGGTTAGGCATGGCATTATCCTCAGGACAGAACAAATTGATTTAGTGTGCGTGTTTGACTAAAGTAAACAGTAAAGGGTAAATAGAACAAATCCAAAAGAGTCTGTGGATAGATTAGAGAAAAAATATTTCTCAAGAAGAAGCTAGCAAAATAGTGAAAGACCCAAAGGTCATTATTAATCCACCCATTCATCCCATAGGTATGTACTGTGCATTAAGAGGTAGGCCCTATCCCAAGCACTGAGGATGTAACAGGAGCAAAACAAATGAAGCTCCTGATCTCAAGGTGCCTTGAATTCTACTAGGAAGAGGAATATTTAGATAGATACATTAAAAAAACAAACAAAGCACTATGTTCTGAGGCTGATGGTGATAAATTGAAAATGTGTGTTCTCTTTATAAAAAAAAAATGGTCAGGAAAGGATATTCTTGATGGGTAATATTTGGCTTAAGATAGTGAGGGAGCAGGTTATGTGCATAAAAGAAACCTTTCGCTACTTTCTTGTACCCCAGTTTTGGGGTACAAGAAAGTAGCAAAAACAGTAATGAGACCAAAGCATCTGGATCACCATGGAAAAAGGATAACTGGTATGAAATTAGATTTCTGACAAACCAGACATTCAGATTTTTCAACCATGCCAAGAGTTCTTGATTCATTAATTTTCAACCTGGCAGTAAACCATTGGAGACTGATGATAGAAGTATTCTACATGATCTGGACTTTAATTTTTTAAAGATCACACTGGCTTCTGGGAGGAGAGGTGGAATCTTGAAGGCTGGATAGAAGTGTGAGTACAGCTATGATGCAAATGCAGAGATAAAGCAGCTCAGACCAGGGTGGGAAAGGTGAGAACAGTAGAAAGTTGGTCATATTTTGCATGTATTTCTAAGACAGTGTTCACAGGATAAACTGACAATAGGTTTGGGGAGTGCAAAAGAGTAATGGAAACATTTTTTCAACGTTTTAAGCTAAAGCTATTAGAAGAATATAGAGTTGTTTTTTTTAAAGTGAGGAGAACAGGCAATTTTACGAAGGAAAATCAAGAATTTGTTTCAACACCTTTTAAATTTAGAGTTACCAAGCCCAGAACACCCACACTAGCCCACATAGGACCCAGGCTCTCAGTAGGCCTAGTCCACCCCTCAAGACAATTGGGGCAAACACACCCCCCCCCCAAGAGCCTAACCTCTGGTGCAGGACTGCCCCTTCCAACCAGCAGACTACCTGAGGAGGTCAAGCCTAGAGGCCCAGATCTACCCATGCTGACTTGCCCAGGAACCAGGTCCAGGATGCAATAGCATATACTGCGGGACACTGTTGAGGGCCACAGCCGAGTCGGGATGACGCATGGCATTTTTGCCAGAAGTAGTGGTTGAGAGGTGACGCTAGTGAGCCATTAAGATGATGACTTTTGAGTTCCCGTTGAGTTCCGCTTGAGCTCTCGCGGGGATTCCCGGAGAGTTCCCATTGGTTGGGGAAGTGCCGGAGGAGGGATATTTTCGATTGCTGGTTCCTGGAGGAGCCCTGTGGGTGGCATTCGGGAGAGTTCCTGGGGAGCGTGTGTGGAGTGTGCTGGTGGAGTTCAGAAATAAAGTTTGTTCCTGCTTCAGTGGCTCGTGATTTGAGCCCAGCCAGACTGCGGCAGGACACCAGCAGGGTCAGGCTCAATATCAAGGTGAAGTACAGACAAACAGCAAGAGTAGTACAAGAATATAGGGAAGGAACTATAATATCTCAGATCCACACTGTAAGAAAGGAAGACACATAGACAACATGAAAAACCAAGGGAGGAAAGTTCCCCAAACAAACCAGGACACTATAATCACAGAACCCATGGACAATGAAATTGATGAAATGTCAGAGAAGGAGTTTAGAAGGTTCATGATTAAAATGATCTGTGAATTAAAGAATGACCTAAATGAGCAAATACAGGCAAAAATTGATCATTCCAACAAAGAGATAAGAGAGCAAATACAGGTAGCAAAAGATTACTTCAAGAGAGATAGAGACTTTAGAATAAAAAAAAAAAAAAACTCAATAGGAAGCATAACCAACAGACTAGATCACTTGGAAGAAAGAACATCAGATAATGAAGACAAAGTATACAGTCTGAAAAATAAAGTTGATCACAAAGTGAAGATAGTAAGAAACCATGAACACAACTTCCAAGATTTATGGGACAGCATCAAAAGACCAAATCTAAAAGTTATTGGGATAGAGGAAGGCACAGAGTTTCAAACCAAAGGAATGCACAATCTCTTCAATGAGATAATATCAGAAAATTTCCCAAGCATGACAAACGAATTGGAAAACCAAATACAACATGCTTACAGGACACCAAATGTACAAAGTTGCAACAGATCTACACCAAGGCACATTATAATGAAAATGCCTAGCATACAGAATAAGGATAGAATCTTAAAAGCCACAAGAGAGAGGAATTAGATTACAAATAGGAGGAGACAAATTTGTATGTCAGCAAATATTTCAGCCCAGACCCTCAAAGCCAATATATACCAAGCTCTCAAAGAAAATGGATGCCAACCAAGATCTTATAACCAGCAAAACTAAGCTTTAGATTTGATGATGAAATAAACAACCTTCCATGGTATAAACAGTTAAAAGAATTTACAACCAGAAAGCCTGCACTACAGAACATCCTCAGCAAAATATTTCATGAAGAGGGAATAAAAAATAATGATGAAAATCAGCAGAGGGAGGGATTACACTAAAGAAAAATCTAATCAGAAGAGAAACCAAGTCACATTAAATACCAAAAATAAACAAAAAATGGCTGGGAATACAAATCATGTCTCAATAATAAACCCTGAATGTTAATAGCCTAAGCTCACCAATCAAAAGACATAGACTAGCAGATTGGATTTTAAAAAAACAAAATGCAAAAATGTGCTGCCTCCAGGAGACTCATCTCATAGGAAAAGATATCCACAGACTGAAGGTGATAGGTTGGGAAAAATCATACCACTCAATGGACTGCAGAAGCAAGCAGGGGTTTCCATCCTCATATCAAATAAAGTAGACTTCAAACTAAAGTCAATCAAAAAGGATAAAGAAGGACACTACATACAGCTCAAGGGAACCATATACAAACAAAACTTAATATTTATAAATATATATGTCCCAAACAATGGAGCAGCTATGTTCATCATACAAACTCTTCTCAAGTTCAAGAGTCAAATAGACCACAACACAATAATTTTGGATAACTTTAACACACCTCTTTCATCAATAGATAGATCTTCCAAACAAAAGCTGAACAAAGAAACTCAATAATACAATCAATAACTTACACTTAACTGAAATATATAGAATATTCCAACTTTCAACAAGAGAATACACTTTCTTCTCAGCAGCACATGGATCCTTCTCTAAAATAGACCATATATTATGCCACAAAGCAACTCTTAGAAAATATAAAATGTAGAGATAGTACCCTGCATTATATCACATCATAATGGAATGAAATTAGAAATCAATGATAAAATGAAAAATAAAAGCTACTCCAATACCTGGAGACTAAATAATATGCTACTGAATAAACAATGGATTGCAGAAGACATCAAGGGGGGAGATTTTTAAAAATTAGGGGTTAAGGAGAACACAGATACAACATATTGAAATCTCTGGGAAACTATAAAAGCAGTTCTAAGAGGAAAGTTCATTACATAGAGTTCATTCCTTAAAAGAAGAAAAAGTTGGGCTGGGGCTGTAGCTCAGGGGTAGAGCGCCCGCCTTGCAAGTGTGAGGCATTAGGTTTAATCCTCAGCATCACATAAAAAAAATTAATAAAGATACTGTGTCCATCTGCAACTAAAAAAATGCTTAAAAAAAGAAGAAAAAGTCAACAAATAAATGACCTCACATTACATCTCAAAGCCCTAGAAAAAGAAGAACAAATCAACACCAAAAGCAACAGAAGACAGGAAATAATTAAAATCAGAGCTAAAATCAATGAAATTGAAACAATTGAAAAAATTGACAGAACAAAAAGTTGGTTCTTTGAAAAAATAAATAAAATTGACAGACTCTTAGCCATGCTAAGAAAGAGAAGGAAAGACAAAACTCAAATTACTAAAATACGTGATGAAAAAGGAAATATCACAACAGACACTATAGAAATACAGAAGATAATTATAAATTATTTTGAAATCAATATGCAACAAAATGAAATTAAACCCCTATCTCTGACCATGTACAAAACTCAACTCAAGATGGATCAAGGACTTAGGAATGAAACCAGAGACACTGTGTCTAATAAAAGAAAAAATAGGCCCTAATCTCTATCATGTGGGATTAGGCCCCAACTTCCTTAATAAGACCCTTGTGGTGCAAGAATCAAAATCAAGGATCAATAAATGGGATGGACTCAAACTAAAAAGCTTCTTCTCAGCAAAAGAAACAATCTGTGAGGTGAATAGAGAGCCTACATCTTGGGAGCAAATCTTTTCCCCTCACACATCAGATAAAGTACTAATCACTAGGGTATATAAAGAACTCAAAAAACTAAACACCAAAAAACAAATAACCCAATCAATAAATGGGCCAAGGACCTGAAGAGACATTTCTCAGAAGATGATGTACAATCAATCAACAAATACATGAAAAAATGTTCATCATCACTAGCAATTAGAGAAATGCAAATCATAACCACTCTAAGATTTCATCTCACTCCAGTCAGAATGGCAGCTATTATGCAGACAAACAACAATAAATGTTGGCAAGGATGTGGGGGAAAAGGTACACTCATACACTGCTGGTGGACTGCAAATTGGTGCAGCCAATAGGGAAAGCAGTAAGGAGATATCTTGGAAAATTGGGAATGAAACCACCATTTGACCCAGCTGTCCCTCTCTTCAGACTATACCCAAAGGACTTAAAAACAGCATCTACAGGGACACAGCCACATCAATGTTTATAGCAGCACAATTCACAATAGCTAAACTGTACAACTAACCTAGATGCCCTCCAGTAGATGAATGGATAAAGAAAATGTGGCATATATACACAATGGAATATTACTCATCAATAAAAGATAATAAGATCATGGCATTTGCAGGTAAGTGGATGGATTTGGAGAAGATAATGCTAAGTGAAGTTAGCCAATCCAAAAAAATCAAATGCCAATTTTTTTTTTTTAATATAAGGAGGCTGATTCATAGAGGGATAAGGAGCAGGAGCATGGAAGGAATAGACAAAACTCTAGATAGGGCAGAGGGGTTAGAGGAGAAGGGAGAGGGCATGGAGTTATAAATGATGGTTGAATGTGATGATCCTTACTATGCAAAGTAGGTATGAAGACACAAATTGGTGTGAATATACTTTGTATACAACCAGAGATATGAAAAAATTGTGCTCTATATGTGTAATAAGAATTGTATTGCATTTTGCTGTTCTATATAAATTTAAAAATAAATAAATTTAGAGTTACCCTTTGGGCATTTACCATTTAGAGACAATGAAGTTTCCATTGAAATTCAGGATCAGAAACAAAGTTTGAGATAGAAATTTGATAATTTTCAATATAAAAATGATATTTTAATATACAGGGTACATACTAAATTTTTGGTACTCAATATAAACAGAGGTCTAATGTACAAATGTTGAAATCTGAAAGTAGAGTGTGATGAGACTTTGTCGGAATAGTCTATATAATTAGAAAAAAAAATTAGACTATGACAAGGTCCCAAGGGCCAGGTTTGCCACATTATGTCACCAGGTCAAGTACAATGAAGACTGAAACTGGACCAATGATCTAGCATTTGCTACATCATGGCTGGCCTCAAAATTAGCAGTCAAAAAGATTCAGCTTTCTGTCACTGTAACAAAATACTTGAGATAATCAACTTAAAATAGAAAAAGATTTATTTTGGCTCAAAGGTTTTGGTCCATGGTTGCTAAGCCCTGCTGCTTTGGGCCTGTGGTGCCCTTGCACACCATAGCAGAAGTGCTTGATGGAGAAGGCCACTCATTTCATGATGGCCAGAAAGCAAAAGAGAGACAACAAGGGGCCAGGGTCCTAATCTCTCTCTTAAAGGGAAGGCCCAAACTACTTTCTTCAACTAGAGCCCACTTCCTAGAGGCTCTACCACCTTCCAATACTGTCATAGGCTGGGGGCCACACCTT
Organism: Marmota monax; assembly: GCF_021218885.2. Taxonomy (NCBI): domain Eukaryota; kingdom Metazoa; phylum Chordata; class Mammalia; order Rodentia; family Sciuridae; genus Marmota; species Marmota monax. Next base: position 5,257,275 of record NW_026693811.1, read on the forward strand.
TAACATACGCATCTTTGAGAGACATCTACTATCCAAAAATCAGCAAGAATTAAAACATAGTGTGTGCCTTGCCTTAAGATTAAAGTTGACAAATTATTAAGCTGTTCATTGCAAAGAAAATATCTAATATAAAAACTTGAGGAGAACAGAGACTAGTATAACGTCACAATTAATAGGTTGAAGTCCAAAACAGGTATACTTTTATCTGCACTCTCCTGCACACACACACACACACACATACACACACACACACACAGGAAAAGAAAGCATTGTTAATGTTTATAAAAAGGGAGATGATCATACAGAAATTCTCAACATCTATTGCAAACAACAACATTTTATATGTAACTTGTGCTCCATTTTCTATTAGTTAAGTAGCTTAATATAACTTTCAAAAAGAGTCTTTTCTCACATAATTCCAGGTGTATTATGAAAGGAGAATATGCCAACTGGCAGTTTTTTTATGAAATCAGTTACCTGAGAAAATTCATGTAACAAATGTACTGATGCAGGTGTTACATGTCTAAAATTAAGATTACTGTTTTAACAAATGCAGTTGTCTGTTTCCCTAGCAACAAAGAGTGACAGGCGAAAGAAGAAAAGCAGTAGAGAGCAGAAGACCAAACAGGAAAATATAGTAATTCGGGTCCATTTGCTATTTGTCACAACCTGTTCTGTCTAATCCAAGGGTGTCGAAGGTCTGTGTTGTTTTGCTGTAAAGCATAATGATTAATGCCTATTATAATGGACCTGAGTCAACATGAAATGGTTAAATTAGTTCAAGCTTATTCTCTTATCCAGAGCATGTAATATAATTTTGAAAAGATGCTTATCAAAAGTGGGTGAAATAAAGAGGTTTGAGAGATTGGCTTCAGTTATTTAAGACATTTCTTTACCAAGAAAAGGTAATCTGATGCCAGCTATAAAGGGCATTAAATAAAGCTGGTGGGCAGTTATAAGTGATTAGAAAGAAATGTGGCAAATAATTTTATTATCAATAAATAATTATGTCACAAGTTAATAAATTTATTCAACAAAGTATCTATTACACATTCACTGTTCTTGGCCATGGAGAGAGAGATAAGTAAGATTCATCCTCCTCCTTTTAAGAGCTCATATTCTAATAATAAGAAAGGGTTTGTTCCTTCAGAAGAGAGTCTAATAGAGTCATACAAATTTTTCCAGGATGAATGGAAATTAATGGTAATATTCAAAATAGTATTTGGTGATAGTAAATATGGGCTTCCTAAAAATGACATGTTAGAAATTACTAAATGGGAGGTAAACCTAAAGTTTGCACAGAGAACAGAATAACAACATTTCTGATTTTTGTAGTTGTGTTCCTATTAGGGAAACTGTAAAATAATGTTGAGTATATTAAAGACAGTTGCTTCACTTAAATGCAATTATTTTACATCAAATCTAAGAGAACAAAACTCCAAAAGATCTCTTATCTGGATATTTTATAAATGTGTGTAATTTACATTATATTTTCACTAAAGACCTATGACCACCACAAGAATCTGCCAGATGGTCAAGTAGAATTTCTAGCTGCCTATTGAATGAATCCACTGGAATATCCTGTCCCTTTCAATATAAGGTGATTCCACTTGTCAGATCAATTTTTTACCCACACATAAGGGAATAATGATAATGTAAATATTTATAAACACCAGATACTAAATGTGCCTAAGTCAAAACTCAAATTTCTCATCTTATTTCAAAAAGAAAGAATTAAAGATAGAAAGAAAAAAAGAAAGGACTCATTGACTTATTTTCCCCTATTAATGGTACCATAAATCTCTCAAACAGGTGTGAAATCTATTCTTCTGCTGAGTTTCCAGGTCTTAAAGTCACCAACCCGGTCAATTTTTCCCTCTCCCTTTTTCTCATATATGGTGCCATAGCTTCCATGATTTTTTTGTATGCTCACACTTCTAACACCTTTAAATTATTATTCACTCTTTAGTCAGAATGACCAAATACATGGATGTGATATCTTCATGCCTATCATTTGAATATCATTGGCCATGGGGAGAGAAATAAGCAAGACTGGAAAGAATGAAAACTCTGTTCATCTGCCCTTCTCTCCTACCAGGCTGCACACTGCTTGAGAATAAAGGATATCTCTTACATAATATTTCCCCAAGAGCACAGTAAAGGAGAACACTTAGTAGCCACAAGAATTAAGTTAAGTTATATTAAATAAGTCTCCAGGTTCTTTTATAGACTTGTTGTTCCTACCTTTCTTTCCAATTTTATTTTCCCCATCAAACTTCTTCCTGTGGCCAAATATTCTATTCTTTGGTCCTTTAAAACCATGGTATTTTCTTTCCTCCATTTATTCATTCCTTTTGCTGGGTTCCCTTGGAGTCCTCTCCCTGATTGCATCTTCATGATTGAGGAGTACAGAGTCCATGGGTGGTATGACCGTATAGAAGCTCCCTACTCTTTTTTGGCCTATGAACATTTTGGATAACTTATTCAGAGTTTTGTTGGTTATTCTTCAAGTATCCATACTAAATATTATTCCACTCTCATTTAAAAATCACCTTTCTTTCTGTAGAGTTTAGAAAAATATCTAAAGAGGCCTTTGCTTTAAAATTTTCAATACTTTCACAAGTCTGATGTTTGGTGACATTTATCATACCTCTCTGCAGTTGAAAGCGACTGAAAAGAATTCTTCTTTATGGAAGACAAGTAAGAACAGGAGGTGGAGAAATGGAAATAGGAGGAATTTTTTAAGAGACAAGGACTGAGGAAAAATCCCTTCATAAGGGATCATAGCTCATTATGGTTTATGTAACACAAGATCAGGAGAGGAATAGGAGAATGTCTATCCATATGAAAAGTTTCTCAGGCTTTGGGGCTGAGGTTTGCTAGCATTTTTTCAATTCCATTAAATTCTGGAAATAGTGCAATCCTTTGTGCCCTAATTCTATTCTTGAGCCTGTGTCAAATATATTGTCATTTTTACTTTTATCCCCAGCAATTTAAAAATACTCATTACTACTGTCATGTATATAGAAGAAGAATAAAGAAAAAGAGAAAATAAAAAATATATATTCATTAAAGAATATTCAAAGCATTCCAAAGTAGAATATACTCTCTTAACAGAAAATTCAGAAGGTATGTGGCAGTGGTAATAAAGTCTTACTGTCTGGTGCCATGGCAATCAAGTTGAATATATGACTAGCTAGTAACCTATTCCCTCCACAAGGCCACCCTAGACACAGCATACTAACTGCTAGTCTGTTGTCATTCATGATTGCTTCACATGAGATCTTTTTCTTTTTCAAAATAAATTTCATTGCTATATTCATTTGTCTGTAAGGCCCAAAATACACTGGTATGCTCCAGTATGACTGCTCATTTCAAGGGAACTAAGTCTTTTCTGTGAAAGTTCATCAAGCTTCCAGTTCTCAAGAAGCCATAAAAATGAGGTCCTTTGAGCTCTTGAGTAACTAGAAATTCTTCACACTATGTTATTGTTTCAGCAGCTCAAGCAAGGAGTTTTATCCTTTGTCTGTTCTTATTTCTCAAAGAACAGAAATAGAACTGCCAAAATGCCACAAGGGAAGCTATTCTCATTGCCAGGTCAAGCTGTAGTCCCATTAATAATGCTAGTGGAAGTAAGAAATATCATACAATTACACTGATGATTGTTCTTGTTAGAATTTAACTCTCTTGATTTGAAATAGCCATTTTTTCCTATTACAAGTGAGTTTAATTTATTGTGGCTTTATTATTTTAAAAAAATATTGGAAATGATGGGCTTTCTTCTGTCTAGCATTATCCTTAGATAATTGATCTCAATGACAGGTAAATGTATTCTCTAATTAGAAGTGTATTTTGAGCAATTCATAGGCTCAGTTTAAAGTCTTGTTCATATATTATCCTATCTGGTTAATTCTTTAAGTTCTGATCAAATAAGAACCTTACATTTTCACAGTACAGAAAACATATGGTAAAATAAGTCAAATCTCTTCCTTAGTTCCCTTAAACCCTGGAGAAGGAGTAAGATATTTTTCTGTAAAGGGTCAGATACTAAATATTTTAGGCTTTGGGGGCTATACAGTTTCTGCTGCAACTACACAACTTTGTCATTGTAGTAGTGTGAAAGCAGCTATAGATCATACATGTGTGAATGGATATGTCTATACTCCAATAAAATTTCTTATCAACAAATACAGGATGTAGGGTGGAATTCCGTCCCAGAAAAATTATTTTGTTGCTGGGTCAGAGAATGCATTTATGGTAAACTGGAAAAAACAGGGGTAATTATTTGCTTGGGTAATCAAGACCCAACAAGAGCTCTTCTACCTGCATCTGAGTTAGAATTGATCTTAATTTTGGTATCAAAATATTTCTATTTGGGTTAAGGCTAATGTTATAAAGCAGAGGCTTCAAAATGGGATAATTAAGGTTACATGAAAATGTGTGTCTGTCCCAAGTGTTGAGGGCTTAATTGTGTCTCCCTACAATATTTTTTGAATTCCTAACATTTTGTACTAGTGCTCATATTTGGAAGTAAGGTCATTGCAAATGTAATTGGTTAAGATAGAGCCATACTAGAGTTAGGTGAGCCCATAATCGAATATAACTGGTATCCTTATAAAGAAAGGAAATACAATGTGAGTTATAGCACACAGAGGGAACACCTCATAAAGAGGAGGGCAGGTATTGGAGTGATGCATCCACAAGCCAAGGAATGGCTGAGTTGCCAGGAGCTGGAAGTAGAAAGGATGGTCCCTTAAAAGCTTTAAGGAAGTAGATATTGAGAACACATTGGTATTTGGAATTCCAGGTGTTTTAGCTTTTTCACTGCTGTGACTAAAGGATCTGACCAGATCCTGTAAGGAGGAAAAACTGTAAGGAGGAAAACTTTAAGGGCTCATGATTTCAGACGTATTAGCCCATAGAAGGCCAGCTCCATTCCTCAGGGCTCAAGGAGAAGTTGAACATCATGAGTGTTGAAGAGTGAAGAAGCTCACATTAGGAAGCAGAGAGAGAGAGACTCCACTCTCCAGATACAAAATATATACCCCATAGCCACACTCCCAATTAACAACTTCCTCCAGCCACCCCCCACCTGCCTCCAGTCACCACCCAGTTAGTCCCATCAGAGATTAATTTGCTGATTGTGTTAAGACTATCACAATCCAATCATTTCTCCTCTGAACCTTCTTGCATTGTCTCACATATGAGATTTTTGGAGACACTTCATATCCAAATCAAAATACCAGGCTCTACATTCTGTGAGATGATGTTTTTGTAGTTCTAAACCCCCCAGTTTATGTTGTACTTTGCTACTCTTGTACTGGGAAACCAATACACCCAGAAAAGGTTTAGTAGTGAGACGCAGAAAACTAGTCAAGGGCCTAAGTCTTTTGCCTCCTGATCATCTTGAGTCATTGGCCCCTTTGGCTATATCCTAGATTCATGAATACCTTGGTAATATATTGATTGCATAAAATAAAATAGTACTATAAATGAATCAAATTATATTAAAATATCATTCATTTAACTAATTTATGTTTTACTAATACATGCTTCTTGATTATTATTATAAACATCAAGATTAAGTGATTGGACTAATAACTATGAAAAACTCTCTATAAGGATTATCAGAAACAATATTTTGTTGTATTCGCAAGTATAATGTAATACCAAAATATCTAGTCAGGTGTAGTAGTGTGCATCTCTGCTCCCAGCTAATTAGGAGGTTGAAGTAGGAGGATAACTTCAGCCCAAGAGTTCAAGACCAGCCTGGGGAAAATAGCAAGACCATCATTTAACAAACAAACAAAACCACCTGATGTGACACCTATTATTCCTGTAGATGACAATTTTTCGTCTAAATTCATAATTGAAAGAAGTGACAACTTTCAGTTACATCTTAGTGAAAAATAAGATGAAGTTATTCCCAACTTCATCCAAGTCTGTGACCCTCTTATATTCTATCCACAGATCCTTTAGTTTTTGGACCTTAGGTTAAGAATCCTTCTCAGGGTGTTATCCACATGGCCATAGCTAGTTCTGCATAAATTCTTTGTTTAACCTAAAAAAAGAGGGAACTCATAAGTTATCCTCACTAAAGGTCTTTTGTATTTAATTTGTTGTTCCAGAATTTGCACTTATCACTTCTATATCCAAGTATAATTTAGTTACTCATCAGACTACAATTAGTAGTTTCAGCAAAGGAAGCTGAAAATCTAGTTTATTGTTGGACAGCCCTATGCCCACCCTACATAATCATTTATTATTACTCATTTCTATATAACTTAGGAAATGAATCTTTACTTTCTAAAAAATTAAGATACCAGTTAATAGAGACTATGTGCATAATAGAGGAAAAAGTAGGCCCAAATCTACATATCATGTTGGATCAGGTCCCAACTTCCTTAACAAAACTCCTAAAGCGCAAGAAATAAAATCAAGAATTAAAAATGGAATGGTCTCAAACTAAAAATCTTCTTCTCAGCAAAAGAAACAACCAGTGAGGTGAACAGAGAGCCTACATTTGGGGAACAATTTTTTTTCCACACACACATCAGATAGCATCAATCTCCAAGATATATAAAGAACTCAAAAAACTTAACATCAAAAAAAACAAAAACAACCCCAATCAATAAATGGGCTAAGGAGCTGAACAGACACTTCTCAGAAGAAGATATAAATTTGATATGAAAAAGTTTTCAACATCTCTAGTAATCAGAGAAATGCAAATCAAAATTAAGATTTCATCTAACACCAATTAGAATGGCAGTTATCAAGAATACAGACAACAATAAATGTTGACGAGGATGTTGGGGGAAAGATACACTCATACATTGATGGAAAGCATTATAGATATTCCTTAGAAAACTAGGAATGAAACCACCATTTGACCCAGCTATCCCACTCCGCCATTTATACCCAAAGGACTTAAAATCAGCATACTATAGTAACACAGCCACATCAATATTCATAGCAGCTCAATTCACAATAGCTAAAATGTGGAAGCAACCTAGATGCCCTTCAATAGATGAATGAATAAAGAAACTGTGATATTTTTACACAATGGAATATTACTCAGTATTAAAAGAGAATAAAATCATGGCATTTGCAGGTAAAAGGATACTATTGAAGAATATCATGCTAAGTGAATAATGCAATGCCATAAAACCAAAGGCCAAATGTTCTGTCTGATAAGTGGATGCTGATCCAAAACGGGGAGGGGGGAGGCATGGGAAAAATGGAGGAAATTTGATTGGGCAAAGGCGATTGAGGGTGGAGAGGGTGCATGGGGGCAGGAAGATGGTGAAATGAGATGGACAATATTACCCTAGATACATGTAAGACTGCACATAGGATGTGACTCTACATTGTATACAGCCAGGGAAATGAAAAGTTGTGCTGCAATTGTGTACAATGAATCAAAATGCATTTTGCTGTCATATATACCTAATTAAAATAAATTTTAAAAACAGGAAAAATAAGTTTAAGACACTGGTTAAAATAAAAAGGAGAAAAAGCCAAATATAGGTGTTTGGAAGAATTACATTGTTTACTTTGCATTTTGTTTTATGCCAAATTGTTCCTTTTGCACAGATAGAAGTTTATAGGGTATCAAGAGAGATTTCACTGTTCTTAGTATTTTTCACCAGACTTCCTGTGAGTCTAAGTATCTCTTTTTTATTGTTATTCTATTAATTCTATCTCTACAAAGAATATGTGTGTGTGTGTGTGTGTGTGTGTGTGTGTGGTGTGTGTGTGTGTGTTAGTAGATTGTATTTTTACATAGGGATGGGGAGGGAAGAAGAGGGAAGAATAGAAGTTCATTGGATTAGACAAAGAGGATTGAAGGGAAGAGAGGAGGGACAGGAATAGGAAAGACAGTAGAATGAATCTGACAAAATTTCCTGTGCTCATTTATAAATACATGACCAGTGAAACTCCACATCATATACACCTGTAAAAATGTGATCCTATTTAGAGTAAGTTATACTCCATATATATAAAATATGCCTCTCTTTTTATACCTACTTCACATACTGTGGATGACACTAATTTCTTGGGGCCTAGGTTGCAAAAATAGAAAATCATAATAGTCTAGCCCCCATAACTGGCCAAGCAACATATTTCCTCTGGACTTTGACCTATGACAAAATACTCTTAATTATCACTACCAATGTAATATAGTCCCGCTGTCTTGTAGAGAGAATGTATCCATAAAACAGAGGTAAGAAAAACCTGGAGATTAAAAATCATATTCCTAATTTCATCATGTAAACGTCTTGGTCCAGCCATGTTCTAACACATACCAATTGTCTAGTTGCAAAAGCTAACTAATTCCCCTTTAGATTAGCTGAATATGAGAGATATCTGCATACAACAAGAAGCTTTTTTAAAAAAATCACAATAATGTGATTTAAAAATGTGTAGGTTGTGTAGATTTTGGAAACTATCTCATAATCTGTGACACTAACATATTCCCTCCTAATGCATTTCTTTACCATTCTTTCTGCTTGATTTGAGGTATGATTGATGAGGATCCCACAGAATTCTACTTTTGTACATACTAAGAACATTGTCCACTTAGCAACATATATTTTTTTTCACATAATATTAAAATAGCTTTCTTTAAATTGTGAATTTTATATAATACCATTAGCCTGTATTGAGATATATCTTAAGAAATAGCAGTAAGAAACAGGTTGCTCCCTGATTACAGATAATGTCCCTTAAGTTAGAACCTGCCTGCTCAAAGAATACTCAGAAGCAGAAATTTGTCTAGTAAGTGTGTCTAATAAGTATCACGGTGTTACTAAGACAATTAGATCATTTTATGTTATCGATATTATTAAATATGTAACTCAAAATTATTTTCTTTTAGATTACTTGGAAACTCACAGCCAATGCATGCTCCATCCCTACTAGGATAATAAATTTACCTTGTACTGTGTATTAACCTCACTTACATATTCACACATATTATGTATCCTTATATTTTTTCACTTCATCATAATACACGCAACTTTAAAATTTTCTTTATATTTTGTCGTATGTATCTTTAAATTCTTAGTTTTAAACAGGGTGAAAGGTGAATAAATATTTTTATTAATGCACTTATAAGTGACTAAAGTTAATCTTGCAAATTACATTTATGTCAATAACAGATTTGGGAATTGCCCATGATCAGATATCATCAATGCTTCTGTGATGATGATGTATGCTTTTTATTAATTTATAACTTTGTACTTTGGATTTCCTACTCCAAATGAGGTTGTTAATGTGTCATTGTAAGTTTAACATAGCAAGAGTAAATGTAAGCAGCAGAATTGTGAATATTACATTTTTATCATGAATTCAATGCAGTTTGAAGTCTTGGTTATACTGGGTGGACAATGCAATTAGCTGAGCTTTTACTCAATAGAGGATGAAATTTGAAGGACATTAAACATGAAAATTATCTTTCATTGGAAAAGGAAAACACATAATTACTGTCAAACAGAATTATGGGAAATATTATAATAATTTTTTTCTGAAATAGGTATTTAAATTATTCAACATAAAAGTTTGTCCCTGACTTCATTATTTATTTTTTTTTTTATTTCTCTAAGAAAGATACATCTAGTATAACTGGAAAACATGAAGAATTTTTTCCTGCTAGAACCTATATATTCCTGTATGTATATTCAGTTTTCTTGCAATATTCCCCTTTTCTAGAGTGTTTATTTTGAGCCCTATTAAAGCTATATCAACAGCAGTACTAAGAACATCCTAACAATTACAAGATGCAAATGAAAATAGCAACTCTTGTGCTAGCTAGATTTCAATTCATATTTGTTTGGATAGCTTCAAAATAAGCACTGATCCAAAAATAAGTTAAAATATATCGGACATATGAACTCAAATATAAAGTCTTTGAATAGTTCATTTTTCCTCTCATTGCTTTCATAGAAGGCATAGTTTCAAGAAACCACAGAAATACAGCTTATTCTCTTCTTGACTGGAGAAAAGGTATATGACATAAACAAGGAAATCCTTATAATGACACTCCATCCCAATCCATTGCTCTTACACAATGGAAAAACAATGTGTTTTGTAAACTAGTTGAAGGCAGTGTGACTGCTTTATACTATTCTGAATACCCTACCAGCAACACCACAGCAATTTGTACCCAGTAGGTATTAAGATATATAGAGCTTAGGGCCTTTAGAGACAGAAACATCCTCCAGAAGCTCCACTTTTTATTGAATTCACAGCTGTTACGTAAGCATTCTCTGTGTCAGATAAAGAGATAGCAGGTGAGGGTCCTGCTATCATGGGATGCTGATTGGCATAACAACTTCAAAATATTTTAAGTTATAGGCTATGAGGGAAAAAAAAAAGAGGTCAGCCTTATTTTTTTAGGAAATCTTAACTATTTTAAGTGACCGTGGGGAGGAAAACTAAATAAAATAAAGATTAAAAACAAAGTCCGTAGGATCATTTACAATGAAAAAACAAAAAAGAGGCAATATCATACATTGACAGAAGCTTCTTGAACATGTGAAAATCATTAAGTGTCTTCTATCTATCTGTTTGGGTTTCTTTAGTACTGGAACTTTTGCATTATCAAAATTACTAATTTCATAATGCCCAGAAGAGATTATATGCTTTTTGAGCAATCAGTCAATAGTAATGATGAGAACAATACAAATAGTCAATCATTGTTAGTGAAAAGAACAATGAAATGATGAGCTAAAGAATATTCTATTATCCATGTTTCCATTTTAGAGGTAAGCTTCATAATGATGTGAATTGAAATAAGCTCCATATACTTGGAAAAATAGCTCTCATTTCCACTTTTGATAGTATTCTTTCCCTACAATACATAGATTCAAAATTTTTAAATATCTTCAGAATACAAAATATAATATCAACACACTCAAATTTCCAGTAACAAGTGAACTAATAAGCAGTATAAAAATGCCAGTCTTGTTCTCACCAAACCACATTCCCAGTTCCAGAAAGCAGCAATAATTTAATCATTGGGCTATTTCAATGAGATTGAATAGAAGCAATGAAATCATTTTACTTCCTCATAATTCATTAATATAGTGCATATCAAAAGAACTTACAGTGGACTACACACATTTAAAGATACATACAGTTTTATTTTTATCAAATGTGCCTTATATATTATCAGATGGAGAAGTTAAACATCTTGATAGAATTATAACTAAAATCCTAAACTAATCAAGGAAAAAAATTTCTTTCCGATTGTTTTGTATTTTAATAGGATAAAGTTAGGAAGTTTAAATTCCCTCTTCTCATTGTGCTTTCAAGCTACAAACAAGATCTAAAATCATAAAGTAAAAGCAGAAAGAAAATTGCTTTCGAATTCTCTGATGCTGGAGAAAATATATACAATGGGCTGTGTGAAGAATTGACCTTTATCTGCCAAAGTAATCTGAATGTGTTTCATACACATTTTTGAATAGTCCACAAAAGGCAAATTATGTGAAATAAAATTGTTCAAATAAAAGTTAAATGAGACAAAATGTCACTTGATTTAAAATGTAATGCTACAGCAATAAGTTAATGCAGGATAACCTGTTACAAAATGCAGAAATGATCCTTTTTGTATCTCTGTGTTTCTATAACTGTTATTAAGAAGGATGTAGTACTGCTTGCTGTACCACAAGATACCCCAGTATCATCATATGTAAGACCTTCGGATTTAACCTGACCTCCTCAGAATGGATATCCACACTACAGTATGTTAGGAGACCTTTTTGATACCACTTTGATAATTCTTTGCAAACCTCCATTAGAAACAGAGAAAAGCCACTTCAAGAGTGTGCACTTACAGCTTACTGTTTACCTATACACTCATAAGATCAAAACCCCTGGTCTTACTGTTTTTGTTAACAAGGAGCAGTAAAAGTCTTCCCACATACTGAGTTTTGGTTTCCATTTTACAATCTGAGATGACAGACGGCACAAAAATGATGAGAAAACTGTGGGGAGGCTTCCAGAAGATTGATTCTCTCATCAGCTGATTCTTTTCTAGTTAGTCTTTTATTGACTACAAAGGTATAGCCAATGCAGAAAAGGAAAACCAGACTGCCCTGTTTAATCCTGAGGGCATTGGCAAAAGGTGATCACTTTTTGAGAAAACAGAGGCCTACAAGGAAATCAGCACACTGTATGAGCCGTTAAGCTGATTTAAACACACAAGGGATGCCTGGGGTTGAGCGCAAGATCTCTGAGGTGTGAGATGAGAATGAAACCATTCCACAGACTAATATTACTGAGCTTTAGTCGCAGGTGGTACAGTTGATCAGTCAGGAACCTGTCATTTGGAGAATAGGCCAATATATCTGAGAGACATGAAAAATCCTTCTTTTTTTTCTCCTCTTCTCACGAAGAGTAAAAATATTGCAATTTGGAACTTTTAGACAATTATCAATTATAAGTTATCACAATTTAGGCATCTATCAGTGACAAAACTGAAGCATAGCTAGATTTTTCTGATGTTTTTCTGATTGCAAACTGTACCTCACAGTGGCTAAACCAGATATTTAGTTCTGATTTAAGCTCATGTGGAATGAAACTTTTACATGCTGTCAGAAAAAAAACTACAATCCAGACAACTCAGAAAAATCCACTTGGAATTTTCCTAGCCAGAGAGACAAATAAAGATGCACATTCCCCTTTGTTATTTGCTGGTTTTGTGGTTTGGATTTTTTTACTTAAACATTTTCAGAGAAAAATCTTCAACTTGACAATATCCAACCTTGTTGTTTGCAGCATAGAGTGAGGGGTATTAATGTGCACTATTGTCCTATGTTGATAATGGCCACAATTCCATCATCTCTGTTTGCAAATTTTTACAAACAATTCATCACCAATTTAAGACTGAAGCTATAAATTACATAAAACAATAATATGAGATACTACATGTTTTAGAGGCTATTGTCACAACCAATTCTGCAACATGAAAATTTAGAATTGTTATGCAAGTTAATAAGGATGCTACTAAAATATTTTATTAAAATGAAGAAATCATTGATTTCAAGATGCACCTAACTTCAAATATGATGTGCTAGACAAAATAACTCAGTTTGATTTGGCTTTTATTTACTTTAGGCTAACCATAGAAATCCCAGGCCAATCTTTGCTTTTAACATTAAAAATGCATTTAATTTAAAAAATGATTTTTATTGAACTTTCTCTGACAGTGCATATCATGAATGGGTAAGCCAAAAATAATTTTCTTAATCATTCTAAGTACCCTGTCAACATTTTCTACTTCCATAAGAGCAGTTTTTATACAATAAACTTGTGAAATTATTCACTTTTCCTCAAGTTTACTATCAAAATTAAAATCAATCTTACTAAAGAACTTAATAACTCAAGGTAGTTTTCTACTAGTAGTGCAATTACATCTAATGTTTACATTCCAAGTTTAAGCTATAGAGCCTTGATGAACTTCACTCAACGTTTTTCTCTGTTTAATCCAATAAATAAGTCCAACTTAATGTTGTAATAGTCAAAATGTTTTTAATGTCCACCAGATGGCCTGAATGTCCTTAATTCTAGGAGGCAGTGTGGTGGTAATTTTGTTCATATTTTTTATTGTTTTGCTTTTTGTAGTCAATAAATTGAATTAAATTTTCTTCATCAACTCATCTTTCTTCCTCTTCCCTTGAATACTATCAACAAAAGGGCCCAGAAACAATATACTAACAATTATCAGAAGAAATATATACCAGAAATAACTTTGCCAAATACAAGTTCTTACGAGACTTTTAACCTATGAATTTGTACAGATTTCTTTAAAAACCAACTTAGAGGATGGTACTTTTCATTACTTCTTCCACCTCTTTGGATTAAACCTTGGCATAGTATCCTATTGCAGCCTGTGATCTTCTCTGATCACAACTCCTGTCTTGCCTCTCTCATCACCTAATAGCCACTAGTTTGCATGGTCACGAGTCCATTGATATCTTCCTACTCTAAAAATTATCAATTCTCATCATCCTTCATTTATCTCCCTATCTCTATCCCGTCAATATCTTTTAAAAAATTTATTTATTTATTCTGATTTGTTATACATGACAGTAGAATGCATTACAATTCATATTACACATAATTTTTCATCTCTTTGGTTGTACAAAAAGTAGAGTCACACCATTCTTGTTTTCATCCATATACTTTGAGTAATGATGTTTATCTAATTTCACCATCTTTCTAACCCCTACCCCCTCCCTTCCCCTTCCTCCCCTTTGCCCTATCTAAAGCTCCTCCATTCCTCCCATGCTCCCCACCTGCCATTCCCATTATGGATCAGCATCCACATATCAGAGAAAACATTTGGCATTTGTTTTGGGGGGGATTACTTCATTTGGCAAAATATTCTCTAACTCCATCCATTTACTTGCAAATGCCATGATTTTATTCTCTCTTAATGCTGAGTAATATTCCATTGTGTATGTATACCACATTTTCTTTATCCATTCATCTACTAAAGGGCATCTAGGTTGCCTCCACATTCTCCTATTGTGAAATGGGCTGCTAAAAACATTGATGTGGCTATGTCACTGTAGTATGCTGTTTTTATATCCTTTGGGTATGTATGGAGGAGTGGGATAGCTGGGTCAAATAGTGAAAGCATTCCAAGTTTTCCAAGGAATCTCCATATTTCTTTCCAACACTTATTGTTGTTTGTGTTCTTAATAGCTGCCATTCTGACTGGAGTGAGATGAAATCTTAAATAGTTTTGATTTGCTTTTCTCTAATTGCTAGATATTGAAGATTTTTTCATATATTTGTTGATTGATTATATATCATCTTTTGAAAAGTGACTGTTCAGTTCCTTGCCCAATTTAATCACTGCGTAATTTGGTTTTGTGCTTTGTTGTTGTTGTTGTTGTTTTATTTTGTGTTGTTAAGAGTTTTGAGTTCTTTATATATCTTAGAAAGTAGTGCTCTATCTGATGTGCATACTCTCATTCTGTAGGCTCTCTTCACCTCACTGATTTTTTTCTTTTGCTAAGAAGAGCTTTTTAGTTTGAATCCTTCCAATTTATTGATTTTTAATTTTAATTCTTGCACTATAGGAGTCTTGTTAAGGAAGTTGGGGCCTAATCCAACATGATCAAGATTTAGGCCTACTTTTTCTTCTATTAGGTGTAGGGTCTTTGGTCTAATGCCTAGGCCCATGATCCACTTTGAGTTGAGTTTTGTGCCTGGTGAGAGATAGAGGTTTAATTTTTTTTTTTTTTTAATATTTGGATTTCCAGTTTTCCTAGCACCATTTGTTGAAGAGGTTATCCTCTTCAATATACTTTTTTGGCATCTTTGTCTAATATAAGATAATTGTATTTGTGTGGGTTTGTCTCTGTGTCCTCTATTCTGTACTATTGGTCTACGGTCTATTTCGGTGCCAGTACCATTCTGTTTTTGTTAGTATTGCTCTGTAGTATAGTTTAATGTCTGGTATAGTGATGCCACCTGCTTCACTCTTCTTGCTAAGGATTGCTTTAACTATTCTGGGTCTGCTATTTTTCCGGATGACTGCTTTTTCTATTTCTATGAGGAATGCCATTGGGATTTTGATTGGAATTGTATTAAATCTGTATAGTGTTTTTGATAGTATAGTCACTTTGACAATATTAATTATACCTATCCAAGAACAAGGGAGATCTTTCCATCTTCTAATGTCGTCTTTAGTTTCTTTCCTTAGCATTCTGTAGTTTTCTTTGTTGATGTGTATCACCTCTTTCAGTTGATTCCCAAGTAATTAATTTTTTTGAGGCTATTATTAATGGGATAGTTTTCTTGGTTTCTCTTTCAGAGGATTTGTCACTGATGTACAGAAATGCCTTTGATTTATGGGTGTTGATTTTATATCCTGCTACTTTGCTGAATTCATTTATTAGTTCTAGAAATTTTCTGGTGGAATTTTTTGGATCCTCTGGGTATAGAATCATGTTGTTGGCAAATAGTGATAATTTGAGTTCTACTCCTCCTGTCCATATCCCTTTAATTTATTTCATCTAATTGTTCTGTATGGTTTCAAGAACTATGTTAAATAGAAGTGGGAAACAGGACATCTCTGTCTTGCACCAGTTTTTAGAGAGAATGCTTTCAATTTTTCTCCAAATTAAAATGATGTTAGCCTGGGGCTTAGCATAAATAGCTTTTATAATATTGAGATATGTTCCTGTTATCCTTAGTTTTTCTAGTGTTTTGAATATGAAGGGGTGCTGTATTTTGTCCAATGCTTTCTCTGCATCTATTTATATGATCATATGGTTCTTATCTTTAAATCTGCTGAGGTGATGAATTACATTTATTGATTTCCATAAGTTGAACCAATCTTGCATCCCCAGATGAACCCCACTCTATCATGGTGCACTATCTTTTTGGTATGTTTCTGTATTTGATTTGCCAGAATTTTACTGAGAAGTTTTGGAACAATGTTCATTAGAGATATGGGTCTGAAGTTTTCTTTCTTTGATGTGTCTTTGTGTGGTTTGGAATCAGTGTGATATTGGCCTCACAGATGAGTTTGAAAGTGTTCCCTCTCTTTCTATTTTATGAAATAATTTGAGGAATATTGGAATTAGTTTTTCTTTGAAGTTCTTGTAGAACTCAGCTGTGTATAGTCCTGGGCTTTTCTTGGTTGGTAGCCTTCTGATGGTGTCTTCAATTTCCTTGCTTGAAATTGATTTGTTTACCTTGTGTATGTCATTCTGATTCAGTTTGGGCAAATCATATGACTCTAGAAATTTGTCGATGCCTTGATAATATCTATTTTATTGGAATACAAGTTTTAAAAATAATTTCGAATAATCTTCTGTATTTCTGTAGTGTCTGTGGTGATATTTCCCTTTTCATTACAGATGTTAGTAATTTGAGTTCTCTCTCCCCTTCTCTTTATTAGCATTTATTAATTTTATTTAATTTTTAAAGAACCAACTTTTTGTTTTGTCAATTTTGTTTCTTTTGTTTCAATTTCATTAATTTCAGCTCTAATTTTAATTATTTCCTGTCTTCCTCCACTTTTGGTGTTGATTTGTACTTTTTTTTTTCTAGAGCTTTGAGATATAATGCTCAGTCATTTATTTCTTGACTTTTTCTTCTTTTAGGAAATGAACTCCATGCAATAAACTTTTCTCTTAGTACTGCCTTCATAGTGTCCCAGAAATTTTGATATATTGTATAAGAGTTCTAATTTACCTCTAAGAATTTATTAATCTCCTCTTGATGTCTTTTGCAACCCATTGTTCATTCAGTAACATAGTATTTAGTCTCCAGGTGTTGGAGTAGCTTCTATTTTTTTATTTTATCATTGATTTCTAATTTCATTCCATTATGACCTGATAGAATTCAGGGTACCCATGTATTTGCTAAGAATTTCTTTGTGGCATAATATATGGACTATTTTAGAGAAGGCTCCATCTGCTGCTGAGAAAAAAGTGAATTCACTAGTTGATGGATGAAATATTCTATATATGTCTGTTAAGTCTACGTTTTTTAAGTATTATTGAGTTTTATAATTTCTTTGTTTAGCTTTTGTTTGGGATATCTATCCAGTGGTGAAAGAGATGTATTAAAATCACCCAGAATTATTGTGTTGTGATCTATGTAACTCTTCAACTTGACAAGACTTTGTTTGATGAACATAGATGCTCCAATTGGGGGGGGGGCATATATATTTGTAATTGTTATATTTTGTTGATGGATAGTTCCCTTAAGCAGTATGAAATGTCCTTCTTTATCCCTTTTGATTAACTTTGGCTTGAAGTCTATTTTATTTTATAAAAAAAAAAAAAAAAAAAAAAATTGAAAACCCTGCTTGTTTCCGTAGTCCTTGTGAGTGGTATGTTTTTTTTTTCCCTACCTTTCACTTTCAGTCTGTGGATGTCTCTTCCTATGAGATGAGTCTCTTAAAGACTGCAATTTGGGGGTCTTTTTAAAAAATCCAGTCTGCCAGTCCATGTCTTTTGATTGGTGAGTTTAGGCTATTAACATTCAGGATTATTATTGAGACGTGATATGTAATCCTGTGAATTTTTGTTTGTTTGTTTATTCTTGGTATTTAACTTGTCTTGGTTTCTCCTTTGACTGTTTTTTTCTTTAGTTTAATACCCCCCTTTGCTGGCTTTCATTGTTGTTTTTCATTTCCTCCTCTTGGAATATTTTGCTGAGTATATTCTGTAGTTCAGGTTTTCTAGTTGTAAATTCTTTTAACTTTTGTTTATCATAGAAGGTTTTTATTTTGTCATCAAATCTAAAGCTTAATTTTGCTGGATATAAGATTCTTGGTTAGCATCCATTTTCTTTCAGAGCTTGATATTTGTTGTTCCAGGATCTTTTAACTTTCAGGATCTGGGTTGAAAAATCTGCAGATATTCTAATTGGTTTCCCCCTATATGTAATCTGATTCCTTTCTGTTGTGGCTTTTCAAATTCTCTCCTTATTCTATCTACTAGCATTTTCATTATAATGTGCCATGGTATGGATCTGTTGTAATTTTGTATATTTGGTGTCCTGTAAGCCTCTTGAATTTGATTTTCCAATTAATTCTTCATCTTTGGAAAATTTTCTGATATTATTTCATTGCATAAATTTTTCATTTCTTTGGTTCGCAAATCTATGTCTTCCTCTATCACCAATAATTCTTAAATTTGTCTTTTTATGTTATCCCATAATTCCTGAGTGTTCTGCTCATGGTTTCTTACCATCTTCACTGTGTGATCAACATTCTTTTTAAGATTATATATTTTTTCTTCATTGTCTGAAATCTTGTCTTCCAAGTGATCTGTTGGTGGTGATTTCTAATGAGTTTTTAATTTGGTTTATTGTTTCTTTCATTTTAAGGATTTATGTTTTTTGTTTGTTTGTTTTCAGAACCTCTATCTCCTTGTTGAAGTAATATTTTTCTTCCTGTATTTGTTTATGTAGCTCTTATCAAAATGATCTTTTGCTGCCTGTATTTGCTCTCTTATATCACCCTTTAATTCACAGAACATTTCAATTATGTACATCCTGAACTCGTTATCTGTCTTTTCTTCTTTTGTGCTGGCCATCAATTCTAATAATGCAGCATCTTGGTTTGTTTGGGGCACTTTCTTCCCTTGTTTTTTCATGTTGTTTATGTGTCTTCCCTTCTAGCATTGTGTATCTGAGGCATTATAGTTTTTACCCTATAGGCTTATAGTGTCCCTGCAGGGTTCCAATAACTGCCCTTTAAGAGTCAGAGCAATATTAACAGGTCTTAATACAAACAATATACAGCCTTAAACCAAATAGCTGATATTAAGATGTTTATAGTTTTGTCACAATATACAGAAATGGAGAGTTCAATTATTATCTACAATATAAATAGTAGGTTTGAAAAGGGCCTACAGTTTCTGATGGTTGACAAAGAACTGGGTGTGAGGTATAGGATGAGATGTTGAGGGGTAGGAGGTGAGGCTATAGAGTTATTAGATCTTAAGAAGTATGAAAGAGGAATCTAAAGAAGTTGGTTAGTAGCAGGAGAAAAGAGATAAAGTCATTTTGGGGAGACAACTATATGGGAAGACAATAGAGAGAGTATAGAAAACAAACCAACGTAAAAATTAAGAAAAATAAAAATTGTGAAAATAGGAGATAAAAGAATATGCAACACAACTGTAATATACTCCTCAGACATCCCAGTCCTCAGTAGCCTAATTCATGAAAAGAACTTGTGTCACAAATGTTAGGGATGTGAGGGTGGGAGAAAAGAGAGAGAGAAAAGAGAAAAAAAATATCAAAGGAAGATATAAGGATTGTTTTTGTTGGCAATCAGTATCTTTCCTGCTTCCCTTCTCTGCTAATAGGTGGGGTTGCCTGTTGTTTGCTGGTATCTCTATTGTCAGGATGGTGACAGTTATCAGGGTGGGAGGGTTGGTCTTGGAGGCAGAGCTCCATGTGGTGGGATATAGCACTTTCCAGTCCCTGATGTGAGACTGCACCCCAAGGATCTCTTTTTGGACTCGCTCATGTGGTCCTCACCACAGATGTGCCAGGTCTTATCTCATTCTATCGCCTGTAGACCTCACAATTCCTGGTCTCTAATTTTGTCTCTAAACTGTATCTCACTCATCCTCTCCCTTTCTATTTCCAAACCAGAAACCTTCCTTTCCTGAGGTCTTATGGGCTGCTCTCTGGGGGCTGTGCATCTGCCACGGACAGCTGTTTTGTATTGGGCAGTTCAGGACAAGGTTTTGCAAGCTACAGACAGGCTGTGTATCTGCAAGCACTGTGCCGGGTTAGTGGCTACCAGGGAGAGGTGGGCACTAGGGATTATAGGTACCTTGATTTTGCTTCTAAGCCCCAGCTGGTGTCCCAAATTGGGAGTTGCCCCAACTAAAGATAGCGATGAAGGTGTCCCAAGATGGAGGCGACCAGGGGAGCCCCACTTTGGTAGATGGAGGTCCACATATGAGTGTTGGCCAGAGGTTCTGCACATGGGCAGCATCTGGGTGTCCTGCATGGCACTGAGGCCAGGAGTCCTGCATGGGTGCTCCTGGTCGTTGTTCTCGGTCACCTGGAGGTCCTGCATGGGTGAATGGCCAGAAGTCCTGTGCTGATGCTGAGGCCTGGAAAACTGCTCAGGCATAGCAGATTCCTATGTGGGAGCAGCTGTCGGCATTCCTCTAATCACTCACAGAGAAATAGTATTCCCACTACTTGAATATCAGGTCACAGAGACACACAGAATGCAGCCTCTCCCTCTAGCCTGACATCTTGGATCCCACCAACATCTGTTCTTTATCATACTAGAGAAGATATATCCAGAATTTTTGAATTGTCTGAAAGTGCCTAATAACATACATGCATACACCAGAATGATAGAACAGAATTCAGTGGGGCAAACTCTAGCCAGTTGCCACATCACCCACAGTAGTAGCACAGAAATCTATCAGGAGCTGATCTTGTCATCTTGGTGATGTTCACAGCCTGGGGACTATCAATTTTAACCTGTAAGATTAAGGAAGCCCCACCCTCCACTAGTAAGACCATATTATAATATATTGGGCCAGATATTGACTCCAACTTAGCCCTCTTCCAACAGTCCCTCATGATCTGATCATCAGACCAAAATCAAGCATGGCATTGAAGTTGTGTTTTATGGTTGTGTGTTGGCCTTGACAGGTGACAGAACACCAGATTCTTCTCTGGTGGAGCAATGGAGTTTGAGTCTAAACCTTATAATAGAAACTTTACTATGTAGAAAGCACACCTTACCTGCTTTCTTGTCTGATTGAGTGCCAGCCTCTTCCCTGGCACAATGTGGGGCTAGGATAAAAGCCTCCTTTTTGGTCAGAATCAGTTGCCTGAAGCATTGGACCATAGCTGCTTTCAATGAAAAACTGTGGGAAGCCAATGCCTTCTCTGGCTGGCCAGGGGGCAATGGTTAATTCTTAAAAACTTTTAACCCTTATATTTGTTAAATTGGTAACTTTGCCTACATCTGTTTCTGTACATGGGTGATAAAATTTGGCTTGTATATACCCTAGCCTGATGTGAAAACAACCCGTAAACTAGCCTAAGAGTATACTCTTGTAACTAACTGGGTCTTAGTCAATTAACTTCAGGCAATCACAGCCAACTTCATTATCACATTATGCCCATATAAGGCAAATGTCAACTACAGTGAATCAGGTTGTTTCTGTATGTCATTTCCTTACTACCGGATATAAATCTAATGTGAACATGTGGTAGAAGGAGGACATTTTGCCCAATTCTAGAAACTTCGTCTTGTTTAAATAAATTTTGATAAATGTAACTCCTTTCAGAAATTTTAAAACATCTCAAGGATTAAAAATCAAAATAAGTAAACATTCTAATATTTTATTTTCACATCCCACTTTCCAAATTCTCTGTCATTTACATTTTCTCCCACCCTACGTAAAAGCTTCCATGTGCTCTGTTCCATTTCTGCCAGGCATTACTGCAGAATTCACTAAACTGCATCCACTTACTCTAATATAATTTAGGTACATATTTCAGCAGCCCATATTTAATTTTTATGCTATTTTCTACCTCAATTACGAACTTATCCTCTCTTTTCAGGCTCTAAATATTTTTTTGACATTTTCACCTTTTGCAGCTTATCTGCAGCCATGAGTATGCTCAAGCTTCAAAAGAGAATTGCCTCCAGTGTCCTCTGCTGTGGCAAAAAAGAAGGTCTGGTTGAGACCCCAAGGAGACCAATGAAATCTCCAGTGCCAACTCTTGTTAGCAGATCTGGAAGATCAAAGATGGGCTGATCATCCACAAACCAGTGACTGTCTGTTCACTCACCGATGCCAGGAAAAAAAATACCTTCCCTCCCTGGAAGGGCAGGCATATAGGCAAAGGTAAGCAAAAAGGTACAACTAGTGTTTGAATGCCAGAGAAGGTAATCTGGATGAGAAGGATGCAGATTCTTCAGAGGCTATTCCAGAGATACCGTGAATCTAAGAAGATTGACCAGACACAAGCATCACAGACTCTACCTGAAGGTAAAGGGGAATGTGTTCAAAAACAAGTGGATCCTCCTGGAACACATCCATAAACTGAAAGGAGATAAGGCCCAAGAGAAACCACTAGCTGACCAGGCTGAGGCACGGAGATCTAAGACCAGAGGGGCACGAAAACCGTGAGGAGTGCATCTAGGACAAGAAGGAGGAGACCATCAAGACACTGTCCAAAGAGGATGAGACCAAGAAATAAAGCCTCCCCTCTTTTGTCTGTACATAGTGGCCTTGGTGATTAAGTAGATCCGTCCTTGAAATGAAAACAAGCTTTATGTGTTAAAAAAAAAAAAATTTTCAAAATTCTTTCAGAAGATGTTTTTTCCTCTGTAATTACAGAATCTTACAAATAAACATCTTCAATGTTTCTATTGCTATCAGAAACTGTTTCTCTATATGCATTTTTTTTTGTTTCACTCTTTCTCTATTAGGACAATCTTTTTCTCTTTCAGCTTTATATCATTATAATTATCTCTGAAGTTTTTATGCCTTCAAATTTTCATTTATACATTTCTCCTCTACCCACAAACATGTTTCAATGAAGTTAAATATAATATAGAGAAATACCTCTACATTGGTCCCCCAGTCCTCTTTGCTCCTTATTATTCCTTTAATTTTAAACTTCGCAAAAGAAGAATCATTCTCTTTGCTTTTTTTTTTTACCCATTCATTCATCTTTTAATTCTTATTAACCAGGATTCTACCACTGAAAATGCTCTTTCTGAGATTTACAATATTAGTGGCTACTAATGAGGGTGAAATCCGTTAAGGGCTTTACAAATAAGAGAGGTCATTCTTATTAAATGTACTCAAATCATCAATCCTCTTGCTTCCTCTGATTTCTCCTGGTTTATTAGCTGGACCTCAGATCAGAGCGATTCCTCCATTTATTAAAAAAAAAAATCTTTTTATCCCCTATCTTATCACATTAAGACTGACCCATACGGTCTCAAATTATTGACACAATTGACAAGGCTATGAGAAAATTAAAATAATGAAACTAATGTATTCAATGGCAATAGCATAAAAATTACATATATACATATATGTATTTAGTCTCTCTTTTTGAGACAAAGAGATCTGCTAAAAGAAAAAAATTATCTGTGTTTATACTTATACCTATCTATCTCTAGCTATCAACCTATATAAAACTATGCCTTTAGAAAATAAGCTTCCCCAGCTGCATATTTGTGTTGCTTTGCATTAGGATTAATTAATTCTTTATAGTGTTTTAGATGTTATATGGAGTAAAGTCTTTAAATGATTCCTCTGACACTGTGGCAGTTTTTGCTCTCAGCTATGCATATATTATATATGACATGCATATTTAATGTAAATACCTCTCACATAGATGAAAAAGTATGATTGTTCAATTTACCACTTACCTTCAGGTGTGGGGGTTAAGAGACATGTTATTTTTAGAAGGAGTTATTTGGATTAAAGATAAACATATCTTCTCACTGCCAAACTAAATGTAATCATAAAGAAGGAAACTCATAGCAAATTTATACATGCAATGGAATTGATGAATAAAATATTAAAATAATAGGTTTGTCCTTCTATAGCACAAAAAGATACATTTAAATATTCCCTTGGCCAAATAAGAAAAAAAAAACATAGCAGGGAACAAATTTTATTTATCAGTCTCCAAAGATAGAAAGGAAAATTCTGTGTAAGACTACATAAATTGTAAATGACATTTAACAGATATCACATGTGAAAGTGCCTTCAATGCACTATTTCCAATTTGCTTAGACAACTTGAAAGTAAAACATTGAGATAAGAGCCTGTAACTTGCCCTAGAACGGCCAAGCTTTAAAGAGAAACAGTATTTTCTGATTTAACTTATTACTATCGATTCACAAGGGAGAAGCTGCATTCAAATATGTATTTTCAAAATCACACATCATACCCTTAAAAAACATCAAAATACATCTAAACAGTATTCAAACAAAGAAATAAAAGTGGGCATAAAACTATGATGATTTACATGCAGACGTTATCTATTAGAGCTCATACTGGAATATAAATCATTTGCTCCTTTAATACATACTTATTAAAATTACAATGAAGCATCAATCCTGAGGAGAAAAATACTACCAAATATTGTTTTCATACTCTAGGCAGGTTCTTTTCTGCATCTTTCCAAGTAGTAACTTTCTCATTTAAAGAACCAAATCACCTAGCAAATCACACAAGCATAATTACTAGTTTATCCCATTCAATCTTTCTTTTCATGCCCTGCCTCTGTGCAGCTGGCACTGAACCATAGTTATATGCCAAGAAAACCGCCAGCTGGTAGGGCTCTGTGGTACAGCTCGCATGGGAGTTTTAAAAAGAACCCTTATTTTCAGCAGTTGTACTGGCATTGCTAAGCAGATGACTCGGGGGGATCTCCAAGTTTTATTCATTGTTTACCCATCTCTTCACAAACCTAAAATTTGTACTATATTGAAGTTTAGTCTCCATAGTAAGTCAAACTTGGGACATTCTTTGAATAATTCACTTTATGAAGCCACAAACCAAGACCATTTACTAGCTCTGTAGCATAATGGTTCTTTTAGTTCTAAATGAACTATTTTTCCTGCTAACATCTGAACTGACTAGATGTAGCTTTTTCAGAAAATGTTTATATTATTTTTATAAGAACATACATGAGCTCATTAAGAAGGTTTTGGTAATATAAAAATTCTAACTACAAAGTTGAAAAATACAAAAGGCATAATCTAAGTTTAAATATAATAATGCTATATTTAAATAAAGTTTATATTTAAAGTTTAAATATAATACAGATGGAGAAAATGTTCCAGACAAATGTGAATTTTAAAAAAATGTAGGTGCCTCTTCTTATATCTGATGGAATCCAACTTAATGTAAAACATTATTATATAAAGGAAAAACAGATGCTGCATCTAATACAAAGAAGAACATAAGGAATATATAGCATTATTAACATGTATAAATCTAAACATATGTCAATATGATGTATCAAACAATTAAAAGAATGTTAACTAAAACCTTCTATAGTTGGAGTTTTTATTTTTTATTTTTTAATTAATTTTTTATTTGTATATGACAGTGGAATGCATTATAATTCTTATTACCCATATAAAGCACAATTTTTCTTATCTCTGGTTGTATACATTTTTTAAAACACTTCAAACACTACAGAGAAAGCAAGTAAAGAAAGCTATATGCAAAGGCATTGAAGGTGTTAAAAAAAACAATGTGGAGATGACAGATGATATATAGAAGTCTACAGTGACAGAAAAAAGAATGGTTTTTTTGACCATATAGACAACATTTGAAAAAAAAAGATCATGTATTTAATCATGAATGCAGTAACAATAAATTCCAAAGAATAAAATGATACCTTAGCTCTCTATTCACAATGCAACTCAGTTATACATTAGAAAAAGAAATATACTTTTAATTTAAACTTCATATTATTAATTATTCCTTGGGTTTAAAATAAATTTATAAGCATAATCAGGAAATATTGGTGACAATGAAAATCAATGACAATGAAAATTCTGCATATACAAATAATATGATGATTATAGCAGTAGTTGAAGGAAATTTATGGTTAAAACATGCATATCAAAAAACAAGGACTACTAAATAAAAGAGAATAAATGCTTGATGGAAGAGTGGCAAAATAACAATGTCTAAAGAAACAAAGAAAATAAAATAAAAATAGGGAAAATAAAATTGAGATTGAGATAAAAACAGAACTATTACTTAAAAAGATCAGCAAGAAAGGATTTGGAAGGATTAATCAAGAAAAAAGATGAAAGATGTAAGTTAAAATAATACATAACAAAAAGGAGAATTAAGACAAAAAAGAGGTTTTAAAAAACTGAAGTGTTAGGACCACTACATTAAAAAAAATGTGAACCTATATAAATGGATATGTCTCTTTTAGAAAAACATAAAATGCTAAAATCGAGAAAAGATAAAAATAAAGCACTGAATAGTTCAGTATATGTTACAGACAATTAAATGTCAGTCAATAATTCCCTCCCCTCAAAAATCCAGATTCAGAAGATTTTATATATCATTATACCAAAACTCATGTAACAAATTTTTACATCATATATTTTTTCTTTAATTTCAATTAAGAAAATGTGAAAAAAATGAACCAGCTCATTTATAAAGCCTATTATGTAATGCTAAGACAAAACAAATAAGCAAAATCGTGACATCAGTTCTCTTATAAACATGCAGACAAAACTTCTGGGGAAAGTATTAGCTAACTAAAAACCAAAGAAAATATGCCATTTTCAAGTAGATTATATTCCAGAAATGCAAGAATGCTTCAGTATCCAAAATATGTCAGTGAATTTTATCTTCTTATTAATAAGAAAAAGAAAACATTATTTTTAAGTGATGATTTTAGAAATAGTTAACAAAGCAACAAAGAGATCATCTTCAAGAATGAGTAAACATATTACCTGAAAACTTGGCAGCTTAGACCAACTAATATTTATTATCATAGTTTCTGTGAATCAAAAATTTCAATGCAGATTAACTGGGTGTTTCTGTACCAGACTCTCTCAAAAGACTGATACCAAGATATTACCCAGAGTTCTAGCCATCTCAAAGGTCCAAGCGGGTTATGCTTCAAATTCACTCATATGGATGCTGACAGGCCTAAGAAAATTCTTTCCAAGCCTATTCATCTAATTTTGACTGATCTCAAAGACCCACTTCTAAACTCACTTATGTGGGTCTCTCTGTAGAGTTGACTCTTGGAAGTGATATCTAGTTTCTTTTGCCATATTCTGCTTATCAAAAGTGAATGGAAAAGCTTGTTCCCTACTCAAGATAAGAGGATAAACCAAGGGACATAAGTATTGGAAGACAGGGAATATTAGGACAATCTTAAAGGCTGTCCACCAAAACATGATATACAAAAATCAATACCAATGGAGAACTTTTCATGAGGAAACTAGAAAAGGGGTGGATTCAATGGGTCAAGAATGAAAAAGACTATTGTCTTTATATATATTATTTTAATGATTAATATATTCTGGTTGTACTGGACAATATGAAAATGAAATAAAAAGTAACAAGATGTAGGATTGGAAGGAAATATATAAACTATCAAGAAATGAACATCTATCTCTAGAAAAAGTAATAGGTTGGTGTAGAGCACTTGCCTTGTATGTGTAAGGCATTGGGTTCAATCCTCAGTACAACATAAAAATACACAAATAATTGTTACTTTTGTTTCGATTTCATTAATTTCAGCTCTGATTTTAATTATTTCTTGCCTTCTACTTCTTTTGCTGTTGTTTTGCTCTTCTTTTTCAAGGATTTTGAGATGAAGTATGAGATCATTTATTTGTTGGTTTTTTCTTTTTTTAAGGAATGAACTCCAAGCAATGAATTTTCCTCTTAGAACTGCTTTCAATGTGTCCCATAGATTCCGATATGTTGTGTCTGTGTTTTCATTTATCTCTAAGAATTTTTTAATTTCCTCCTTGATGTCTTCTATAACCCATTGATCATTCAGTAACCTATTGTTCATTCTCCAAGTGATGTATGCTTTTTCCTTCCTTCTTTTATCATTGATTTTCAGTTTCATTCCATTATGATCAGATAAGATGCATGGTATTATCTCTACTCCTTTATATTGTCTAAGAGTTGCCCTGTGACATAATATATGATCTATTTTTGAGAAGGATCCATGTGCTGCTGAGAAAAAAGTGTAACTGCTTGATGTTGGGTGGTATACTCTATATATGTCAATTAGGTCTAGGTTATTAATAGTGTTATTGAGTTCTATAGGTCCTTATTCAACTTTTGTTTGGAAGATCTGTCCAGTGGCGAGAGAGGTGTGTTGAAGTCTCCCATGATAATGGTATGGTGGTCTATTAGACTCTTGAACTTGAGAAGAGTTTGTTTGACGAACATAGCTGCACCATTGTTTGGGGCATATATATTTATGATTGTTATGTCTTGTTGGTGTATGGTTCCCTTAAGCAGTATGTAGTGTCCCTCTTTATCCCTTTTGATTAACTTTGGCTTGAAATCTATTTTATTTGATATGAGTATGGACACTCCTGCTTGTTTCCAAAGTCCATATGAGTGATATGATTTTTCCCAACCTTTCACCTTCAACCTATGTATATCTTTTCCTATCAAATGCGTCTCCTGTAGGCAGCATATTGTTGGGTCTTGTTTTGTGATCCATTCTACTAGCCTGTGTCTCTTAATTGGTGAGTTTAAGCCATTAACATTTAGGGTTATTATTGAGATATGGGTTGTTCTTCCAGCCATATTTGTTTATTTCTGTTACTAAACATGGTTTGTTTTCCTCTTTGATTATTTTCCCCCCCTTTACTGTCCTACCTCCCACTGTTGGTTTTCATTGTTATTTTCCATTTCCTCTTCCTGTAATGCTTTGGCGAGGATGTTTTGAAGAGATGGTTTTCTAGCTGCGAATTCTTTAAACTTTTGTTTATCGTGGAAGGTTTTAATTTCATCTTCCATCCTGAAGCTTAATTTCGCTGGATACACAATTCTTGGTTGGAACCCATTTTCTTTCAGTGTTTGAAATATGTTATTCCAGGATCTTCTAGCTTTCAGAGTCTGTGTTGAAAGATCAGCTGTTATCCTGATTGACTTACCCCTAAATGTAATCTGCTTCCTTTCTCTTGTAGCTTTTAAAATTCTCTCCTTATTCTGTATGTTGGGCATCTTCATTATAATGTGTCTAGGTGTGGATCTCTTATGATTTTGCACATTCGGCGTCCTGTAGGCTTCTAGGATTTGGGATTCTGTCTCATTCTTCAAGTCTGGGAAGTTTTCTCGTATTATTTCATTGAATAGACTGCTCATTCCTTTGGTTTGGAGCTCTGTACCTTCCTGTATCCCAATGACTCTTAAGTTTGGTCTCTTAATGTTATCCCATATTTCTTGGATGTTCTGCTCATGGTTTCTTAACAGTCTTGCTGAGCTGTCTATGTTCTTTTCCAGTTGAAACACTTTGTCTTCATTGTCTGACGTTCTATCTTCTAAGTGTTCTACTCTGCTGGTAGTATTCTCCATTGAGTTTTTAAGTTGGTTTATTGCTTCCTGCATTTCTAGGATTTCTGTTTGTTTGTTTTTTATAACCTCTATCTCCCTGTATAGTTGATCCTTTGCTTCCTGGATTTGTTTGCGTAATTCATTGTCGAAGTGATCTTTCATTGTATGATTTTGCTGTTTAATGTCTTCCTTGATACTCCAGATCATCTGAAGCATGTATATCCTGAATTCTTTATCTGACATTCCATCTGCTGCAGCTGTTACCTCTTCTAAAGTTGCGTTGACCTGCATTGCTTGTGGTCCTTTCTTTCCGTGTCTTTTCATACTGCTTGCGTATCTTTCCTGCAGGTGCGGGCGGCGGCTCTGCTCTCTCCTTATTCCAATTGGGGTGTCGTGGCTACCACGCCGGCAGGTCACTGGGCCTGTTCTGGGCGCTGGAGGCGGCTCTGTTCTGCCGCTACTCCAATTGGGGTGACAAGTGTACCACACCGGCAGGCCACCGGGCCTGATCCGCCGGTCGGTTGCAGGTTTGCCTACCCTGCAGGTACGGGCGGCGGCTCTACTCTGCCCCTACTCCAAATGGGGTGACGTGTCTGTCGTACCGGCAGGCCACTGGGCCTGTCCCGCTGGTCGGTCACAGATCTGCCCACCTTTCGGGCACAGGTGGAGGCTCTGCTCTGCCCCTACTCCAATTGGGGTGTCGTGACTACCCCGCCTGCAGGACACTGGGCCTGTTCCTGGCATGGGCGGCGACTCTGCTGTGCCCCTACTCCAATTAGGGTGGTGTGTGTACCACACCGGCAGGCTCCTGGGCCTGATCCGCCTGTCTGTTGCAGGTCTGCCTACCTTGGAGGCACGGGTGGCGGATCTGCCCTGCCCCTCCTACCACGCCTGCGGACCCCTGGGCCTGATCTGCAGGTTGGTCACAGGTCTGCTCACCCTGCGGGCACGGGTGGCGGTTCCGCTCCGCCCCCACTCCAATTGGGGTCACGTGACCACCACACTGGCAGGGCCTGATCCGGGCATCGGAGAAGGATCTGCTCTGCCCCTATTCAAGTTGGGGTGACATGTGTATCTTTGAAAAAATAAACAAAATCGACAGACCCTTAGCCATGCTAGCGAAGAGAAGAAGAGAGAGAACTCAAATTACTAGCATACGGGATGAAAAAGGCAATATCACAACAGACACTTCAGAAATACAGAAGATAATCAAAAACTATTTTGAATCCTTATAGTCCAATAAATTAGAAGATAGTGAAGGCATAGATAAATTTCTTAAGTCATATGATCTGCCCAGATTGAGTCAGGAGGATATAGACAACCTAAACAGACCAATATCAATTGAGGAAATAGAAGAAACCATAAAAAGACTACCAACTAAGAAAAGCCCAGGACCGGATGGGTATACAGCAGAATTTTACAAAACCTTTAAAGAAGAACTAATACCAATACTTTTCAAGCTACTTCAGGAAATAGAAAAGGAGGGAGAACTTCCAAATTCATTCTATGAGGCCAACATCACCCTGATACCTAAACCAGACAAAGACACTTCAAAGAAAGGAAACTACAGACCAATATCTCTAATGAACCTAGATGCAAAAATCCTCAATAAAATTCTGGTGAATCGGATACAAAAACATATCAAAAAAATTGTACACCATGATCAAGTAGGATTCATCCCTGGGATGCAAGGCTGGTTCAATATACGGAAATCAATAAATGTTATTCACCACATCAATAGACTTAAAAATAAGAACCATATGATCATCTCGATAGATGCGGAAAAAGCATTCGACAAAGTACAGCATCCCTTTATGTTCAAAACTCTAGAAAAACTAGGGATAACAGGAACATACCTCAATATTGTAAAAGCAATCTATGCTAAGCCTCAGGCTAGCATCATTCTGAATGGAGAAAAACTGAAGGCATTCCCTCTAAAATCTGGAACAAGACAGGGATGCCCTCTCTCTCCACTTCTGTTCAACATATTTCTTGAAACACTGGCCAGAGCAATTAGACAGACGAAAGAAATTAAAGGCATAAAAATAGGAAAAGAAGAACTTAAATTATCACTATTTGCAGATGATATGATTCTATACCTAGCAGACCCAAAAGGCTCCACAAAGAAACTATTAGAGCTAATAAATGAATTCAGCAAAGTGGCAGGATATAAAATCAACACGCATAAATCAAAGGCATTCCTGTATATCAGCAACAAATCCTCTGAAATGGAAATGAGGACAACCACTCCATTCAAAATATCTTCAAAAAAAATTAAAATACTTGGGAATCAACCTAACAAAAGAGGTGAAAGACTTATACAATGAAAACTACAGAACCCTAAAGAGAGAAATAGAAGAAGATCTTAGAAGATGGAAAAATATACCCTGTTCATGGATAGGCAGAACTAACATCATCAAAATGGCGATATTACCAAAAGTTCTCTATAGGTTTAATGCAATGCCAATCAAAATCCCAACGGCATTTCTTGTAGAAATAGAGAAAGCAATCATGAAATTCATATGGAAAAATAAAAGACCCAGAATAGCAAAAACAATGCTAAGCAGGAAGTGTGAATCAGGTGGTATAGCGATACCAGACTTCAAACTATACCACAGAGCAATAGTAACAAAAACAGCATGGTACTGGTACCAAAACAGGCGGGTAGACCAATGGTACAGAATAGAGGACACAGAAACCAATCCACAAAACTACAACTATCTTATATTTGATAAAGGGGCTAAAAGCATGCAATGGAGGAAGGATAGCATCTTCAACAAATGGTGCTGGGAAAACTGGAAATCCATATGCAACAAAATGAAACTGAATCCCTTTCTCTCGCCATGCACAAAAGTGAATTCAAAATGGATCAAGGAGCTTGATATCAAATCAGAGACGCGCCGTCTGATAGAAGAGAAAGTTGGCTACGATCTACAGTCGGTGGGGTCGGGCTCCAAATTCCTCAATAGGACACCCATAGCACAAAAGTTAATAACTAGAATCAACAAATGGGACTTATTCAAGCTAAAAAGTTTTTTCTCAGCAAAAGAAACAATAAGAGAGGTAAATAGGGAGCCTACACCCTGGGAACAAATCTTTACTCCTCACACTTCAGATAGAGCCCTAATATCCAGAGTATACAAAGAACTCAAAAAATTAGACAATAAGAGAACAAACAACCCAATCAACAAATGGGCCAAGGACCTGAACAGACACTTCTCAGAGGAGGACATACAGTCAATCAACAAGTACATGAACAGATGCTCACCATCTCTAGCTGTCAGAGAAATGCAAATCAAAACCACCCTAAGATACCATCTCACTCCAGTAAGATTGGCAGCCATTAGGAAGTCAAACAACAACAAGTGCTGGCGAGGATGTGGGGAAAAGGGTACACTTGTTCATTGCTGGTGGGACTGCAAATTGGTGCAGCCAATTTGGAAAGCAGTATGGAGATTTCTTGGAAAGCTGGGAATGGAGCCACCATTTGACCCAGCTATTCCCCTTCTTGGTCTATTCCCTAAAGACCTAAAAAGAGCATGCTACAGGGACACTGCTACATCGATGTTCATAGCAGCTCAGTTCACAATAGCAAGACTGTGGAACCAACCTAGATGCCCTTCAATAGACGAATGGATAAAAAATATGTGGCATTTATACACAATGGAGTATTACTCTGCATTAAAAAATGACAAAATCATAGAATTTACAGGGAAATGGATGGCATTAGAGCAGATTATGCTAAGTGAAGCTAGCCAATCCCTAAAAAACAAATGCCAAATGTCTTATTTGATATAAGGAGAGTAACTAAGATCAGAGTAGGGACGAAGAGCAGGAGAAGAAGATTAACATTTAACAGGGATGAGAGGTGGGAGGGAAAGGGAGAGAGAAGGGAAATTGCATGGTAATGGAAGGAGACCCTCAGGGTTATACAGTGGAGGGGGTAGAGAGAGAGGAGGGGAGGGGAGGGGAGAGGTGGGGAGGGGGGAGGGGGGAGGATGGGAAAGGCAGCGGAGCACAACAGACACTAGTATGGCAATATGTAAATCAATGGATGTGTAACTGATGTGATTCTGCAATCTGTGTATGGGGTGAAGGTGGGAGTTCATAACCCACTTGAATCAAAGTGTGGAATATGATATGTCAAGAAATTTGTAATGTTTTGAACAACCCACAATAAAAAATTTTTTAAAAAAAGAGAAAAAAAATACACAAATAAAATAAAGGTATTGTGTCCATATACAACTAAGAAAAAAATATTTATAAAAAAGAATAATCAATAGCTATAAAAATTTCAGCAAATTTACCAAAAAAAATCAACTTACAAAATTAAAATAATTATTTAGATCATCACTCAATAAAATATGACTTAAAAATAACATACTATTTATAAAAGCACTATAAACCATAACATTTCCAAGAATCAAGCAAAAATACAAATTTTTTCTCTACAGGAAAACACAATTAAAATAAAGACTGTATTAGTAAGCTTGTAGAGCATAGTGAAATATCACAGGCTGAATGGCTTAAACAATATATTTATTTCCACATATTCATAGTCTGGGGTGTTCAAGATCAAAATGCTGGCACCTTTAGTTCTGGTGAGAGAAAATCATTTGCTCTTGCAGTTTTATCCATGAAACTATATTTAGCCAAAAATACAAATTCTTTAATAAATACAGTCCTACTTATGCTATTTAGTTATTCTTAGGTAAGTTTTAATTGATTCATTCAAGAAATTTTTCCATTTTTTCCCTTTTCTCTACTTTATTCTGCCAATTCAGAGGTTTAAAATTTTGTTGATTTTACCAAAGAACTAGGTTTTGCTTTTATTATTTTTCTCCATTGTTTTGTGTTTTCTATTCCATTGACTTCTACACTGATATTAGAGTTTTTGTTCATCTGCTTACTTATTAATTTTCCTTATTTTTCTATTTACTGAAAATTGAAATTGAGGTAATTAGTGCCTGGCTTTTATTATAGGCATTTAGTGTCCAAATATGATAAGTACTACTTTAGTAACATTCCTCAAATTTTAATGTTTTTCATTTGGTTCAAATTCTTTCCAGTTTCCCCCTTTAATTTTTTTGTTTGACCCCATGAGTTATTTAGAATTGTGTTTTTATAGCTTCCAAGTAGCTGGTTATTTTCCACATTCCTTTCTGTTATTGATTTCTAAATGACTTCCACTGTATCAGAGAATATATATTCTCCCTTAAATTTTTGCATGTTGATTGAGACCTGCTTTATGGCTCAGAATAGGGTCAATCTTTGCAAATATCCCATGTACTATTAAAATGACAGTCTATTTTGCTGTTCTTGAATGTCTACAATTATAGAGTATTGATAGTTGACGAAATTATAAAAATCATTTGCTGGATTTCTGCCTAAATTTTTTGCTAGTTATTAAAACCAGATGTAAAAACTCCAACTATAATTGTGATTTATTTTTCCAAGTAATTCTCTCAGTTTTTGCTTAATGCATTTTATATATTTTCTATTTTTTGAATATGCATTTAAAATTATTATGTCTTCTTGATAAACTGATTCTTTTATCATTATGAAATGTCTTTTGTCGTCCTTGGTGATATTTTGGCTCTGAAATCAAGGTTCATATTAATATAGCCACTCTGACTTCTTTGATCAATATTTACAAAGTATATCTTTTTATATTCTTTTATTTTTTGTTTATTTGTGTATTCATATTTAGAGTCCATTTTTTGGAGGCAGCATACAGTTTTAGCAACTTTTCTCAATTTGTCTTTTTCTAATGGACAAATACATTGTACATATTTACCATGTACAGCATGTTTTTAAATATATACATGTACA
The DNA here is from genome assembly GCF_021218885.2 of Marmota monax. Taxonomy (NCBI): domain Eukaryota; kingdom Metazoa; phylum Chordata; class Mammalia; order Rodentia; family Sciuridae; genus Marmota; species Marmota monax. Next base: position 5,292,674 of record NW_026693811.1, read on the forward strand.
TTATGGAATGGCTGAATCAGGCTAATTAACATATGTATCACCTCACATACTTTTCTTTGTTAGAACACTTAAAATCTAGTCTCTAAGAAATTTTCTAGAATGCAAGACATTTTTATTAATTATAGTTCACATTTTACATGACAGACCTCATGAAATTATTCCTCTGGACTAAAGGTCACATTGTTTGGCCAATATCCCCACAAACTACCAGCTCACAACCTGGTATCCACCATTCTAATCTCCACTTAAATGTTTGAGTTCAAAAATTTTAGATTCTTCATAAAAGTTAATCTTTATATTTTAATTCTATATTTAGGCCATTTGTATTTAGTGTAATTAATAAGGTTGGAATTAAAACATAATCTTGCTATTTGTTTTCCATTTGTCATATTCATTGCTTCTTTTTTACTCATTTTGCTGCCTTTGTAAGACTGGATGCAATCACTTGAAAGGGAAGCAGTAGACACATGAGTGAGATTTATTTTTAATTAAATATAAAAGAGTAGGAGGAAACTGAATATGAGTATGAAGTTCAGGGAGCAATCCAGAACAAGATAAATATTTGGAAGTAATCTGCATGTTCCTGGTATTTTAAACCTTCAGACTAAGTGCACTCACTTGGAAAAAGAATATATATGATAAAAATAAGGAGTTCAAGGGAAAGGCCTCTATATTTCAAAAGAGGGAGTTAAGATTAACCTGCGAATGGTACTGGTACAAAATAAAAAGTGATTTACAACAAAGAACATTTAAATCCCACTATCATGTACATCCACAAGAATGTGGTCCTAACTAGAATAAGATGTATTCCATGCTTATATAATTTTATCATAATGGATTCTACTATCATGCATAACTAAAAAGAATCAATAAAGAACTTATAATTCAGTGAGGAAAAAATCTGAAAACTAATAAATTTAGCAATGTGGAAGTCTTTTATGTCTTCAATAAGAGTATTTTGGATACTCTTTTTAATTAATAAACTAATGTTAATATGCAACAAAGTAGTTTAAATCTCAAAATCACTGATTTGAAGGAAAGAAGCCAGACCTCTCACCTCTCCCTCTCCCCACACCCCACCAAAATAGTGTGTGTGGCATCAATATAAAATCCTATAAAATGTGAACTCTGTTGTAACAGATGACAGATTATTTGTTGTTTGGGGATATGGGAGATAAGTGGGATGGATCAGAAAGTAGCACAAGATTTTCAGAATGATAGATGACACAAATATTTATTATCTTGATAGTGGAATGATCTCATGACTACATAACAATATAAAAATGGAACAAATTAAGCACTTGTTTTCAGTTTCTTTACTTCATTTTAAATTTAGTGATAAAAATTTAGCTGCTCATTAAACTGCCATTAACTTGCCAAATATAACTGAAGTTGTTGTAGCCCCAACAGAAAATGTACAAAATCAATCATTGGGGGATTTGTAATTTAATAAAAATATCTTCTGTAAAAAATATTTCAACATATATCAGAAAATTTAGAATTTTATAAAGCAAGGCAAATCATAAGCAGCAAAAGTCATAAAAGCAACAGAGCAACATTACCAACAAAGAATCTCCTTTGAAGTTTTATACCATGCTATTACGTAAAAAGTTCTAGAACCTGCAAGCCTGTAAATAAATCAGAATTGACTGTGAGGTATAGATTAATAAAAATGTATTTTAATCAAGAAAAATTATTTCTCACATACCTATGATTACAAATTTACCAAATGCATTTCTGTGAACTATGTGATCCACCACACTCCTCCCCTCCTGCCAGTATCTTCTCCAAGACTTGACACACCAGAGCCTCTTTCTGTCACTCACACTTCTCTTTCCTCCTTCTAGTTTCAAGATTGTCACAAATTCTTTGTCTCATTACACTATATTCAAAATTAGTGTAATGCACTAGCCTTATTTTCTTTTTAAGGATCCAAGGGATAACTCTATATTTGCATCTATATCAATAGATCAATAAATGGGTAGGTAGGTCAATATAGGTATTTATAAAATAATAATTACTCAACTAAATCATATGAATAGCACTTTCTTTACACAGAAGTATAATACTATTCATGCAGGCTATCAGCATCCTCCGAACACATGACATCAAACCATGAATTTTTGCCTTTCTATTTATCTGGGATTGCTTTCTCTGCTTCAGAGACAAAACTCTCTTCTCTATTGAATTCTCCTTAGAAATTTATTCCTTCTTTGGGGTAGAGTGAGATTTGAATCCATGTCTTAGATACAAAAGCAAAATTATAAAAAAAAACTGTACAAGATTTTTTTCTGCTAGAACTGGAACTACTTTCCTCTTGACACTAAAACTTGCCATAGCCATAGCCAATTTTTACAAGTACATTCGAGATAAAAATCTGCATGGAAGATATTTCAGGCAATTAATGTAAGCAGTAGAAAATAATAAAGACAGGCTTAGGAAGGGACTCTGTTTGGGCACAGCTGTGTTTAAGGCAACATTGATCATGTACAGAATGGTTGATATATGTGTAAATGAGAACCTTTTGTTTTAGTTTTTGGTTATGTTCCACAAACATATCCTGACTGAGTGCCACTTATTCTATGGGTATAGCCTGTGTAAATCCTGTAAAGTCACTAACACACTATATTTGCCATCCTGCACCCCTGGATTTATTTGTAAAGAATCAAATTGATTTTTTTTTTTTTCGAATTGATTTTTATCAACAACCACCAACCCCCACAGGACATAGTATACACAAAGCTCTTTTTCCTATTTCTCACAGGTGCTGTTGTCAAACTTTCCTGCTGGCATTTTCTTAGATGAGTGTACAGAAATTAGCTTGGTTACGACACACACAAACACACACACACACACACACACACACACACACACACCAAGCATCATTAAATCCCTGCAGATAGTAAGAATAATAAGAATGCACATGTACTCAACCAAGACAGCTGATTTCTGATTTAGTTTTCAGTTCAACAAAGTACTAAAATACTTGATATGGAACCTAAAAATGTCTTTTCTAAAAATTTCCAACATCCAATGTTTCCTTAAATGTGATCCAAAATATAAAACTATAATTGCTATTCACTGCTACTGTGTTCCTATTTTCTTTCTCTCATGATTAGAATATTGTTGTTCTAAACAGTTCTGTTTGTTTCATGATAAATTGAGGCTTCAAATTGTCACTTGTTGGAGGAGACCATCTGTGCTCCATGTTGGCATTCCTCATTATAGGCTAATATATTTGTCATATTAGTAATTATTTCATCCAATAAATCCATGGATAGAAAAATCCAATCATGTGATATGTCATTAACAAAATGCTACTTCAGATTGAAACAAAAGCACCCGCTATCCAATTCTTAAAGCCCATAAGTTTCCCTAAAAATATTCATGATTCTATTTTGACCTAGTGTCTACATTCACACAATATTAATTTGCCAAAGATTCTGTCTGCATAGGAATACTTTGGCTATCTGGAAATGTCATTATCTTATACTAATGATGTATCACTACAGCAAGTAATAATTAATTATTCAAATATATGACTGCTAGGTAAGAGACCCAGTACAATGGGGTCAGTATAACTTAGAAGCTAGTGTAAGGCACAGTAATTCTGTACAATAAGCTGGTTAGTTTAGAACTGAATTTAATTGAGGATTTTTTGCTGTTTTCTTTCCATTTTTGTTTCTGTTTTTTTTTATATGTGCTATGATTTGGGCACAAAATCATTTTGCCAAAATTTTCCCTATTTAAAGCCTATAATTTTAGTGTTCAAATATTTAAGTAGATTTCTTCCCTTAAATTTCAAAGAAAAGATTCTTTCACACATATTAAAAATTAGATAACTTCAGAAGATTTCACAAAATAATGGCCCATATAATCTCTGTTTCAGTTTTCACTTTCTAAAAGGTTACAATTTTCAACTTATTGGTCTTATTAATCTCAATATGTCCAATTATTATTTTTAAAGAATTTTTCAAGGAGTTATTTATTGAATTTTTCAATGTGAAAGATAATAATTTAGCCATTTGTTAAATATCACCTATGCCCAACCAAAAAATATATATATATATATCTCCAAAATTATTACTACCTCTGAAATATATTTAGATCTACTCATCCTCTCATTATTTTTATGTCATACTATTAAATCTAAATTTGGTACTTATATTATAATGAGTATGCAAAAAACATTCCTAGATAAGCCATGCACTAGATCAAGATTACTGTTTTGTAAGGGATACACATATTTTTGGTTACAGTGAAGGTACTATGTACGTCAGGTAGCTTTTATATTTTGTTCTTTCTCACTAATTCAACCTATAGTTTCCCCAGAATTGTCTTCTTTTTCTCAATGTATTAAAATACTCCCAGGCCCTTGAACTGCCGCATCTCAGAGGCAATCTCTGGAGTCCTGACCTGATCTCCACTCCAGGGACAGAGCTTTTCCATCATCATTCTAGGACTTCATCTTTCACTTGCATTGGAGCTTTGCTACCTGAATGTCGTAAATTCTTCTTTTTTTATACATTTATTCTTTTGTTGCATGAAAAATGATACATGGATGGAAAATTTGATTAAATCTCAAAATGCTCTGAGTCTACCTTATATATAATTAAAAGTGGGTCTATAAAACTCAAAACTTTGAGAGAAAATTCAAAAGAAAATGCCATTTTATTTTAAAATATAAATCACTTGCCACATTTAAGTTCTATAGTCACAAAAGAGAAGTTTGGGAGCATTTGAACTACTGATTCACTATATGTGGGTTCTTTTATTGCTTGTTTGGGTTTTTTCCCAATACTTTTTTGGGATTGTTCCATTTAATGCCATGTTTTGATATTTCATATAGTATACTTCAGTGTGGGTCAACTTCTTACCATGAATACAGGAACTCATTCTTCAATTCTGTGAAATTTGTAAGAATTGCTTTTATTTTATCCCTGCCGTTTTCTGTGATCTGTATGTTTTATTGAAATTTGAACTTTGTACCTTCTAGTGTTATTTTATAGGTAATTTTTCCTCTATGTCTATTTTTTTTCTGTCTAATGATTCCTAATTATTCTCATTTCAAGATTGAATATTACTTTAGGTTTTTCTCTTTGGCTTCTCAAATTACCAGATGGAGACTGTATCATTGATTCCTCTTGTTCTGAAGCTTCAGCTTTTTGGACTTAGAAGCTTCTGGTTTCTCCAGCTCTCCAGCCTGCATATGGCCATTGTGGGAGGGAAAAAAAAAAAAAAAATATATATATATATATATATATATATATCCATGCTGTTGGTTTTTATTTCTTTAGAGAACCCTGACTAATGCAAACATTAAAAGCAATTTCATTGGATATTACATGACACAAATATATACATGTTTAGTGCTCAGCTTTCTCCAAGTTCTGTTAAATAACTCCAATGGGGGGAAATATTGAAGAAGGAAGAATACATTATATATTTTCTATATGATTGCAGTGACAATGATTATTTTAAACTATTGTTCTTTTTATTTCCTTTTGTCTATTTTTGTTTGTACAAATAGGGTTTATGAGCTTGGAGAACTTGACTTTTACTCTACCACCTTTTTTTCTGGTAAGTAAATAGCCATCACCATTAACATATAAACACAAATACCAACATAAATAGGATAAAAAATCCTTTTAAGGTGCTAATCATACACTTCTATTCAATAACTCCAGTTCTATTGAAAATTAAAACACATCTTTCAAAATTTATTGTTAATTACAATCAATCAATGCAAAAATGTGATAAAATTATTAACAAAAAGTGTTAACTAATTATTTAAAAAATAAAGTCCTTACCAACCAGGGATATAAGACTCATAAGATATTTATAGGGAATATCTGCTTCTTTTACTTATTCAGAAACCCTTTCTCCTTCTTCTACTGATCAATGACCTGTTCTTTTGGGTTCCTGATGATGCTGTCAATAATTGGGCAAATAGAATCAAATATGAATAAAAATGGGCTTCTGAGAACACTGAACTTTTATGCCATGCATAAAACATTTCTGCTCTTTCTCTAGACCACTCATAAAATGTTATTTATAGTTATGTCTCTTTGAAATATGCTTCACAAAAACTCAAATATGAAGAAGTTATGGTGTAAAAGAACCTGAGAATCTGAAGATTATTTAGAAAGCAAAGAATAAAACAATGACAACAAAATAACAAAACTAAAAATGATATGAGACTCTTAAAATGTATTTAAAAGATTAAAGATATTAGTCACCATTTGTAGTATAATAATCTAAATTACAATTATAGCAGCAAATATAAGATAATGAGAATGTCCAAGGAAAAAACAAATTTAGCAACTTAAAATATGTGGATTTGAAAAATTAAAAATTTTTTTAAAGTATTTTGCATTATAATTTGCATTTTCAATTGTTATTCTTCTTTCTCTCCATCTTGGAGATAAATGTATAAAAGAGATAAAATTAAAACCTCAAATTTAAAAAACACACTAAAGATCAATTAAACACCCATCCACACATAAATATACACACAGGATCATATAATCCAAGAAGGGTGGAAATACAAAAATAAATAGGTAGGAAATGAATAGAGATCATATATATTATATATATATATATATATATATATATATATATAAAATATATATGATCGTATATTTAATAATGTGATAAATAATGAGAGAAAAATATTTCCATTAAACAATGGAAGCAATAAAAAAGGCAAATATTAATACCCAAAAAAATAGTTCAAGAAAACATTAAATTGAAATGAAAATATTATTTAAAAAATTATTCCCCCAAAGAATGTATAATATGTGTGTACATAATTAGCTGACTAACTCAACATTGAAACATAAACAGGGAAGATGCCCAGAAATACAAAAGGCAATGGGCCAGACCAAAGGCACAGAATATTCCAGACAGATATTCTTGAAGATCAAATAGAGAGAAAAATAAATAATATATTAAAATTTATTAAACTCTAGTTATTGTTTCAGCTTTGTGCCCTAAGAAACAAAAAAATCATTCTTATAATATTATATGAAGTATTTATTAAAATAATCAAGTTGATATGTATGTAGAGATAGCTGATCAAGAAAGAAATATATCACTAATGTCAAATGATAAATATATATAGGCAGATTTTTTTCATTCTGAAATCATTGTTTTATTCACTGTATACTTAGTAAAATGTGCTGATCTTTCATGTCTTCTCTATATCATTTCATTAAATCTATCTATAGCATTTTCTTTATTTTTTTAGTAAGTTGTTGCAATTCTTTGGTTTCTACAGATGAGATGAACTTGTACATCTTTGTGAAGCATTAGTAGAATTTCTTTGCAGCATGTTCTCATTAACTGAATTGCATTAAAGGATTGAGGGCATATTTTATTTCTCAAAATACTGCAGTTTGTAATCTAAAATATTTTCACTGATTTATATTGCCATAAGTGGCATATTTACTTACATAATCATCAGCAATAAATATTACTCAGCTTTCTTATATTTGTCAAACTAGGGAGGAAAACATATAGTCTTGTTAAAGTTTTGATTTACACTTCTCAAATTCCTAATACAAATTATAACTGTCTATTTGATATATATTTGAGTTGGAAATTATGTGAATTAATTGTTTATATCATTTGACCATTTTTCTATTGGGTCTAAAAATATTTTCATATTTGGTATATATATGCAATATAATATTACTCAACCTTAAGAATGAAATCATGGAATTTTCCTGTATATTGATGGAGCTGGAGAATATCATGCTAAGTGAAATAAGCTAATCTTAAAAAATCAAAGGCTGAATGTTTTCTCTGATCTGTGGATGCCAATTCACAGTGAATGGTGGTGGGGGCTGTGGCTTGGGAAGAATGTAGGTATTTTGGATTAGGCAGAAAGGAGTGAAAAGAGTGAGGGGTACAGGAGTAGAAAGGATAGTAGAATGAATCAGACATTACCCTATGTGCATATATGACTACACGGCCAGTGTAATCCTACATCATGTACAACCAGAAGAATGAGAAGTTGTACTCCATTTATGTATGATGTGTCAAAATATATTTTACTGTCACATATAACTAATTAGAACAAATAAAAATAAATAAGTACAAATATTTTCATGCTAATATGCCTACATACATTATATGTCCTTGCTTAATCTGTGTCAGTTAAAAAATTTGAAAATATTTTTCCTTGATTACCAATTAACTACCAGCAATTTTTGTTGTCTTTCATCGATCAATAGAATCAGTAAAATATTATTTCTTAAAAACTTTGTATATTTTACCTGACCTTAAACTTGCAATCTTCTTACCTCAGTCTCCCAAGCAGCAAAGATTGAGGGCATGTACCACTGTGTCAAGTTATTATAAAATATATTCTATATTCTTGTTGTATTCTCTTATAATTATATATATATATATATATATATATATATATATATATATATTATACATATTATATATATATATATAATACACACACACAAACACAGATTATTTTGTATCATCCACATACAAAATCACATAATCCTCAGTCAAAATATTTTCATCTTTATAGTTCTAATGAGTTTTATTTTCTTTCTTTAATATACAGGTTGGCTTCTCTAATAATGAATACATGTGGCTTTGGAGGCATCTTTTCTTTTTCTCTTTTCAGAACTATTAAGCTGGCATTGTAGAAAGTATTTAAAGAAATACATATAGAAGAAATAAAAAACAAACCCCAGTGTTCACAAATGAACAAATGTCATTTGAAGAGCAGCTAAGCCAACGAGAAATGGGACTACATAAAACATTGAAAATAAATCAAAATGGCAGGAATTAATAAACATTTCTCTATAATGACATTGAATGTAAATGGTCTCAACTCCTTAATTAAAAGTCATAGGCTGAGAGAATGAGTTAGAAAACAAGACCCAACAATATGTTCTTTACAAGAGACATACCTTATGGGCAAAGGCAGGCACAGGCTGAAAGTGAAAAGATGGAAATTACTGAAGCACGCTAATGAAACCTGAAAACAAGCAGAAATAGCTATTCTTATACCTGACAAAGCTAACTTCAAACCAAAATTAATCAAAAGAGATAAAGAAGGCCACTTTATACTGGTAATAAAACAATCCAATAAGAAGATATAATGGTAGCAAACATTTATTCACCAAACTTTGGTGCACCTAATTACAAAGAAGAGACACTACTCAAATTAAAGCCTCATATAGATCCCATCACAATAATACTGGGTGATTTCAACACACCCCTTTCACCAGTAGATATATCATCCAGACATAAACTCAGTAAAGACACTTCAGACATGAAGAATACCGTAAATCAAATTAACTTAACATATCTATAAAATATCTTATCCAACAAAAACTGAAAACACTTTTTTTTTTACAGTGGCTCATGAAACCTTTTTCCGAAATAGACCATATTTTAGTACAAAAAGCAGTTCTTAGCAAATACAAAAAAAAAATTAATATTATCCCTTGTATCTTATTAGATCATAATAGAATGAAATTGGAAATCAAACACAAAAATCATACAGAAACTACATCAACATATAGCAAATGAACAACAGACTTTTGGATAATTAATGAGTGATGGCAGAAATTTTAAAATTTTTTAGAATCAAAAGAGAATAGTGCTACAACATACTAGAACCTTTGAAACACTATGAAGACAGTTTTAAGAGGAAAATTTGTAGCTATTAGTGTCTACATAAGAGAATCAGAAACATTCCAAATAAACAACCTACTAATGTATCTCAAGGCCCTTGAGAAAAAGAACAAATGAATTCCAACCAATAGAAGGAAGAAAATTATTATCATAGCCAAAAATCAATGAGTTTAAGAAAAAAAATTATAAAGATTCAGTGAAACAGCTGGGTGTGATGTCACATGCCTGTAATCCCAGCAAATCAGGAGGCTGAGGCCGGAGCATTTCAAGTTCATAGACTAGCATCATCAATTTAGTGAGGCCCTAAGGAACTAAGAGAGACCCTGTCTAAAATAACATATAAAAATGGCTGAAGGTTAGGACAGTGGTAGAGTGCCATGGGATCAATTACTGGTATTAAAAAAAAATCAATGAAACAAAGAGTTGGTTCTTTGAAAAGATTAACATTGGCAATCCTTAACCAAACTAATGAGGGGTTGGGGAAAGAAAAGACTCAAATATACATTGGAGAAAAGATAGCCTTTAAACAAATGTAGGAAAACTGCCTATCCATATATAGAAGAATAAAAGTAGACCCTTCTCTCTCACTCTGCAAAAAAAAAAAAAAATCAACTCAAAATGGATCAAAGACCTGGGAATTGAACCAGAGACTATGCAACTTCAGAGGAAAGCAATTATATATGGATAAATGATCTAAACACTTAGCAAAAGAGATAGAAATGACCAACAAATATGTGAAAAAAATGTTCAACATTATTAGCAATTAGAAAAATGAAAACCAAAACTATACTGAAATTTCAAATCACTCCAATATAATTGATATCCATCAAGAATACAAACAGTAATAAATGCTACAGTGAATGTGGAGAAAAAGGAACACTTTTACACCATTGGTGGGATTGTAAATTATTACAACTACTATAGAAATCAGTAGGGAGTTTCCTCAAAACACTAAGAATGGAACCACCATTTGACCCAGCTATGCCACTCCTCAGTGTTTATCCTAAAGAATTAAAGTCACCATACAATAGCAATATATAAATACCCATGTTTGCAGCAGCACAATTCACAATAGCTAAACTATGGAACCAGCATAGGTGTCTATCAACAGAAGAATTAATCAAGAAAATGTGGTAGATATACACAATGGAGATTTATTCAGCTATAAAGAAAAACAAAATTATGTCATTTACAGGAAAATGGATGGAACTTTACAACATTATGTTAAAGTAATACAAGTCAAACTCAGGTCAAAAGTTGAATGTTTTCTCGCATATGTGGAAGCTAAGAAAAAAAATGAAAGGCTGGGGTGGGGGAGGGGTTTCTCATGAAAATCAAAAGGAGGTCAGGAGAGTAGAAGAAATGAACCAAGAGAGACAGAGAGGAGTGAAAGGGGAAACACTAGGGAATGATATTTGCCAAATGATATTGTCATATTGTGTGCATGTATGAATATGTAACAATAAATCCCACCATTATTTACAACCATAATGTACCAATATGTATATGAAAAAAAAATCACTTTCCTATTGCAAAAACAATTAAAATTAAATTGCTAACATTTCTCATGAATGTAGATGCAAAAGTACTTGGAAATATTAGCAAATCAAATCCAAAAATACATAGAAACTGTAACATGCTACACCAAGTATCATTTATTCAAAGCAAGATTAGTTTGAATGGTTCAAATAGTCTATCAATTTAATTCATCATAAAAATGGAAAGGATTTCAATATATTTGGAAATTATTTAAGAGTCTAATACTGATTAACAATAAAAATTCATAAACCTTCAACAAATTATGACTACAAGGGAACTATTTTGACCTCAGACAGTTTGTCGAACAAAACCAAATAAGCAAATGAGATCCTACAGCTGCTGTTACACTCAGTAACACAATGTTGAATATGTTTTTCCTAAATTGAAAAAATAAAGCAAGGATATGAATTCCTCCCACTTCTTTTCAGCTTTGTTCAGGAAGTCTTACAGCAATATAACAAAAAAAAAACAAAACAAAACAAAAAAAATCCAACTTTTTGAAAGTTCAAATGCATGTACTTGAAGAGAATATGGTAAAGCATAGAAAATCCTAAGGAATCTATAAAACAACTCTGGCTGTTATTAAAGGAAATTAATGATAAAGCAAAATGAAATATTTAATAGATAAAACATTTTTAATTTCAGTGAAATGAAATTTACAATATTTCTTAATGGATTATGCTTATGGTTTCTTAAGAACTCTGGTTTAACACAGGTAATGAAGATTTTCTTCTAATTTTTTTCTTTACTTTCTTCTTTCTTTTTTCTTTTCTTTTTTTTGACCAAGTATTGAAGGGCACTTCCAAATAACATCCCAAGCCCTGTTTATATTTTATTATTTAAGTTGCTTAGGGCCTGACTAAGTTGCTGAGGTTGGCTTTGAACTTTTAATCCTCCAGCCTCAGCCTCCTGAGCCTCTGAGATTATAGGCATGTGCCACTGCACTCAGCTCTTCTAAACTTTTAATACTTTCACATTTTACATTTAGATCTATGCTTGATTTTGGCTTAATTTTTGTATAAGGTGTACAGCGTAGAAGTTTATATTTCTACATACATATTAGCAACTACCTCAACACCATTTGTTGAAAAGACCTTCTTCCCTGTTGAATTTCTTCTTCACGTTTGTGAAAATCAAAGTGGCCATATTTGTGTAGATTCATTTTTAAGCTCTATTCTGTTCTAATGATTTATGTGTTTAGTCTTTCATCAATTCATGCTATCAATGTAGAGGTCCTTCACATCTCCTGATAAATTTATTCCTCAATATTTTATATTGACAATATCGTAAGTGAATTTTTAAAATTTCATTTTCCAGGTGTTTCCTAGAAGTTTAGGAAACTCTATTGGTTACTTTATCTAAATTGTTATACTCAGGTAACAATTCCTCCTAGTTAATTTTCATTTGATTTAGCTCCATGTTCCTTTGCCCTTCCAAGTGGACAAGCACAGAAATGATACCATCTAACCTCATTGTAAAAGACCACTCCAGTCGTTGCATTGAGAACAGCTGAGAGAGCAAGGATACATTAATACCATAGTCTATTGCTATTGCCTCATTACCAAAAAGAGATGTTCATAACTTGACAAAGAATAGTACATGTAGAAGTGGTAAAAAATGGTTGTATAGTTAGACATGCCATAAGACAGGGGAGAAAGGGATGATTTCAAGTTTTGTTTGATTTTGGTTTTTGGCCTGAGCATATGGAAAACATTAACTTCAAACCTTTGTTCTGTGTATTAATGAATTAAAATATTTTTGAGAAATTAATGGAAATTTTTAAACAAAAAGAAATTTATACTTAAATATCAAATACCACCGGAATGGTTAAATATGATATGGCAAAAATAGAGAAATAGTACTTCAATGCAATATTATGTAATGCTATAAATCTATACATTTGAAAATTTTACTCATATGGAAAATGATTATAAGATAAATTTTTTCACATAAAATAAAATCAACAAATAAAAATCCACAGAGACAATGAAAGGAACTATATTCCCCAGACAATAGTGGGGAGAGAGGGATGAGTAGGCAGAGCATAGATTTTTAGTCACAGTGAGACCAATCTGTTGAACACTATAATGATGCACACATGTCTCTCTGTATTTGTCAAAAATCCTTACATTTGCAACACCAAGAGTGAACTCTAATGTAAACTGTGGACTTTGGGTATAATGATGTGTCACTATAGGTTCATGGATTATAGCAAATGCCCTTTGTTGGTTACAGACATTGATAGTGTCAGAGATTCTGCATGAGTAGGAACAGGAGTTGTAGAAGAAATCTGTCCTTCTGCTAAATTTGCTGTGAACTTAAAATTTCTTGAAATCACAAGGTTTATTTTTAGAAGTTAATCTTACTTATGTAATAACATATATATATATATATATATATATATACATATATATATATACATATATATTCATTCACATGTATATACACATGTGTGTGAAAACGAAATCAAAATGTTAATAGCATCTCTCTGGAAATAAATAATTTTTATATATTTATGACTTTACAAAATCATCATTGGTGTTATATTAATAACCAGAATATGAATGATAGAAATTTGTTTTACAACAAAACTATCACATATGTAAACTTGTTTTATGAAACAGCAGGACTAAAAATCAAGTTCATATATAATCATTTATGTTAAACCAACTATGTGATTTTTTTCATATCACTATTATGCTGCAAAGTTAAAAAAAAAGCAATATGTCTATAGAGTCAATGGCTGGCCAGTAATATAGGAAAATGGTTATCACAACCATCTTCTATGTTTCTCTAATGCAAACACCATGTAAGTACAGCTTTACAGTTTTTTTTCTTTAGTGATAACTACATTTTCAACATTCAAATTTTAGCTCTTTATTTTGCTAGAGATTTTCTGTTTGTTTAATGAAATTATCAAAGCCAGCATGATATTTATCCAAAACATATAAATAATGCAAAGAATGGGTGACATGTTGTGTTCTATTTAAAACTGGTCAAATAATTTAGATAATAGGAAAATGGACTAATTGTCTATAAATATATATGAGGTTAAGAGAAAGTTGGAAATCTTGCTTAATGTACTAAGAGAAGGCTGATTAACATATGAAATCTTGCTTAATGTATAAAAATCATTGTTTGTATCGTTTACATTAAAAAGGCTTTTCTTATTCAAAGTTCCTGTTAAAAAATTTGAGACAGCTAGGTCTATGAGGTTATTCTGGAGGTTTATCATCAATATTAGTATTTAAATTAAAACATTTTTCTTTTATGGTATATTTGTGGTCAGATATTGAAATGTGAAAAACCTCTGTATTACATAATATCCTTTATTCTCCCTGGCTTGATAAACAACTATGCATTTCACTTGTCCACAGGGTAACATATTAAAAAATTCAAAGCTAAAAACAGTTATTTGTTTGGCTTGATGGAAAGTTTTCACTCCATTCGCACATAGAACATTAATACAGCATTCCAATTACTCAGTGGAATATGGCTGGTGAATCAAGGCTGAAATTCTTAGTTCATCCTGTGGCTTTGAAAGTTAAATGAGATAATGCACATTCAACTCCTGAGAAATCTCCACAGCACAGTGGCACATGGAAGTTACCTAACAATATCAACCCTGGAAATGATAGCAGTACTCAAGAACAAAGCTAAATTTAGTTGAAAAGAAAATCAGCTAAGCACCAACTGAATGAAAGATTTCTGGATGCAGATTGTGATGAAGAGCCTGAACCATCCCATCTCCTAAATATTAGAATCTTGCCACAGAAAAGCACAGATAAAATATACACTTGTGGAAAAATCAAATATGGAATTATACACATACAAACAACATATATCAGTAAAATGAGCAAATAAACCAAAAAGGTTAGTATAGGGCTATCTTTAAAATCAGCTGTCTAAAATGTGGTGATATCAGCCATGTGAAATGACATTCATGAGGAAAACTCCACACACTATGCATTTGGGAAGATAGCTATTTTTTTCTTTCTCTTCTATCATTGTACTAAAAAGTCTGAATTTTAATCTTGAAATGAAAAAAAATTGTCTGTGACAGGTCAAGTAGAACCTGATAAATATGTAAGAGTTGCTTTTGTAGGTTCTGGAACAAATGCTTTAGAGAAGCTGATCCCATTTCTTTAAAGCTTCCTAAGATAACGTTAATGTGATTCCATAAACAGCTTCATCTAGACAATTTTAAATAAACGTATGTATATGTAACACACGATGGTATTGCAAAATTCACATATTTTATTTAGTTAAACCTACGTGCTTATAGTAAAATTTTAAAAAATGAAAAAAATGAGACAGAAAACTTCACAAGACCTTCCGCTTTCCCGAATATTTTCAATCCTTCTTAACCAAGACATTTGATAATAAAAACTGATGAACACTTAAGAAAACTACAAAAATATCAAATATTTGATATTTTTCGTTGAAATCATAACAAAAGCCTCACATTTCACCAGTTTGTGGTGAATTCCATCTAATTTCAATATAGATATAACTAGAATAGCAAATACATGTCCTCATATCTTAACTAATAAGGATCTGCTTTGTGATTTTGGCAATTTATTCCCTGTGCGAGTAATGACAGTCAGACTTTCTTCTATAATGTAGTAAGTCTTTTCCTTCTAACTCAAATATTTGTTTAGAAAATCTTGAAGATAAGAGGAAGAAGGTAAGAGGGGAGGGAGGAAGAAGGAAGCCAGTGGAAACATGTGGGTGCAGGTCTGGTTCTCTGGACTCTGTCATCCACATAAGGACAGCAATGTGTGTTAGCCACTTTGCTTACGATGTTTAGGGTAAAAAAATTCATTAGAGATAAAGTTGACAAAATCATTACAGGAAATTGAAATTAGTTATATAGAGAGTTTGAAGTCCCATTAATCCTTTAAAACATCCAGCTGTCATGGGGTAAACTCATAGAACAGTTAACACCTTATAAAAGAAATAGGTTCCCCCCCCCCTTTTTTTTTCATAGACCTGGTTTGTGAGGTAAAAATCCTCTCCATTGGTATAAACATATAAAAAATATATTAATTCCAAATAATCTAACTTTTCAAAAGATGGTGACTACACTTAAAATTAAATAGAAAATAGTATATATGTGTGCCCACACACCAACATATAATATACTGATATTATATCTAAGTATTTCCCTTGATGCCTATACTAGCTGAGCTAGTTTTTTAGTCTTACCTATGTGGCAGTAATTATAATTTAGGAACAGAAGTTGAACATTTTGCAACACTAATACTCACGTCTACTATGGATAGTGTTGCCACGGGAGTCATTTCCTGCTTTGTTTCTGTAAGAAAGGGACAATAATACTTATCTTCCTCACAGGAGTGCTGTAATATTAAGCACTAATGTGGGTGATTTCCACAGGCTGATTTTATTAGAAATATAAACAAATGATTTTATACTTCAAGAAAAAATTCTTAAATGTTTTACCTTAAAAATTTGAAACTAAACTCTCTTCTTATTTATTTGAGATTGCTGATATTCTCTCAAAATGTTATATAGCTTTTTCAAACTTTAAAAAAATCAGCGTATGTCAAAAGGTACTAACATCTCTTACGATAAAAAAAGGCGTGAAAATAGTGTTCTCTGGTTGAGAGGAGACTTATGCATACTTGTGTTGGATTCTTCAATCTTCAAAGGAGGTCATTCATATAAATTCAGTAAAGACAGTAATGTGTGAATCTGATACTACCCTGACCTCTATCCACCTTAGAAAGCAACTCCAACATCTCAAACAGTAAAATTCAGACCAAAAGCTACCTCTCCTGCTGCTAAACAGATAGATAGCCTATATCTGAACTCAATTTACAAAACAGGGACATCACTATATGTTAGCCACTTTAATAGATTCAAGTTTATTTTCAGAATATACATCTACCTCTGGCAGAGAGTAAAGCAATTCAGGACTAAGGGAAAAAAGTGCTGACAGGCCAATAAGACAAAGAAAAGAAGGCGTCAATTAACCTACAGTGATAGACTCTTAAAAGAAAAAAAAGGAATAGTGAATCCATTTATTCATCTTCAAATACTATTTCTCTGGGACTATTTCTCCTCCTTCAAAAATTTCTAGATGTGGTAGACATTCATGCACTGCATGTTGAAGAAAGCTGTCAGGAGTTCTGATACAGTCACCCCAAGGTCTAATCCTATTATATTAAATGAAAAAAATACAAGGATGCTCACAAGACCAGGCCTTCTTAAGAAACATCAAGAAATACATAAAGTACTTTAGGTGCTTGGCCCCTCAGTGTTGCTAGAACAGTAACAGGCTGCAAACAATCTATGAATCTAGAGATGGCAGTAAACAGGATTGCTTTCAGTTTATGAGCTGTTAAGCCTGTTTCGTGAAGTAGTTCATGGTGACTGACAGTTAAAACATTGGGTCATTCACTAGTTCCTGTGTTACGTGCCAAGAGGCACGAGGCTATGAAAAACCAGGGTATAAGGGGGAAAAAATCTTACAACAAATGCTCTTCTTGTGCAGGCACCTATAGGAAAGATGAACAGAAGGTGTAAAAATAGTTCAAAGCTATAAACATCTCCCAAACTGAAGTCTCAGAATATAGCAACCAAGGTAAATAACCAAATATATAAAACAATTTCCAGTGACAACCCAACATTGTCAATATGATAGTGTTATCTAGGGCAGTGTGGGTGGAGGCACTTGAGAGGTTGAATTCAACTTTTCAAAATGACTCACACTCACAATTGTGACAGTCTATACTAATTAACTCAGTATTTATAAAGATTCATTCTGTATAGTGGTTAAGTTTGCACAAAATACATTGTGCTCTATGACAACGAATATCTCCATATGCAATCTATGTTATCAGAACATGCCACATATTTTGAACTTCTGAGTCCATATTGTTGACTAAGTATAGAGCATATGTAAATTAATAAAGGAAAATACATTTACAGGAGCCAGGAAAATAATTTCCAGAAGTAACAATTTGAATGGCAAGGGAATGTCAGAATTAGTAGAGGCCGCTGAGTTCAGGTTTCCAATGAAATTACAGAGAAACCAAAGCCACAGTACAGCGTGGAAAGGAGGTGGGAGTGGGGAGCATGCATTAGTCTGCAAAGTGGAGTTGGATATAATAACTGGAATAAGAGACAAACCTTGACTGTGAGGGAAAATAGTCCCACCAACCGGACACACAAGTCTACATTTTGAAGGTATTGAATCTGAATTCATGGTGTCCACAAAATACAAACCTACTTAAAAGCAAAATAATCTCAAAGAGTTTTAAAAAAAATTTGGGCTGGGGCTGGGGCTCAGCAGTAGAGTTCTTGCCTAGCACATGTGAGGCGCTGGGTTCAATCCTCAGCACCACATAAAAAATAAACAAACAAATAAAATAAAGGTATCGTGTCCAACTACAACTAAAAAATATATTTTTAAAAAATCAATAAGGAAAACACTACCCATACAGGTCTTCATCTATTAGGATGAAAATCTCATCTCAAAGATAAACTCACAGAAAATTATTTAAAAACATATAAGAATGGAATATATTTATTATGATATATTTTCCAAACAGAATTTACACCTTAAAAGATGACCTAATAGATGCATATGAATGTTAAAATAACCATAGCTATCCTTAGATAGACAAGGAAAGATTAGCACCCATGAACCAAGAATAAAAAATTATATAGTAAAAACAGGGATATAGAAAAAAAAGTTAGAGTCTTAAAAAATAAAAATGTAGCTATTTATATATTTTTAAAAGTCAATAGATGTGAGCAAATAACAGATGGGATGTAATTAAGTAAAGAGTTAATAAATTAGAAAGCACTGAATATTTTTTTTAAAAAAATACAGCCTCGGAGGCACTAAAATAGAAAATAAGAAAGATGGAAATATCAAAAAAGCTCCAGAATTCACCTAAGAATATAGTAGAGAAACATTTCTGCAAAGATATTGGCAGGAAAAAAAAAACAGAAGTGAAGAAAGACACAAGTTTTCCAATTGGAAAATGACATCAAATGGTAAGATTAAGAGGGAAAAAAAATCATATAAAAGTGCCTTGATAATGAAACTGTAGAACTCAAGTGTAAGGCAAAATTTTAAAACCATTAAAGAAAAAAAATATGTATAGCATGTACAAAAGAATGGTAAGTTAGTTGAAAAAGTCTTCAGTGTCAGGGATCCCCAAACTCTCTACCCACTGTATTCCATGATTTACTAAAGAATACTCACAGAACTTTAATAATAGAGTCATATGCATGGCTACAGTTGATGGCATCAAAGGACAAGATACAGAATGGACAATATAAAAGGCTCATTAAAGACCAGAGGAAACCAGGAGAATGATTCTACACTCCTGTCCCAGAGGAGTCACACAGGATGCACTCGGTTCCCCCACCAACAAGATATAACAACATGCATGAAATGTTCTTTACAGGAAAGCTCATTAGAGACTCAGTGCTCAGAGTATCTGTTGGGAGTTAACCATGTAGACACACTCTCTGCCCAGCAAGTACCAAACTCCAGATTACCAAGAGGAAAGCAGAGATTCAGCATAAACAGCATTGTTTTTTACAAAGTCTTTAGGTATATTGAGTCCCCCTTATGAGGAAATGGTGGGAACCCTCTCAAATCTTAAGTTCCCCAATGCCAAACAAGCCAACCTTGTAAGAAGGGCTTTCTAAAGAAAGCAGTCTCAGACCTGCTATGCTAATTCTTTTCTCATGCTCTCAGGAGCAGGTGCTGAAAGACAGTTGGAAGTCATTCTGTTTTACCATTGCCTACAAATTTTAAGCAGTTGTATACATACTATAGAAAAGACAAAATGAGATAAAACAATTACGACTCTCCACAAAAACCTTTTCTCTTTTCTCCTATTTTATAAACACTATGGATGATCTCTCTCATACCATAATTTTAGTTAACAATCTGTATTGATGAGTCTATAAACTATGTCCAAATAGACATCCTTCATGAGTTCCAGATCAAGATCTTCAGTGTGCATTTAAATGTCTACATGCATGCCCCAAGGTGTACCTCACATCTTAGAGGATCCCCAATTTTTATTACTGTGATTTAAAACAAAAAAAAATTCTTTATATCTTCCAATGTTATTTTCATATAATCTAAATCTCTCAAAATCTAAGAAAATTTGTCAAAAATAAGACTTAGAACTAATAAGCAAAATCTCAGCATGTAAATACACAAAAGTTAAACATAGTCCTATATGAACAATGAACATTTGAAATTTGAAATAAAAATAATATACAATAGCACCAAAAAATCCCACTTAGATATATAAATCTATCCAAATCACATATGAGAAAAATAATACCAAGGCATATCTAAATAAATGGAGAAATATATTGTGTTCATGTATTAAAAGAGTTAATTTTTATTCTTAAAGTGTTACTTATACTCAATTTGATCTTCACTTTAAATATGCAAATTAAGATTCCAGCAAGTGTTTCATAGGTATCAACAAGCTGAAGCTAAAATTATATGGAATAGCAAAGAAATTAGAATAGACAAAATTACTATTATAAAAAAGAACTCAGTCAAAGAATTCCCATTACCCACTTTCAAGATTTACTAGAAATCTTCTAGGAATTAAAAATGGTATGATATTGAGAAAGGAAAGATACACCCTTCAAGAGAGATACATATTGTGCAGGCTAAATGTAGATGACTGTAGCCAGGAGGTCAGATTCCTTTTCCATATGATATATACTTGTAGAGTAGTGGCTCTACTTAGTCATGGCCATGAAGGCACAACATGCTGGGGATCAGATCACCATTTTCCCAGCTCATTCATAGGGTGAAGATTCACACTGGGAGAAGCAAAGCAAGGAGACTGGAGGTTGTTCACACCCAGAATTCTCCTTAGAAGAGAACCCTGTCACCATTCTCATCCTATGATACAAAATAGTAGTTCCTAGTTTTTATGCAGGGAAAGAGGCAGGTCATAAAATCAGGGAATGTCAAAGTTCTCCCCAAAAGAACAAATCTTTTTTTGAAATACAGTGTGGAAAAAAAGTCAAACCTCTCAAAAACAATTAATATTTTGTTTATAACATTAAGAATAGGTAGCTTTGTGAAAGCAAGCTAAACCATAAGCCAATTAAGTTGCCAGAGACTCTGGAAAGATCCTGTTAAGAATGTGGCATTTATACACAATGGAGTATTACTCTGCACTAAAAAATGACAAAATCATGGCATTTGCAGGGAAATGGATGGCATTATAGCAGATTATGCTAAGTGAAGCTAGCCAATCCCTAAAAAACAAATGCCAAATGTCTTCTTTGATATAAGTAGAGCAACTAAGAACAGAGCAGGGAGGAAGAGCATGAGAAGATTAACATTAAACAGCGACGAGAGGGGGGAAGGAAAGGGAGAGAGAAGGGAAATTGCATGGAAATGGAAGCAGACCCTCACTGTTATACAAAATTACATATAAAAGGAAGTGAGGGGAAAGGGAAAAAAACAAGGGAGAGAAATGAATTACAGTAGATGGGGTAGAGAGAGAAGATGGGAGGGGAGGGGAGGGGATGGGAGGGGGGAAAGTAGAGGATAGGAAGGACAGCAGAATACAACAGACACTAGTATGGCAGTATGTAAAAACGGGGATGTGTAACCGATGTGATTCTGCAATCTTGTATACGGGTAAAAATGGGAATTCATAAGCCACTTGAATCAAATGTATGAAATATGATATGTCAAGAGCTATGTAATGTTTTGAACAACTAATAATAAGTTTTTTTTTAAAAAAAAAAAAAAAAAGCCATCCTGGGCTGGGGATGTGGCTCAAGCGGTAACGCGCTCGCCTGGCATGTGCATGGAGCTGGTTTCAATCCTCAGCACCACATAAAAAAATAAAATAAAATAAAGATGTTGTGTCCACCGAAAACTAAAAAATAAATATTAAAAAACCTCTCTCTCTCTCTCTCTCTCTCTCTCTCTCTCTATTTCTCTTAAAAAAATAAAATAAGGAAAGAAAAGCCATCCTGCCATCTGAACAAACCTCAAAGATTGACCTCAGATAGTAATCCTGATGAGGATGTGAACCCAGGAAGAATGTGATCAAACCTAAGGAGTAATATTAGAGATTTCACACGTAAGAGAAACAGACATTACTAAAATAGATTGGCCAAGTCACTAAATAAATAAAGAAGCTGCAGTAATAGCTTCAGTGGTTGGGTAAGAGTTCAGTGTTCTACAATATAGTATTTTAAAATATCCCTTACTCAAGAAAAATCTCAGAAACATGATGGCGCATGCGCGCACGCGCGCACACACACACACACACACACACACACATCCAAAGTATAATTCACATTGGAAAAATACAGCAGGCAAAACAAATTTTCTATAAGATGGCCTAGAAGTTGAATTTAACAGAAAGGGCAATCATTGCAAATAAGTTTAAAACTCATAGAAACCTATCTAGAGAACAAAGAAAAGTATAATGATATAGTCTAGCAAAGAAAGAATATCTATAAAGACAGAGATTTTTTTTAAAAAAAGATCAAATGAAAATTCTAGACTTAAAAAGCATAAGTGAATTTTATTTCACAGAAATAAAAAATCATCTAGATGGGCTCCATATAAAATCTGAGCTGGAAAGAGAAAAAATTAACAAACTTCTAGACAGTTCAGCAGAAATTGTGCAGTCTGAAGAAGAGAGAAAAAAACAAAATTAAACAGAACCACAGAGAAATGTAGGACTGAAACTGCACAAAGACATGACAAGATAGGAAACTACAGGTCAATGTTTCTTTTTAACATAGAAACAAAATTCCTTAAGAAAATTTTAGTAAACCAAATCCAGGGATACATTTTTGAAAATTACACACGATGACCATCTGAAATGGTCATCCCAGCAATGTGATGTTAGTTTACCATCAGAAAATCAATTAGTGTAATTCATCGTAACAATACAAAAGACAACAAAGCCTCATGATTATTTCATTAAATAAAGGAAAAGCATTTTATAAAATCCAGCATTCATTCAAGAAAAAGGTACTCAATAAACTAGAAATGGATAGATAGATCTGCCTTTATTAAGTATGTTAAAGAACATTTGTATCTATAAAGACTTCACAGCTAACATCATAAATAGTGGTTAAAATTTTTATACTCCTTTCTCCCAGTAGCAGGAATAAGATAAGGATATCTTCTTTCACAATTTTTATTCAAAATTTAACTGCCATTTCTAGTCAGGGAAACAAGGCATGTAAATGAAATAAAGACATTCAGATTGGAAAAAAAGAAGCAAAATTATCTCTATTTTAATGTTACATGATTCCATATAAATAAAAAAAATACTAAGCCGTCTGCTGAAAGCTATTCGGAATTACAAATGAGCTCAGCAAAATTTGGGGATACAAAATCAATATAAAAATTGATAATATTTCTATATACTAGCAAGTGTATTTGTGATGAGGTCAGATCTGGTATGATCCAATTACTTCTCAAAAGCCCCATCTCTGAACATTGCTGCATTGGGGAACAGCCTTCAACAGGAGTCTTTGGGGGACCATTCATATCAAACCACGACATGTGATATTAATAGTGAAAAGACAAATCCCAGTATGAAAAATGTATTTTAAAATCATATACTTGACAAGGGACTTGTACCTAAGCTGAAAAAGAACTCATAATTCAAAACTAAAAGTGCAAAAATCCCAATTTTTAAAATGGACATTTAGTTAGAATAGATATTTATCGAAGGAAGATATACAGATGGCCAAAAGAAAACATGAAATGATGCTAAACATCATTATTCATATATGAAATGCAAATAAATATTATAGAATATTATTTGACAGTAAAAGTAATGATATATATTACAAAATGGATGAATTTTGAAAACATTATGCTAAATGCAAGAAACCAGTAAACAGAAGATGTCATATTTTATAATTTTATTTATCCAAAATGTCTAGAACAGCTAAATCTGTAAAGACAAAAAGTAGGTTAGTGGTTGCCTGGGGCTGGGAGTTCAAGAGAAATGGTGGGTGACTGCTGACAAGGATAGAGTTTCTTTTTGATATTGGACAATATTTTAAATTGATTGTGTAGATGGCTTCATACCCTTCTGAACATGCCAAAAACATTGAAGATTACATTTTATACAGGTGAATTTTATGATATATTTCTCAATAAATTTTAACCCTCCAAAAAAATTTGAATAGGTATTTTACCACTCCTGCCTTGAAAAATGCACTTCCAAAATGAAAGAATTTTTTAAAATGCTAAACAAGGTTTTTTTTTATGACTGAAGAAACTATAAATGATGACCAAATTAAGGTACTCGGAGAGTCTTTCTAGGTTTTCTTTTGGATCAACAATATTTGTACTTGTTTGAATATATCTACATATGAGCATATATTTAATTCATAAATTTATATATATATATATATATTTTTTTTTTCTCCACAAAAATATACTTTCACTTTATTTCAATACTTTTTAAAAATTTTTCACACTTCTTTATTCTTAGATTTTAATTTTTCTTCTTCTTTTTTTTTGTCCAACCAGGAAATTCAGGGGTGCTTTATCACTGAGCCACATTCCATATCCCAAGCCCTTATTTATTTATTTATTTTATTTTGAGACAGAATCTCATTAAGTTGCCTAAGGCCTTACTAAATTGCTGAGGCTGGACTCAAACTGTAAATCAGCCTGCTTCAATTTCTGGAGCTGGTGGGATTATCTGCCTGCACCACGGTGTCCAGCTTGATTTTGTCTCTTAAGCAACATGCAATTGGTTGCTTTTCTAATGTTTTTTTTTTTCAACTGGAACATAGTAAACAGTTATGAATTAAACCACATTAAATATCAAGATGAAGCTTAGGAGACATTGTTGCATTATATAAAAAGCGATATATAGAAGCACTAAAGATCAAAAAGAAACAAATATCCTAGTTAGACAATGAGAAAAACACACAAAAATATAATATATTCAAATTGTAATTCAAATGGCCAACAAACAAAACTTGAGGAGCCTCAGTAGTAATTAGGAAAATTCAAGCAAAATTTAAACGAAATATCATTGCTTAATTGTCAGGGTAAATTCATTCTTTTAAAATCTGTTAATACCCAGTACTAGTGAGGCTGTGGAGAAATAAGAAGTACACATTGTTGGTGGAGTGAAAACATATAGAATGACTTTTGCCAGCATTGTGGAAATACCAAAGAAAATTGTAGGTGTGTGTGCTCTAAGAAAATAATTTTACCTCCTGCTACCCATCCAAGAGAAGTTCTGTAAAACTCATGAGGGAAAATGGCAATAGATTTTCTCTATTTCATTCACAAGAGTATGAAATCTGAAATGAAACAATTGCTCATCAATATGGAAGTGGCTAAATAAACAGAATACAGTTGCTGCAATTTTGAAAACTATACCAAAATGTATCAGTGCATCAGCGTGGATAAGTCTTCATCATCCTGGATAAATCTCAAAAAATAATCCTACCAATGAAAGAAAAATAAATTCCCAGAGCATTGGGGCCATATTGTACTATTTATGTACATTTTTAAAACAACCAAAATAATTCTTGATGTGGTTAGAACATACTGTGTGTACATACACACACACACACACACACGTATATACATATACATATGTAAATCAGATGTATACATATACATATGTATAAATACACACATATATATGTGTGAGATTGAATACACACTAACTTAAGAAGACTATGAATCTAGAAATGTGTAAAGATCTGAAATTGAAGTTAGGTTTTAGACTATACCGACAACGTTTTTATTGATTCTCTTTGAGAGAAAACCTCAAGTCAACCAAGTGCAACTTTAAGATCTGAATGAGATGTTCATGGAAATGTGGATTTTTTTTTTACTTTATAAATGACTAATATTTTATAAGTACATAAAAAATAAAACATTTTGTATGACAATTTTCAAAATAAAGTACACATATAAAATGGATCATTTTGTTCAGCTAATCTAGAAGCAAGAACTGTAGATTTTAAAATATTTTCAAATCTGACCTGAAAACTTATTCATTACAAATAAATTGAACCTATTTTTCAATTTTCTTTTCAGTCCACTGCTACTTCAGATGATAGAGATTTCATTAATGTCTAATTGTGCAAATGTACAATTAGACATTTAAACAATGACATTGAACAAAAAGACTCAATTAAAAAGAAGTATGGGAACTCAAAAACTAAAATTGAATATAATTATTTTATAAGGCAATAGATATTTTAGACATTTTTAGCCACTGATACAATGTGAAAAATGGATGTCATTAAATTGTTTCTATTTTAGGAAAACAGGAAACCTAAAAATCTGCAGAAACAAAATTTTCCCTAAAATTAATTTCAGCTGGACTTTGCCGCATGATTCCTCTCATAATTATTAAGTAAAATAACAATATTTTAAATGTAATATTTAAAAGCTAAAAAAAGATTTTTATGCAAAATAATTGCTTTAGAGTTTCTCAATTAAATTATGGAAAATTTTCCAAGAATGAGGTAGGGGTCTTTCCTTGGAGTTCCCATAAAACACTGCACATTCCTAATCACAACATTTACCACACTATAATTCCTGAATTACTTGTGGGAACTTTCCCTGATCTTAGATCATACTCAGATTGATTACATAGCTCCTTACCAGTCATGTATTTTATGCTCCAATATTTATTGGTGATTTTTTTCTCTGATTTATCTATCATCCATTTATTTTCATTAGTCTATATTCTCTATTAACTTATCTCAGTTCCTACCGGTAGAGGAGGAAAATCAGTATGATGTGAATAGAGAAATAGTTTTTATAGAAAGTTAACTTATGATCCAAATTGTCTTTTGCCTTCACCTTTGCCTTCTGGTCACTTTTTACATCCAGTGGAGTAGAATAATGAATGGAGTTCAGATTCCAAACCAAAGCAATATTAATGGGGTCCATGTCCAGGAACTTCCAAAATCATTTACTTCAGCATATAGTCAGACGTATATCTGAAATAAAATAAAATTGTTTTATGTCTAGAAACCCATACAAAATCCTCTTCTATTTGGAATATTCAAACTATTAATGAAGTCAAGGAAGTAGGTTTTTTATCTGATTGAGTTGCCTGGAATTGAGCCACAACCATTTTCTATTTCAAACGCATAGGCAGAGACGTATACTTACTATCCATGCACGTTTTCAGTAGGGTATTTCCAGATCCCTGTGACAGAAGTTGCTGAGATCGCAGAAACCACAGGAGTTTCTGCAGAGTAATCAGGCATAGGCCAGAGTAGTGCGTTCTTCAGGAGATGTCAGGAGACATGGCTTGAACAGCCAGTGCACGCTTTCATATACTCAGGAGCATGAACTGTTGTAAAACTTTGTCAGGCAAGTACTCTTGGGCCTCACAGCACTCGGCCAAATGCAGCAAGATTCTGAATCAGCAACAATGTGAAAAAGTAAACTTTTTTTTTTTTTTTCCTGAATTGGACTCTGGTGTCAAAGTCTGGACAGTCCTCTAGGATTAGGCCAGCAATTTCAGTGGCATATGTGTAAGCTAATTCTGATCTTTCAAATACCATTTAAAGTTATGGGGCAATATCTGTAGAATTCTAACCTCTCAAGGACACATGCATAGGAAAGCAGATGGCTGGCAACAGCCTGTTTAATCCCAAATCAAATATCAGAATCAGCACTTCAGGATGACTGCTTATATAGACACTTTTGTCAGATAATGTGGCTGAGAGCTACGCTTCCAACACAATAAGCTCCATAAAGTGTTTGCGACACACTGATTGATCAATGGCAAATTCTTTAAGCTTAAATGGCAAACAGTGAGCTGTTGAAAGCATAAAAGACACCCTCCCTGACTAACCTGAATTTACATTACAAGATAATAAGACAGTAAGCCTTTGGTATATAAAGCTTTATTTGTTGTTTATTGTTGTCATTTGTTCATACAGACAGCAGGCAGGAAGTTAGAGAGTGAAGCTTAAAGATGGGAAATATTCTTTTTTTATTTAATGTAATTGAAGGAGGTTTCTGTGGAGACAGCAAAGAGAATCTCCCAAGTTATCTGCTCCTGGAATAAACCATCTGTGTCAATTCTCCTACGAGAGAAATAAACCACAATAGTGCTGTTCACCCTAGGTGAGGCTCTCCTTTGGTTTTCAGTCTGGTGGCTGCTATTTGCTGGAAACTCGCTTTTTTTTTTTTTTTCCCACTTTAAGACCATTTCAGACTTTGCTTTCTTTTTCAACAGAAATTTCTGAAATGTACATAGAGAGGATAGTGTACAATGACTTTCCTCAAATGTTTTCTTCATATTATACTAAAAAAAAAAAATGTGTAGGATCCCATGGTCAAGTAAATTTGAGAAACATTGTCTTAAAAAGGAAAGACAGTGGAATGAATCTGACACAAATTTCCTATGTACATATATAAATACACCATAGTGAATCTCACCATCCTGTCCATCTACACGAAATTAATTAAAAAAATAAAACTATGGGTAAATTGCAGAAAGATCAATAGAGGAAAGGGAGTGGGTAGTGGGGAAAGGGAAGGGAAGGAGAGGTACTAGGGTCTGAATTAGAATAAGATATAGTCCATGTTTGTATAATTATATCAGAATGGATTCTACTGTATAACTAAAAAGAATCAACAAAAAATTTAAACATGTGAAACAAAATCCATGATCCTACAGGATGGTTCAGAACTTAAATAAGGTAGTGCCCATTTAACTCTTTAAGAAAGCATATTGTATTACTGTATGCAACATTTCCCAAGATTTTTTGAGTATAGAATTTATGTGCATGCGTGTAAAATAACTCAGGAGGCTGAACTTCCATGGAATGACTTTTGAAATATTGATCATTGCACCCTCAACAAACAGTGGCTTCTGATTTTCTGTAGTTCGTTTTGAAGTTAAGCCATTTTCCCCCCTCTGGTTTAGACAGGCTACTAGAAATGTGGACTTCATAGCAACCTAGTAGTTGAGATGGAAGAAGAAAGATATGGAGGCAAGAATGTGGAAGATTGCAATAGTTGAAGCAGAAATAAAAGAAAATAAAAGAAAGTAGATTGAGGTCTTGGTGGTAGGAACCAAAAAAGAAGAAACTGGCTTTTCAAACATTATAAAAGAAAGAAATGGCAGGACATAGAAAGGTCCTAGACACAAGGTAGAAAGAGAGATAATCAAAGATGGACTCAAGGTTGTAACCCTGGGTGACAGGAGACTTGTCGTGCTGCTAGCAATAATGGAAAGTAGAAGGAGAAAAGTGATAAGCCTGGTCTATTATTATGGCATTTTTAACTGTAGGGGCACAATAGGTTTTTATATGTGAAGAAAAAATTTAAAATCAAATACGAATTTATAAAACATAAAAAAATTAAACATTTCTCTCTCAAGGGTCAAAGAACCTTCTGAAACAGGATTTCAATTTTAGTGGATACTTGTATGGCTAATTGTTTTGGTAGCTGCAGTATAATGTTTTTACTTTCCTCCTCAGCACCATTTATGAACATTTTAGTTCTCACAATAATATAAAGACACATACACATTATGTAAAATATAAATTAAAGGTATATATCCTTCTATTTGTGTATGCATAAATGCAAATATATGCTTTTGAATATCAGATATATGTGTCTGACCCACAAATGCAAATTTTCCTAACTAGAAAAGCAACAGTAGTCTTCAGGGGGAAAAATCTGAAAATTTAACATTGTCAAAGAGTTTTGCTTCAATTTGCTAGTCTAATACAGATGAGAATGACAAACAAAAGGTCTTTATTTGCTTGAAGAGCCTCGGAGGTTTTTCAGTACCATTGAAATGCTGTCCTCAACTCAAGTACTTCTCATATATCAGAGAAGTGGCAAATCTAACAAAGCCAGCACAATGTTTTGTATTTCTATTCTAAGTAAAATCCTTCAGTAAGTAAACATGAGTATTCAATAATACTGCAACTGGAGACAATGAAAAAAGGCTTCTGTTTCATATTATATTGATAAATAAACTATTGTAAAAGAAGAAAATAGTGCTCTTGAATTTGCTGAAAGGCTAAAATCTTCATAAAAAAATAGACTGATTAAATACCTTTGTTTATTTTCTATGACAATACAAAAAATGTTGGCATACATACATTTTGCAAACTGAAGATATTTTGTGTAAATAATTTAATATTAACAAATATAAAGAGCAAATTCAAACAATCACTATTGAAGCTATTTTTAACAATAGCCAGAGCAAAGAATCCCAAATAAAAAGAAAAATAGACTTTATCTAAAATAATTTCAGAGACTCTGTAAGACTCATATTAGGAAATTGCATTTCATGTTAAAAATGGTAACTTTTATCATTTTTTTAATAATCAAATTTGCATAAGTAGTTTGTAATATGACTACAGACTGAGAAAATTTCACTTTGCTCTAGAACAACGTTGGCTAAGAACATGGCCCATGATTAAGCAGGCATTGGTTTATATTCTTGCTGTGTACCATTTTAGCATATGAATTTGGACATGTTCTTTAGTTATTCTATCTTAATTCTCTTACATTAAAAAAGTGGGGAAGGATAATAAGGTCATCATAACACATGCAAAGTTTAACCCAGTGTCTGCCATATGATCAATATTAAATAAGCATCAAATATTTTATAATTATTCTTATAAATATCATCAGAAAATATCTTCCTATAAATAGCACTATGTCTGAAGCCCAAACACCAAGGTAGTTTTTAATGTCTGATTCAAAATATAAATCTTTAAAAATAAACTAAGACTACATATAACAAAATGTATTCATCTAAGACCTCTAGTTAAACTTGATATTTCAGGAAAAAAGAGTACAGTGTCAATGTTAAATTAGTTCATACTATATTTTTAAAATTTGTTATGTGGTGATTTTAAGTGTTCTAAGTAGAAGGGTATAGTTTCTTTTTTATGATATATGTTCTTAGGTGAAAGGACTTTAGCATAAGCCAGCCAGCCAGACACTAGTGACAATGCTGTTCTTTCTTAGTTTAGGAAGAGAGTAAGACAAAAATTAATACTTATTAACTGCCATTTCACCAAATACTTATATTATTTATATCATTTCAGGTTCCCAATACCTCCAAAAGTTGTATTTCACATATGCCCCTGGATACTATATTCTGATGTAGACATAGACACTGGTCCCTGACTACTAACATTTGAATTCTGGCAGTGACAATTATCCAGAGGGTGATCTATATTGCATGCTATTTGACTTCTTTGTAAAATAGGAAAACTAATAGTACTAGCTATATAAATTTCCTTTTAGTGTTGTATGTGTCCATGAGCATATATGCAATGAGTCCATCTATAATAAGGTCTAGAGAAATGTCCAGAATTAATAAGTCACCAACATATTATAATGACCAACAAGATCACTCAGCCAGTATGTGTTAGAGTAGAAGTTCCACATGATCAAAATCTAAATTCACAACATATCTGGCCAATATTCAGCATTCTCTTAGCTTTCATATTTTCTATACTTACAACTCCTACAAGCCTTAATTACTTCCTGTAGGAAGACAGGAAATTTGATTATTAGATATGGTAAATTCATGGCACTCTGAACTTTATCCTTCCTCCCATGTACTTTATATTCTAACAAAAATATTGATAAATCATCTTAATCTGTACACTTTCCTAATCTTAAACTGGATCTCAGAATACTTGCCAGCCCAGCCACTATTAACCCAACAAATATTGAGTGCAGATCTCTGGTATTCTTTTCTCTTATATAAATATTTTATTTTATAACCATTTAAGATTTATAAAAAAAAATTACAAAGACAATACAAAATATGCCCACACAGCCCATACCTAGTTTTCTCTACTATTAACATAATAACATTATCATGATACATTTGTTACAATCAATTGGCCAATATTGACATCTCAACCAAAGTCTAAAATTTATTCATTTTTTCCTGTATTTTACCTAATGTCCCTTTTGTGCTCCAAGAATCAATCTCAGAAACCATGTTACATTTACTTGTTATGTCCTTCTGGCTCCAATCAGTTATGAGTTTCTCACATTCTTTGTTTATGATGAACAAAAGAGCTTGGAAGAACACTGGTAAGTTATTTTGTAGAATACACCTGGATTAGGATTTGTCTGATATTTTCCTGATGACTAGACTGGAGTTTTGTGTTTGAGGGGAAAATATCATGGAGGTTAAGTGCCATTTTCATGCTACCAAATGAAGAACACATATTATCAACAGGATTTATTGCTATTGATATTAATCTTGATTATCTGACTGAGGTATTGTTTGTCAGGTTTCTCTACTGTAAATTATTCTTCTTTTAGTCTTTCCATACTCTGTTTCTTTTTTTTTTTTTAATGAAGTCACTATGTACAGCTCACATGTAATGAGGGAGGAGTTATGCTCCATTTCCTTGAGGGTAATAATTTAATACATAAATTATTTGAAATTATTATGCATAAGAGATTTGGCTATTGTCCTCCAACTGTGGCCTTTGGGAACTCTTTCAGTTAGGTCCTGTACCCTGTACCTGTTTGACATATATTCAGGACTGTGTGGGATTTTAATTTTGTTTTGTTTTAGCTTTGGTATTCAGGGATTTTTTTCCCTCCCTCCCTCTCTCCCTCCTCCGTCTCTCTCTCTTTCTCTGTTTCTTTCTTTCTGCTATTCCTTACTTTCTTTTAATATATGTTCCTCTAGGCTAAAATTGCAGGTTTCCTGCCCTAGTCTTAGAAATTAGCCTCTTTCTAAAAACTAGATTCATTTAATTGGTGATCAGTATTCTGAAAGATCCAGATGCTAGATATACTTAGATATACTCCAAGTGTTATTTAGCAATATGTTGTTTACACAAGTGCAGTGGTGCACATGTATAACCCCATAGGCCTGGGAGGCTAAGGCAGGAGGATCTCAAGTTTACAGGCAGCCTACACAACTTAGCAAGACTCCATCTTAAAATTTAAAAAAAAAAAATGAATAGGGCTAAGTATGTAGCTCAGTGGTAAAGTGTCCCTTTACCACTGAGTAATTAAAGTGGATTTAATAACACTTGGGGCGGGGGGGGGGGAATGTTGTTTACTAATATTTGAGATTTTTTTTTCTGCTGTAAATTTATCAATGATTTACAGCAGAAAATGACTATTCTGTTAAAGATGTTAAAATAGATATATTCCATGGCCTCAAATGTGGTCTATCTTGCTTAATATTTCAAGTGAGCATCATAAGAATGTGTATTCTTTTGTTATCGAATGTACTATTCTATAAAAGTCAATTAGTAAAATCGATTGATGATGCCTTTCAGGTCAACAATATCTTTCCTAATTTACTGCTCCTGGATTGATTAACGACCAAAAGCATTTTATGTCTCCAACAGCAGTAGTGGATTTGTCAATTTTTTCCTTCAGTTCTATCAGTTTTTGCCTTATGTATTATGATGCTTTGTTGTTAGGTACATATACACGGTGACTATTAGTCCTTCTTGGAGAATTAACCTTATTATCATTGTACTTACCCCTTTTTATTCATAATAATTTTCTCATTTTGAGGACTGTCTGTTTATAGTAAATACAGCTATTTCATCAAAATTTTATTTTCTCTGTCATTTTTTATACATTTCAGGGTCTTTGTATTTAAAGTAGCTTTATAAACAACATGTAGTTGGGTTTGTTTTTTCATTCACTCTGACGATATTGGTCTTTTAATTAATTTATATAGACTATTCACATTTAAAGTGATTACTGTACAGTTTTTAAAAAATATTTACATTTTTTAGAATATTCTCTTCATTGTGTTTATTCTTTTTTTCTTCTTTTCCTGTCATTGTCTTCCTTCTTTGGTTTTAATTGACCATTTTAACTCTTAACATTCAACATTTAAATATCTCCTTTAACTCTTAGTATATCAACTGTATTTTTTCTAAATTCATTTAATTACTCAAAATTTTTAATATATATTTTTAAATAATTTAAGTCATTCTTCAAATATTATTATACCAGTTCCTGTGTAGTATAGATATAATAATTTCTAATTCTTTCCTCTCATTCATTATGACTATGCTGTCATTCATTTCACTAAAATATATGGTATAACCACCCAGTACATAATTTTACTTTAAATAATTACCTTTTATCTCAATGAAGAAAAAGAAAAAGAATTGTTTTACCTACATTCTTCAACACGTTTCTCTTTGTGAGCTGTGGAAAATGAACATTTTTTATTTCTGCTTGAATAATTCCTAAATTTTTTGTTTGACAGTTCTGCTGGTGATAAATTTTTTCAATTTCCATTCATCAAAGGAAATCTTTAATTTTGAAGATGAATTTTGCTGACTGTAAAATTCAAAGATAATAGCTTTGACACTTTAAATATTTTGATTTACTTTCTTCTTATTTGACTGATTTTTGTCTTGTTTTATTTTGATTTATGTTTTACAGTGCTATGGTTTCAACCCAAAGCTTTGCAAGCACTCTACTGCAGAGCCCCTACCAGCCTGTTTAATTAACTGGTTTCTGCTGAGAAGTTGACTTAATTATTATCCTTGTCCCTTTACAGGTAAGATTTTTTCTCAATTCTGGCTTCTGACAAGGTTTTCTCTTTGTATTTGGTTTTCTATTATTCAAATACAACATGTTTAGGTGTTCTTTGGGGGTATTTACACTGTTTGGTATTCTTTGACTACCAATCTATACTTTGGTGTCTAAATTAATTTTGCAAAATTCTTGGCCATATCCTTCAAATATTTGTTCTGCTCCATTTTTTCTTCTCCTTCCTGTATTCCAATTATATGTATATTACCCTCACAATTCTTAAAGGTTTTGTACTTTTTCATTCTTTTTATTTTCTCTGTATCTTACTCTAAGAAGTTTCTATTGACCTACCCTTAAGCAGGCTGATTCTTTGTTCAAGTATATCCAGTCTCAGATGAATCCATCAAAGGCATATTTAAATTCTGTTGCAGTGTTTTTGTTTCTAACATGTTTTATTCTGATTTTTACAATTTCTCATTCATCTTGTGTTCTTAAATGTACTCTAGTTTTTCCATTAGATCTCTTAACATGGCAGTTATAGTTATTTTAAAATTCTTCTATGATGTGCATAATATTTGCTGTAAATACAGATGCCCTAAGTTTTAAGTTTTTATTGTATCTTTTACAATTTTTTTTTTGTCTAATGACTTTGGTCTTCCCTAAATAGGTCTGACTTATAGGGTTTTTTAGTTGTAGTTTGGTGTTATTGCATTAGATATGTGAGTATGATGATAAGGTATATAGAGATGGGGAATATTCCATAACATTCTGATTAAATCCCTGTCTTCAATGGGTCTGTGTCTTTGCATTGTGACCTTCATAAATGTTTCTCCAATGCTAAAGCTGCTTCTGCCTGGCTGCATCATTCTCAATCTATTTCTTTGAAGTCCTGACACTCATTAACTGTTTGCCCCTCTAGTCAAGAAAAAAAGACAAGAATTGAAATGAGTTTGATAAATATCCTTTTCCTGTCTTTGATAATGATCTGGTAAAGTCTTTATTCTTTAAGATTAGGCCTCTGTGAGGGAGAATAATCAGGTTGAATTTCACAATGAGGACAATACTATTGCTACCATAGCTATGAGGAGACATTTCTCACATCTTCACTCTCAGAAGCTAGCTGGGTTTTGAAAGGAAAAACTAGTGAAATTGTGGGAGCTTCCCCAAGGTGTCTCTCATTCTCATTTCAGTCCATACTTTTCTTCCAGAAATTCATCAAATAGCCATTTAACTATTCCTAACAGTCATGATTCGGGTCTCTTCACCTTCAGATTTCTGCACACTGATTGTACTCACCTATGTCTCCTGATCTTAAGATGGGAATTTCCCCTGCAAATTTAGTTCTTTCTAGTTTTCTTTGCTTTTTTTACCCCAGTTTTTTTTTTTTCTTGTAAGGTCAGGAGTGATGACATCTAAGCTCTTTACATGTTGGAGCAGAAACTGGAAGTCTGTGGTTTTCACTTTTAAACATACACAGTGTATAGCCTCTATATATGATTAGATTAAGAAAAGAAAGTGCACCCATTAATATATTAATTTTTAAAGTAGTGACTAGCCCTAGAAAGGCAAAAAAAAATTAAAAAGGGACTAATTTAGATTGGAGTGTTGAGGAAGGCCTTTCTGAGGAAAAAATAAAACTGAGACCAGAGAAATGAATAAAAGTTAGGGTAAGGAAGCATCATATAAGAAGACTCTGGGGTAGAACAGCACTGGATTCAATTAGTGGCCTAATTTTAACTGGAGATTAGTGAGCAAAGGCAGAAGTAGTACTGGATGAGTTTGGAGTAACTATCAGGAGTCAGTTTGAGCAGGGATGTTAGGCATGAATGTTAAAGTGGATTACTCTGAGGACTTAAGAGAGTTCTTGAAAAGCTTCAAGTAGGGAAGTGACATCATCTCCTCATATTAGATTATTCCTGTCACAGTGTGAAAAACTGATTAAAAGTGAGGCCTACAGAAATGGATTCCACCTTAAGGAAGTCACAGTTTTAGTTCATGCAATTGATGACTGTGGCTTGATCCACATTCATGACATCCATGGAGAATGTAAATAAGGGGATCAACTCAGGAATTATTTTGGATAGAAAAACAAAGACTTTTTGGATAATAGGGACATATAAGAGGAGAAAGTGTTGAATATGACTTTCAAATTTTCATGTTACACAACAGAGCTAATCGCAATAGTTTTTATTTTTGTGTTATTTATTTATTGCAAACTTTGTATCAGGCAAAGTTTTGCAATACTTTTTCTTGAAATAAAAGATTGTAAAGGAAGCAGACATGGAGAGGATTAATTGCAATTGTGGGGGAGGGAGGCATCAAAGAACAGGAAGATGTCAAAGAACAAGTAAAATGGAAAGTATCATTGGAGTAGCCGGAATTTGTAACAATAAGGCTGATTAAACCCTCTAGCTGAAGAATGAAGAGGGAGAAGAAAATTAAAAGTTAATACCAAACAGAGACCCAACCAGTCAATTGTTAAGGTTTCTTAGGAGGAAATGTATATTTTATTCTTGTCCAAAAGTATTCCTAGCTTGTCAATCAGATCTAGCACTGTATATACAACTCAAAAATGCTATAATAATTTTGGAGCTGGATAAAATATATTTATATTATTGCTTTAGCTAGCAAAGCTAGCGAAGGGAAACCATCATGACTGCTCATCTGCATTATTCCAGGCACTGAGCCTATATCTTTGGAATATTTAAATAATTTCTTTAAATAAAAAGCACATAATCAGAACGTAAAAATGAGACGACAATAAGGGAGAAAAATATACAATGAAAGTGGTCACTGCAGAGAAAGTGAAAACCTAGAAGAGGGACAGGCCTTATTAGAATCCATAGATTCTATTAAGGTCATTTCAATCCATGTAAAATCAAATAGTTCAGTGCATTCATGTCTGATTTAAATTGCTCTCCATTCCCAATTATCAACTATGTCACAAAATGCACATGAAAAAGTTCTGACACTTAAAGGCTTGTATGTATACCACATGTAAATTTGACCTTCCCCTTTAAGTAATGCCCTCTGATGGAGATGATGAATTAGGTGCAAGCTTGACTTTACACACACAATACAATACTAATAATAGTTTTATAACCAATTTGTAGAGAAAAAAGGAAAGAAAGAAAAACACATCTATGATAGAGTACTGACAATTCTACACAGAAATGCTAACAAAAATCCCTGTTTGTGAAGCTCGCTAAAATTGGGTTTTGATACAAAGCATACACTTTATTTATAATTTGAAAAAAAAATACAGCTATGTTCACAGTGTGTGAGGGAAGAAACAAAAATTCTGCTTAAATTCTTTAGCCATAAGAAAGGAGGCATTGTTCCCCTGAATTATTTAGAGGTGACTTCATTCTTCATTTTGCTAATATGGTGCTCACAGAAGCATTTGACACTCAAGTGAAGTGTAGAAGCTTGATACAATATCAAAGGAAGTGCTTCAATGAATAGTGTATTAATACATATCTCATAGGTGCCTTTATCTTTTAGTCGAGCAGATTATTTTCAATCCTGAATTTATCTCTACAATAACTATTACAGAATAAATCACAATTCACAGTAAACTATAAGAATTCCAGAAATTTGAAACTTCAATTGCACTTTTTCCACAAGAAATATCTTCCCAGTGATATACTCCACGCTCTCTATTTAGGAGGTTCCCTCGGGGTGTGTGGACCCTTTCTGGGTCTCTGCTTGTGGCAGAACTCATTCTGGAGGGCTCTTCTAACAGTACATGGACAGAGCCTGCTCTCCCTTGTGTTGATCATATAGGAAAATTGTTTTCTATTATGCATTTACAACACCTACTCTTATATATTTTAATATAGGATATTTCATTTATCATGTGGAAGTTGTCTCTGAATCCATAAACATGGTTTTCACAATCCTAACTGGACTGTAACTATGAAAATGTGAGTGATACAGTACTTTCTTTCCAAGTTCCCTTTATATAAACACTCTTTAGAAATACAATTCTCTCCAAAAACATTTTGATCCACTTCCCAGCTTCAACTCCTCCCCTCCTAACGTATTTGTCAAGAAATGATGCAAAGGCATCACCCACATTAATAGCCTCAATCGTGACTCCTACCTCTTGGTGGGCTTGGCAGAGTCTCTAAGGGGATTTTAGTTTAATGACTATGAAGTGTCCAGGTTC
Source organism: Marmota monax (assembly GCF_021218885.2). Taxonomy (NCBI): domain Eukaryota; kingdom Metazoa; phylum Chordata; class Mammalia; order Rodentia; family Sciuridae; genus Marmota; species Marmota monax. The sequence continues at coordinate 5,331,583 of NW_026693811.1, forward strand.
CTCCATGGAAGCTTTCAAGAGGTAGTCAGGCCTGGAAAGCAGTACCCTATCTTAGATCTGAGCCTTGAAATTTATGTTTTAAGCACTAGTGGGACAACTTAAGTTTAATTTGTTTTGTAAGCATATAGGAGGAGTTAATTAATGACTAGCTAGTTTTCAGAAAACAATACAGGAGAGACAAATTCCCAATATATGGCTTTGGTTGTGTGATATATCAAAGCCGAATGTTAGCAAAAGATGAAAACATGACTTCCAAGAGCATTTTACCTGCACTGCCTGTCATGGACTGAATTGCATGTCCACCTGACAGCACTCATATCTTAAATCCTTAACCCCAGTATTTCAAAATGTGACTGAATCTGGAGATAGGACCTTATAAAGGGGTGACTAAGTTAAAATGAGGTACTCAGAGTAAGGACAATCTAACTGGTACTCCTATAAGAGGAAATTTGGAAACAAAGATGCCAGGGATGCAGGTGCACAAAAGAAAGACCATGTAAGAATACAGTGAGGCAGCAATGAGACAGTCCCCAGAAAAAAAGTGAACCTGCACATACTTGACCTTGGAAATTCCAGCTTCCAGAACTGTGAGTACATAAATTTCTATTGTGTAAGTCACCCAGACTGTAGTGTTTATGGAAGCCCTAGCAAACTGATACAACACTGATTATTTTTTCTAGAATGATCTGTATATTAAAATACAGATCTGTATATTAAAATACAGATCCCCAGGCTCAACCTCCAGGCTTGTGTCCTAGACTAAGTATCTGAATTTTAACATACCCAAGCGTGCTCTGATAACAATTAAAGTTTGAAAATGTCTGACAACAGGGTTTCTTAATCATCTTTATACATCAAAAGTGATAAATATTTAACCTGTCCTCTTTAAAAATAATGTTTTGTGATTACATTTTTGATAGTAGCAAAGCTGAAAACTCAGATCACAAGAATTTCACTGTCTTTCTCTCTCCAGTTCAGTGTTTGCTGACACTTGTTATAGAATCATAATGTTGTATAATGGTCCTAATTCCTGCCTCTTACCTCAAAATAGGGATACCTGACAGGTAGTGGAGAGAACTCTTCATTAACAAAGATGTCCATGCTCATGCCTAACACTTGCCAACACCTGCAAACCCAACCAAGATCTTCTCCTTTAACTAATTCTATCACTACTCTTAAATTTAAAAAAATAAAAATAAATTAATTAAAATCCAGTCACCATATATAGAACATATGACATTTTTAAAACATAGCAATATGTGGAAAAGTCTTGGAGACAAATCTTGCCCTTATACACACAGATATCTCCCACTTATGTCATATTAGGAGCCTCTCAATATTTTCAACTAATTAAAAACAATAAATCTTACAAAGATTGAAGTGAACATTCTGATGAACTATAAGGTAGTTTTTTCTCTGCTGCTTTTTTTTTTTTAAAGAAAAGAACCCTATGTATGTACATAAAAAGAAGTATAGAAAGGAGAAGTGACATAGGAAAATATTAGATAAATTTTTGAAAAATATTAAAAATAGTCTTTTCTCCCTTTTTAGTAACCTTTTCTGAAAAGGAATAATTTTAATTTTTATAGTCATATCTGAGTTACTGTTTTCTGATAATTATGTTCACTTTTATTGTTTTGCTTTTCTCTCTGTTATTTCCCCTACATATTCCATGTTTTATACCAAAAATAAACTTAAACCTTTCTTCCTACATCAATTCAGCTAAAATATCTCATTTAATTTCCCTCCTATGTGCCAAGCATTGTGTAGAGTTCTGCAATTTCTCTGCCCACTTTGTCTCTGTGAACAGTATCTTTTTTTAACTTAAAATACTATATTTTCCAAGAGAATACATATATGCCATGCACACATGCATAATGTAAATCCACCTTCCTCCCTGTCCTCTCTTGCTTGCTTCTACTTCTCTCCACCTCCCCCCCCACCTTAGCTAAGCAGTAAATCTTTATTTTCAGTACATTCTTATGAATAATTACCAACCATTCTTACTGAGATTGTCAATTCCTTTCTGACCAACAACCACAAAGTCAGGGAGATTTTTCTGTGTTGCTGTGGGGGAAATATACATGATTTTTGTTCCTGTAACCTAACCATATATTTCTGTTTTCTATTCCAATAAAAATAGCAATGGTAATAAGAAATTGTAATATTTACCGGTTGTTTATTTCAGTTCTAAAAACTATTCTATGTGGTCTGTGGATTATCTGGTATTGCCATTTTCTCTACTTGAGCAGGTGAGGCTCAAAGAGTAGGCCTTCCTGCATCACAGGACTACTCCTAGCAGGATGGAGGAAGCCAACCTAGCTGTTTTAGCTGCAAAGCCCATTTGTTTAATGAAACATGTCACTTCTGCCTCTGCTGAAACACAAAACTCCAATGAGAAATAAATATTCTCTAATTTCACTAGAACCATTACTGGAAATAGTCATTTGAGGATGGATTTGCTGTGGCGAAGACTGTTCATTAAGGTACTTGGAGACTCTCCTAATTAATTGTTTCAGAAGCATGAAATCATTTATTTGTCCACTTTTTGTTAGACATCTAACTATATGAATTATCCTTTTTGTACAATTTTCAATTTCCTGAAATTTTAACTGCTGTATTTCTTTTTATCTTCACTAAATGATGCTTTTATCTTTATTATTCCATCCCACATTAGTTTTGTTATGTTTAATTTGTTATACTTCAACTTGCTTCTCAAATTAAATGTTGGTACCACTTACTTTTCATTTGTTCCCATATTTTTAAAAAAAGGATTAGAGACTGAAAAATTGACCTTAAAGTGCTATTTTAACTGTATGCTAGCAGACTGGATGCACTTAATGATTACTTTCAATTTCCCAGTGATAAATATTTTGTTATTTTCATTGATTTTCTTGTTGAGTCATTAGTTATTCAGGAGTTTATTACAAGTTCTCTTAACATGTTGAAAATTTCAACATTTCATTGTTAATTTTTAATTTAATTGCATTAATGGGGAATATTATATGCTTAGTATCAATTATTTAAATTATCTGAAGCTTCCTTTGTAAACTAGTTCCTTATAAGTTTTAATAAATGCTCTGGCAAAGAAAATATATTATCTATTTATTGGAACAGATTTATATTACAACCACCAACTCAAAGTTTTAGTATTACAGTTCAAAATATATATAAAGTACTTATGACATTAATAAATTTTTGATGGTTTGATCAATTGGTTTCTGATAGATCTGCATTAAGATTTCTTGTTATCATTATGAATTTGAGAATTCCTTACTATCATTTAACTTGTGTTCATTTTATTTATTTTTGAGCCATATTATTAAATGCACATAAACTTCTGAATATTATGTGTTTGATTTATTTTTCCTTTGTAACTATGTATTAACCTCCTTTATTTTTTGCTATTTGTGGAAGTGCACTTAAATTCCATTACATATCATATTAATTTAATTATTAATTTAAATTTTTTTTGTATTTGTAATTACATTATTTCATTTTTAACCATGCTTTGGGATTTTGTTTATGTGTATGATTTATGAATGGCATAAAACTAGATTTTAGACTTGAAAGTTGAATTCAATCTGTTAACTCATATTATAGTTTATTATATATTTAAAAGTACTACCTACATATTATTTTGTGTTTTCTGGTTAACTTTCATATTATTTGTCCTATTTCTTTTCCTTCCATGTTTTCTCATGGATTGACAAGTACACCTTTTTTTTATTATTTTTGATTCGACACTCTAAAATATATGTTTAATCTTTTAGTGTTTTACCTTCATTCTTACTATTCCAATCACTTTTTAAAAACAAGCATTATCCAGAACTTTTGACCTCTATTCTGATCATGCTAAAAACACACTTTTATTGTTTGAGGAAAAGTTTGTTTTCCCTCAAATCTTGGATTTTGATAAGTATTTTGTATCTTTTAAAACTGTTCATGTTTTTTACCTTTACAACGTAAATTAGCTTTTTTAAAATGGGAAGTAGTTAATTAAACAGATTTCATTAACTTTTGCACTCACCATTCTATTATTTATTGCAGTCCCAAACATATATTTTTTTTTCATTTTTTTCTTAGTGAAATATGTTTTTGACAGGTTTTGGTTTTGCTTGTTTTAGATAGGACTTATGGGTTTACCTATCTAAATACTGTTGTGCACTACATAACATTTTAGTCAAAGACAAACCACATATACAACAGTGGTTTGTGATGCCTAGTGATGTTCTCACCATCTTCATTTGTATTCATATACTCTATTATGTTTGTGTGATAACAAAATTGCCTAAAAGTGCATTCTCATAACATATGCTTGTCATTAAGAGACATATGACTACACCTGATAATGTCTTGATTGTGTTTTCATTCTTCAGTGATAGAGTAGCTCGGAATAAACTTCTAAATAGAATAATTAATTTTAAAATTTTGAATTAGTAATCCATAGTTTTCTGGTATCCATTTTTTCCAATGAAAGGTCTCCTTCCTAAACAGTGTTATTTTGCATGAAGTATTTTTTTCTGATTATATTTTAAGAATCTATCCTTACCTTTAATTTCTTTGAGATCACCTCAGTGAATCTAAAAATAAATCAGTTTCATTTTAATTTTACTTTTGGAACTTGTGCATTAATCTGAGGACTATTGTCTCTCTGTAGTTTCGGAAAGTTATCTAAAAATCATCTTTTCAAATATTGCTTTCCTGCTATTCATATCTATCGGACATGCTACTATGAATTCTTTTTTTTTTCCTTTAATTTTTATTGTTGGTTGTTCAAAACGTTACATAGTTCTTGACATATCATATTTCACACTTTGATTCAACTGGGTTATGAACTCCCATTTTTACCCCGTATACAGATTGCAGCATCACATCGGTTACACATCCACTGTTTTACATATTGCTATACTAGTGTCTGTTGTATTCTGCTGCCTTTCCTATCCTCTATTATCCCCCCTCCCCTCCCCTCCCATCATCTCTCTCTACCCCATCTACTGTAATTCATTTCTCCCCCTTGTATTATTTTTCCCTTTCCCCTCACTTCCTCTTGTATGTAATTTTGTATAACCATGAGGGTCTCCTTCCATTTCCATGCAATTTCCCTTCTCTTTCCTTTTCCCTCCCACCTCTCACCCCTGTTTAATGTTAATCTTCTTCTCATGCTCTTCCTCCCAACTCTGTTCTTAGTTACTCTCTTATATCAAAGAAAACATTTGGCATTTGTTTTTTAGGGATTGGCTAGCTTCCCTTAGCATAATCTGCTTGTTTCCGAAGTCCATATGAGTGTTATGATTTTTCCCAACCTTTCACCTTCAGCCTATGTATGTCTTTTCCTATCAAATGCGTCTCCTGTAGGCAGCATATTGTTGGGTCTTGTTTTGTGATCCATTCTACTAGCCTGTGTCTCTGAATTGGTGAATTTAAGCCACTAACATTTAGTGTTATTATTGAGATCTGGGTTGTTCTTCCAGCCATATTTGTTTATTTATGTTACTAAACATGGTTTGTTTTCCTCTTTGATTATTTTCTCCCCTTTACTGTCCTACCTCCCATTGTTGGTTTTCATTGTTATTTTCCATTTCCTCTTCCTGTAATGTTTTGCCGAGGATGTTTTGAAGAGATGGTTTTCTAGCTGCAAATTGTTTTAACTTTTGTTTATTGTGGAAGGTTTTAATTTCATCTTCCATCCTGAAGCTTAATTTTGCTGGATACACAATTCTTGGTTGGAACCCACTTTCTTTCAGTGTTTGAAATATGTTATTCCAGGATCTTCTAGCTTTCAGAGTCTGTGTTGAAAGATCAGCTGTTATCCTGATTGGTTTACCCCTAAATGTAATCTGCTTCTTTTCTCTTGTAGCTTTTAAAATTCTCTCCTTATTCTGTATGTTGGACATCTTCATTATAATGTGTCTAGGTGTGGATCTCTTATGATTTTGCACATTAAGCATCCTGTAGGCTTCTAGGATTTGGGATTCTGTCTCATTCTTCAAGTCTGGGAAGTTTTCTTGTATTATTTCATTGATTAGATTGCTCATTCCTTTGGTTTGGACCTCTATACCTTCCTGTATCCCAATGACTCTTAAGTTTGGTCTCTTTATGTTATCCCATATTTCTTGGATGTTCTGCTCATGGTTTCTTAACAGTCTTGCTGAGCTGTCTATGTTCTTTTCAAGTTGAAATATTTTGTCTTCATTGGCTGATGTTCTGTCTTCTAAGTGTTCTACTCTGCTGGTAGTATTCTCAATTGAGTTTTTAAGTTGGTTTATTGCTTCCTGCATTTCTAGGATTTCTGTTTGTTTGTTTTTTATAACCTCTATCTCCCTGTATAGTTGATCTTTTGCTTCTTGGATTTATTTATGTAATTCATTGTTGAAGTGATCTTTCATTGTCTCATTTTGCTGTCCAATGTCTTCCTTGAGACTCCAGATCATCTGAAGCATGTATATCCTGAATTCTTTATCTGACATTCCATCTGCTGCAGATATTACCTCTTGTAACGTTGAGTTGACCTGCATTGCTTGTGGTCCTTTCTTTCCTTGTCTTTTCATACTGTTCACATTTCTTTCTGCTTGGTGAAACTGTTGTGTTATTGAATTTTCCCCCTATATATTTATATTGCTCTCTTATAGTTGCAAAGTCTCCCTCGCAGGCGCGGGCAGCGGCTCTGCCCCTCCTCCAATTGGGGCAATGTGCCTACCACGCCGGCGGGCCGCTGGGCCTGTTCTGCCGGTCGGTAGCAGGTCCGCCTACCTTGCAGGCACGGGCGGCGGCTCTTCCCCTCTGCGGGCCACTGGGCCTGTTCTGTCTGTCGGTTGCAGGTCTGTCTACCTTGCAGGCGCGGGTGGCGGCTCTGCCCCTCCCCCAAACGGGGTGATGTGTCTACCACGCTGGCAGGCCGCTGGGCCTGTTCTGTCAGTGGTCGCAGGTCTGCCTACCTTGCAGGCGTGCGTCGGCTCTGCCCCTCCCCCAACCGGGGCGATGTGTCTTCCACACTGGCGGTCTGCTGGGCCTGTTCTGGTTACTATGAATTCTTAAAATTTAATGAAAGATAATAGTTTTGGTAGAACAAGAATTCTGGAAAAAATACTAAAACTAGAGTGAATGAGTAAAACAACAAAAAATAATACAGATGTGTAGGCATAGCTCAGGAAAGAAGTTCAAGTGACATCAATAGAGGCCATGTTGACTCAGGACAAAGAAAATTAACACAGTAGGGCATATGGAAGCTGGAATAAAGAAATAATTAAATTGCTATAAACAAATAATTCATATAACTGGTCACTGACTGAGGGCCCCATTAACATGTCCCCCAGATATATGGGTCACTTCTGTTTGTTCTAGCTATGGAGATACAAGTTCAGAATTTTGCTGTACCACTTCTTGTTAGCCAGAGGAGTAGAGAGAGATTGATTAGGATGGAATACACATCTAAGTATGCTGTGCTGTACTGTTATCATATAATCATCAGACTTCTGAAGTATGTTCATCTTAGATGGGATGGTCTCTAGTATATAGCCAGATTAGTTCTTATTCTATATAGCCAGATTAGTTCTTTATATGTATCATCGAATATTTAAGGTTAGATTTGAAAGAGCCAAATAAACTAATTTAAAGTTTAATATTATCTTCACTAATTCAAAATTAGCTGGATATTCCATGAATGCAAGTGATAAAAATTTATTTTTAGGTAAATAAAGGAGAATCATGTAAATATGTCTCTGCCTATTTACATTTTGCTAAGTAATTAACATTTTGTTAATCACTTCATTTCTCTTGGGTCATTTAAAAAATTAATACTTGCTTGATTTATCCAAAATGCTTACACATGGTCTACACATCTAGGATCAACCTTTAAAGCTCTCTTGTATGAAGGATCCATAGTGAGAATGAGACCTGTGAAAAACAGACAAATGATATTCTCCATATGTTTAATGGATATCCCCAGGGAAGGGAATCAAAGTTACTTGGTATAAAAAATAAAATTAAATTAAATCAAGAAATCTTTCAAAAGAAAAAAAAATATTCTGCAGATCGAATTCATTCACCATTATTTTAGGACAAATGGGAAAGGGAGTCAATACCAAGGGATGTCTTGTTAAAGTTATTGGATATTGACAATTAAAAAAGAGAACTTCCAGGGAACCAAGGGGTGGGGGGAGAGAGAGAGAGAGAGAGAGAGAGATTGATTGATTAGATGAAAAAGCAAGATGGCCACAGACGTTTCCAAAGAAAAAATCAGTGCTATAAACCAGTAAACATCTACAGAAGTATCAAGAATGTGGAAGAAAATAATATATCATTGATTCCCTGGATGGAAAAGGAATATTTTTATGGGAAGAGAAAGTGAAAGAAAAGTGATACATTGCTTTTAAGTTGAATTTATGACTTAAGCTTCTTGTTGATCAGGAACATTAGGACAGGGAGGGTACCATTTTAGGATATGTGGGCCACAGAGATTTATTTTTTTATGAGAGCAAAATTTTTGGAAATGTACCATGTATATTTCCAAAAGGAATATCTAAGCTGTAGACAGAACGAAATGGATTAAAAAATAGGCACATCGTCAAAGATATGTTTTGGTGGGCTTAATTTTTCACAATAAGCAAAAAATAAAAAATCCTTTGACAAGCAGAAGAGTCACATGTCCTTTTCATTGATTTTTTATCACTTCATCATGCAACAACAAATCTATTGACAACACGAGTGGCAAATCTCAGAGGGAAAAAAACCTACAAGTCAAGGCCATGAAAGCAGAAGGATATACTTTGGTGGCAATTGTCTATTGTAGCTATGAGAGGGCTTGTTGTTTTCAGGGTAACGTTTGCAATACACTGTATCCAGAGACATTAAAGGCCATTATTGTTAATTTAAAATTGTTGTATCTCAGTCAATATGAATACTTTTCTTAAAGAGAAAAAAATAAGACTATAAATCATATCATATTAATGGAGTATATTGTCCATAAAGGATTACTACTTTATTATCATGTTAGTTTGCTAGAGTTGTAGTAACAAATCACCAAATACTGAGTGGCTTAAACAATAGAAATTTGTCATCTCAAATTTTGAGGGACTACAATTCCCAAATCTATCCATAGTTAGGCTTTATGTTCCCTGTGCAGGACCTAGGGAAACCTCTCTGTTCCAGGCCTCTGTTCTAGCATCTATGTGTGTTTCTTTGTCCATATTCCCTTACTTTTTATAAGAACACCTGTCACATTGGATTAGGGGTCCACCCTACAGTAACATGACCACATCTTAACTATGTCTATAATAACACTGTTTTCAAATAAAGTCACATTGTGAGGTACTGGGAACTAGGACTTCATCTGAATTTGGGAAAACAATTGAATTCATAACACTTACTAAGTTAGCATTTTCATCACTCCAAAACATTAGGAATATTGTAGAAATCATCATTTTCTGCAAAAAAATATACTTAAAAATGAAAACCTTTAAGAGGGTGCAATTTTGAAAGAAAGGTACATAGTCGATGTACAAAGAGATACAAGGTAGTGTGTAATATGGCCAAATAAATGCTGCTAAGAAGAAGGAATGAGAGAATTACAGAAGCCTTTTATAGGAATGATCAAGTTGTACAGAGAAGAAAGTTGTACAGTGAGAGGAACTTGATGAGCAAGCAAGGGGAAGGGTGAAATACACACCCATTCACACCTCATCAGGATTGTTAAATGGGGAAAAGTGGGCACAAAGGTGAACTCATTTGGCAATATCCTGAAATGCTAGGGTAACGAGATTGGATTGTGTCATATAAGCAGTGGGAAGACATAAAAGCTTTTATTTGGAAGAGTAACATTCTAAAACAGCGTTTTGGGGAAATTAATTATAGCAGCGTTGTAAATGACTGAAGGAAGGAGATCATGGAAATAGTGCACATTAAAACCTCCTCAGAGGATAAACCAAAGGATGGACACTTTCCTTTCACATGGGTGAAATCCCCATCCCTCTTCTGAAAGAATTCATTTTGCCAGTTCTCTTCTTTTCCTGACACTTCATCAATTATGAAGCAATTGAAAACTGGGAAAGCTGCAGAAGTGGACTTACTGCTGCACCTGATTATAGTGTGTTGGATCATCATGAAACAGAATGACACTAATTTGAAAGCCCTGGCCTCAAAGAACCAGAGATCATTTCCCACATCTACCAAACACCTGCAGTCACAAGATGGGGAACAAGTTCATGTCTCTGGAATATTTTAAATATTTTCTGAAGGTAATTATGAGCAGGTTCATACTGAAACTTGTTAAGTGAAGAAGGTCATTTTTATTCCTGGACTGCATGTGCAAAAACATAAAAATGTTATGGAACAAAGGAAAAGAGTCCCCTCTTTGAGATTCAGGAGAGACTGAAGCAAGAATATGCATTCAGTTTGGGGATCTCATTATGAGAAAAAGAGAGACATACTGCAGGAAGTTCAGAAGAAATCAACAGGAATAATTAAGGAACCAGAGTATTTACTCTAGAGGAAATATTAAAAGAATAAATAATGTACATGCAGTTGGCTAACTAAGGGAACATGAGAATTGTCTACAAATACCTAATGTGTGTAAACACTGAAAGCTGAAAGTCAATATAAAGACTACAGGAAGAAGGTAAAATTAAAAATTAGGCAATTAAATAAAAAAAGAAAATTCTAGTAGAATGCAAAACAAAGCAAAGCAAATTCCGCACAAATGGTTGGTCTAACTTCACCCAGAATACTTAAAAACAAACTAGTCAAATATGTGTGTCTTCTGTAAGTTACAAGTACCCAGGAGTAAATGAGTTTTAACCCATAATATATTACCTTTTTTCCCCTTTTCTAAAAAACACAGTTTTGATATGTGGTCACTAAAAGAGAAACGATATGGGAAAATTATTTGTTGCTTAGCTAGAATAGAAAAGTAAAATTTAGCCATCAGAAGTATTTTAGAGATAGACTGCTGTTTCTGGAAGTCGGGAGATTCTAGTGATATCCTCCTCTATTTACAATAATTTCTACTTATCTGTAACTGATAGAAATGAGCTGAACATTGTATTGTTTTTCTCTTTCTCTTAGATTCATGGAGACGTACCTGTTTGATTCTATACATCAGGGTGGGAGCTTCACCTGGAACTGGTCACCCAGTTCAATCGCCACAAAATCATACATCTGTACCTCCTTTTTTGTTTAATTAGCCCAGAGTTTCATATTAGAACGCATTTGATAGTTGAGTTCCTGCTAGTTACTCTCAAACATAAAGGGAGTGCTACCCAGGTGAAGTTGTCATCAACAGAAGCATCCCAAACACCCTAGGATGGAGCTGGTGCAGGACTCAGAAAACATTTGCAAATTAAATAAAAATGTTGTGATCGTCACCTTTTCATCATGATGAGAAGAAAGAAATCTGTCTTACCCTCTTTAAAACACTGCAAATGACATAGGAGTTTCTGATTATTTCATTTTTGTTATGATTCATTCTCCCCCCACCCCATATCATGATTCCTATTTTCTCACTGGCACATTTCTAATTTTATGCAAAAGTACAGATCAAACATCTAAGTTTGAATCAGACTCACTATGAAGAACGTAAGTTAAGTGGAGTGTCTTGGAACTGGAGATGCATCCCAAAACCTAATATCCTGCATTTTTTTTCAGTCCAAATCTCAGTTTGTATAGATGGGAAACACTCCTGCTCTTCCCTTTTGCCATCCTACATGCTTCATAGCAAGTAAACGATAAGTTTATTGTTTACTTGCCATCCTACCATTCAGGAAGGTAAATAGAAATACCTTCATAAGACCAATGAGAATTGAAGTTATTAAAGATTTTTTTGACCACTACTGGATCAAATGACACAGTCTGGAGAAGACTGCTTTCCAACCCATCACCAATCAAATAACAGCTTTGGTTTCTTTCCTTTCATGGTCTAGTCTTACTTTTAATATAGTTTTTCCTATTGTCCCAGTAGTCTGGCATGTTATAATTTCAAAATAACATATTAATCTCTGATTTTTCAAAAACATGGCTTTAATTCTGCCTGAATCTTACAAACTTTCTGCATAAAGACACCTTCCATTTCATTTCATTGCACAAAACCAGTGGATAAACTTTCTACAGTTTTAAACTTTAGCCAATAAAAATGACTGCTTATTCCCTGACGAGCACTAATAAAAAATTAATTCTATTAAAAACTTAAATATAAAAACACATATTCTTATAATTCAAACTTTTATTGCCATGTATGTTCCCTTCCATTTAAATTTTAAGAAAGCATCGGTGAGATCAGGTGGGTAGTAAATTGATCACGAGTCTATACCCAATGAATGTGAAGACATATGGTGCCACTTGGAGCTGGAGAGCGAATGTTCTCTTGGTCTAGCACAGTTCATGAAGTGAAGTGTAAAATAGGACACAAGTGACTTGGGTACAGTCATTTAGCATCTGTTCCAGTCATGTTAATTCAGGTTGGACATCGTATGAAGGCAGGAACATAACATGATGCAGAAACACTTAAAAAAACATAATTGCCAGTTTAATAGCTTGGCAAGAAATGAATGTTTAACCTCTGAGGCAAGAAACTAGGTTTGTTTTAACAGTAAGATTCTCCACTACCCTGAAACCATGGCAACAGCCCATGAAATAAAGATGCCCTTCACTCTGAGAGGCAATGATTATCATTATCCAATCATTTATTCATTCACTCATTCTTCACATCTTAACTCAAGTAAAAACCATGAAGAATGATTTTTAAAGGAATATATATTAGTGATAGAGATTATAGTGAATGTGAATGAGTACCAGAATAAAGCATAAGGGAATTTAACAAATATGTTTCCAGTTTCACCTGGAAAAACACATTAAAAAGAAGGTAAAACATTTTAAAAATATATGTGATATAAAGCATTTTGGTTAAGGTCTTAAAAGAGATCATATATCTTAGCCAACTTCTTGCTTCATGAAGTAAAGGGAAGATAATTTTCTTATGCATGCTCTGGCCTGTAAAGGAGAAATAGAGCATACTTCTCAAATTTATGTTGTCCTGAGGTTACAATCAAGTTTTTAGTCGATTTATTCTGCAAGCCAAAAATGTCTGAGTAAATATGTTGTATTCATTAGCACCACCATCCAGTGAAAATTTAGTAGTTCATAATGTATGCTTGAAGAATAGTTGCTAAATCTGTGAAATTAAAAGGTTATGTTATTCCTACACAGAATGTGGCAAGAGGAAAGCAGCATGATACAAAACGAAAGAACACTAAACTGTGAGTCAGGAATGAAAGTTTCTACTAATAGACGTGAGTTGATTGCAGAGTCAATTACTGTGTTTTTCTGAGTTTTTATCTGTAAAATTAGTGAATGTGACCACAAGGTCTCTAAGGTTCCTTTCATCTCTGAGGTGTATTTTAAATTTTCAATCTTTGATCATTAGCAAGAAATTATAAAGATGGATTTTCATTTCTAAATAAAGTTTGTATTGTTTAATAAACTTCTGTTTGCCCTGAGCTATACATACTGTTAATGAATCTCCATTAACATTAATATCTATTTCTAAGAGAGGTTATTGAGAAACAGCCTGAGGATGGAAAATAGAATGTTTCTCTGAACCATGCCTCTAAGTATTTTTGAAAATTGGACTCACAATTTTATTCCCATTTATTTCTTCAAAAAAAAGTTTATTGCTTACTTGCTATGAAATAAATACTTGCTACAAATATACCAATTATTAGAAAAAGAGATAGTTACAAAACCGTTTTGCAGTCCTGTTTACTATTTTTAATATGTGCATGTCTTACATAATACTTATGGATTCTTATTCTGATAATAATAGTTCAAAAACCCATTTTTAATTCAAAAATGTAAAAATTACTAAAATTTTTAGTTTTTAATAAGGAGAGAAAGTTTTATAAAAATTGGTCTGGGTGACAGAACTAACCTCTACAATATTTGTCTTTTAATAATATTTTAAAATGATATTGTCTGTGGATTTTATTGGTTTAGATTTGCTATACTTACCAACTAAAAGACTTCAACAAAGGAAAAATAAGGAATATAAAACAATACATACACATAGCTCTGGAATTCATTACTCTGAATCTATTTCTATACAATGATTTTTTTTTTAATCTCAAAGGAAAACTAAAATTTAATGGAGCATTCTAATGTAAGGAAACAAGCAATATATCAAGTTTTATCAGTTAATATTTTCAGTGTGTTCTAATAGGTAATATTTAAGTATAATCAAAATTGATATAGTGAATTTCAGTGATTTTCTAGTTATGAATTTTTAACTATAAAAAGGAAATATAGCAAAATGAGGCAATTTTATATATAGTGGTGTGCATGGTATGTGTGTACAAATTCTTTATGCCTGTAACACTTCAGGAAATCATCCAAACACACTTCTAGTCTCATTATTTATTCTTGACATACCCATGGCCCTGATCCCTGCTCCAGCCAAACTTACTCAACCCAGTTTTTCCATTCATATTTGGTTTAATAGCTTCCTTTAACTCCACTTTTTTCTCAAGCCATCCCTAACTGCAAAAAATGCAACATTTTTGTGAAACATATTTCACTTGAAAGGCACATAAAAACCACACTGGTAGGATATATTATTTTCCCAAATTTTTCAGTACATCCTCTAGTCATTACATCACACACTCCCTACCCAGCCCTTGGAGGCCACCCTGGGCGAGAAAATGTATTCCCAGATATCCCAAGTATTGCTTCGCACATAGTAAGTTCTCAGTGCATATAAGTCATTAGATAGAACGGAAGAGATGTAGACTATCATTACATAAAGTATCTTTCATAAAAAGCAAATTTAGAGACAACTATTTAGAAGAATTTAATCTTAAAAAAAAAAACTATCATTTTCAGTTTCCTTGGAAATCAGTGAGACCTCTCAAATATACCAACCAGATTGGACTATCCCTGAGAAGAAAAACCCTTTTTCATTTATCTTTATGCCCTCTACAATGCACACAAACAGCAGAATGAATAAATGTTTCCTTATTCTGATTTGTAACAATTAAGTACTATATAATCAAATACTGAGAATATGTTAGAGCGTCTGAAAGCAGTTCCCAGGAATTTTAATCATGAATATGATAAAACAATGGGTGACTTATACTTTGTAGCAAAAACAAGTACACAGCAATTCTTAAGAACCCATCTATGAGGTCAATAATAGTAATACTAGTAACAATAATGTTGAAGAGGATAATATCTAACCTGTACTAAATTCTATATGCTACAAACTATTCTAAAGCCCATAATGTATTAACTCATTTTATTTTCTTGAATAACCCAGTGAGGGAAATATTATTATTATTTTCTCTATTTTACAAATAAGGAAACAGAATTAAGAGAAGCTAAGAAATTCACTGTTGCTAACTGTATGTTAGAAAAATGCTAAGCACCTTTACAAACATGATTATGTTCAATTCTCACAACTACCCATCCAGGTAGGAAACATTTTACTGAAGAGAAAACAGATTTAGCAAGGTTAAATTATATCCGAAAGTGATAAGGTAGTAAGTGCTAGGGTCAGAATTTGAATAAGGTTTGCTTCATTTTAGAGAATAAGCTCTTAACCGCTACCCTACTCAGAAAAGAGACACATGTACATTCAACAAACATATACAAATACCCATGCATGTTCACATGTGAATGTGTATGGCACACTTACTAATTTGTGAGGTACATAAAGTTTAGCATGATACAAAATATGTTGAATGATAGAATTTTGATTTAAAGGGTTCTCACAGATAAGAGTCTCTTATAGAAAGAGCCTGAATAAGAATAAATGTAACACCCTGTATTAGAATCCAGTGAACCATAAGCACAAATGAAGTATAGAAAAATATAACTTCTTGAGTGTAACATATCTGATAATCAACAAGATTAAGGGGGTAGGGGGCTAATGCCTATTGATAAGTTCAAAATGAATCAAAAATGTGGAGTTGCCACCAAATGTCAAATTATTCTGAAATTGTTTCAGTATCAGTGCATACCTCTCTAGTCTGTACTGGTCATATCACCTTAAGTACCATACAATGACAATTTTTAACCTGTAGAATTGAAGAAGATGTGATAGTTGTCTATAAGTATTATTAGTAGGACTATATCCAGGAAGAAGCTTATTGGCTTAATATGGACCTAAACAGAAGACAAGTCTAAGTAAATACAGAAAGTCAGATATTTGTTTCAAACCAACAAAGATATTCACAAACATGGAACTGATTGCTTGATGAGGACCCTATCACTTAAGAAATAGCTGCAGTATGTATGACGTGTTGGGGATATTGTCCAATGGATAACAGCACCTGTTAATTGGTCATATTTAATGTCTCTTCTAGACCTCACTTTGTCTCATTCTTTGGAGTCATATGTAAGTAGAAGAAAAGTAAAACCTGAAAATCTGAGCAAGATTCAAATTAACAAAACTAACAATTGAATAAGATGGAAAGTTATTTAAGATAGTAATTCAGCTTCTTCCGACAATTCTGAACTAGCTTTACTCATGTGTATCTTTCAAAAGTAAAAAAGCAAAGAACCCAGGTGATTTTTCCCCCAATAGTAACTTCTTATTGTCCCATAATAACATATTGAAAACAAACATTTTTAAATTAATTTCAAGGCACTTCAGCTGTGCCATTTTTCTCTTACACGTATAGATGTTTCCTGGCCCTAGATGTGAAATATGACATTATTTTATATGTAAAAGTTCCTATTTCTATTAAATCGCATTTCAAAAGAACTTCAAGAATTCAGCTCTGGGAAAAACATATTCTTTTTCTTTCTTATAAGGAACATAGTGTGTGGAAAACACAAAGAAAATGTATATCGTTGCTTTAGTTACAGACATTCCCTGTCAAAAGGTCTCCCCCAACCCCATACTGTTGTTTCTAGCATTCTCTGTTTCTCCATTATCTTTGGCTTGCTAAAGTAGCTTAGACGATAATAAAGGCAACTGAGTGTCGGCTTGAGACTGCCATGAAAACTCACATCCATATAAAGCATTTTTCCACTTTTGTTAAGCTTCTTATCACACACACACAAAAGAAAGAACTCTCTCTCCTTCTCTCTCTATGCCTCTCTCTCCCTCTGCCCTTTAAAAATGATCGTTCTAATTTTATTGAGACTCTTGCTAGGGTACCACACTACAGTTCACTCACTATAGGAAAGTGAACCCCAAAGAGCCAGCTTGCAACTATGACAAACCATTTCCACTTCTTATGTTAACATTTCATCTCAGAGGACTCTTTTCTCTCTCTGGCAGTTGCAAGGCACCTCTTTGTCTCTACTGCACTTACTGTGTGAAGGTGCGTCATTGACTACAGTGAAGTGAACTTGAAATTGCCAACCTGAAGCTGGCACACCGTTTTCAAAATTTTGTTG
Source organism: Marmota monax (assembly GCF_021218885.2). Classification (NCBI taxonomy): domain Eukaryota; kingdom Metazoa; phylum Chordata; class Mammalia; order Rodentia; family Sciuridae; genus Marmota; species Marmota monax. The sequence continues at coordinate 5,348,971 of NW_026693811.1, forward strand.
AAGTTGATGCCCCCATGGGACTTGGACTGTCCTAAGCAGTAGTTTATTCTTTTATGATGCTTCCCTTCTGAGACAGCCTCAGGGATAGCCAATAACGCCAACTCCTACCTTCGGGGAATAGGGAGAGTAGGTGATTTTGTGGTAGTCATTTGATCACACCCACGCCCCTCTCTCTAGTCCATCCCAGGTGTCCTTTCTCATTGTTCTCTCTTCTCTCTTCTGAACACACTTGGTTCTTTAAAGCAGAGCAAGTTCTAAAATGCTAACTGAGGCAGCCCTCTCAACAGGAGGGTTTCTCAGCAAGTGAAACTAGAAGGCATCAAGGCTGTCCCTACTAAAGCCATAGGCAAAAACTTCTTCTCAAAGTCCATTGCTATGTCCTCTGCTAAGATAAAATGTCACTAGCAAAATTATGCAAAGGTGCAGCTGCTGTTTCTTTTTAAGGAGATATTAAGTATGCCAAATCTCGTACAAACTAGTAGTTCTTTAAATGTGTCTAAAGTCGAACTGCATCAGCATCATCTGGGAATATGTTAGAAATACAAATTTTTGGACCCACTCTGGACCTACAGAATCAAAACCTAATCTGTTTAATCAAGCACTCCTGGTAATTCTGATGCATAGTGGAGTTTAACCACCTAAGTAAGCTAAACTAGCATTCAGTACTACTGTTAATGATAGAAGTCTGCTTTGGGAACAGAAGCAAATGAGTATATAATGATAAGAAGGGATGTAAATGCAATTATGGAGTAATAATTTGTGATACAGTAAAACTGGATTTTAAGTAACTGAACTAATCAAAAAAGGCCACCTCAAATACCCAGGCTTTACTTGAAAAAGATCCTGAAGAGGTTTTTGGAAAATATTTTAATTCAGCTTGCAAAAATAAATATGAAGGCCAATAAGTAAGGGAAAAGTATACTAACTTCATTACACAGTAAACAACAGTAAGTTATAGTTTTTATTTATTAAATTGGCAGCACTTTAAAAAAATTAGTGAGAGTGCAATGAATGAGAAACTGTCACCACTAACAGGGAAGGCAGAGTGGCCTATTTCTGGGAGGAAATTTATACATTGAAAGTCTTCAAAGTGCTTATGCTATTTTAACCTAGCAATTCTCTTTTAAGAGTTTTAACAGAGGGAATAAACAGAAATAACTACAATGTTTTATATTCAAGAATAATCACTGAATGGATAAAGATTTTTAAACATGAATGTTCAAAAAATAGTGACTTAAATAAATATAGCACATCTGTCTGAAGGAATAGTGTATTACCATTAACTTTACAGAACAATGCATATTGACATTTAAAATACTTATGGCAGATTTTTGGATGAAAAAGGCAAGCCATAAAAGTTTATCTGTACTCCTGATCTTAATTTTTATTTGTATTTCTACATATGCAGTATAAAGATTTAAAGAGAAATAAGTCAACATTTTATCCTTGGTTCGAGTTCACAATTGGGCTATTTTTTCCCCTTGTATTTCTGTACTTTTGATATTTTCTAATAAACTCAGAATCAAATCTATCCCTTACCAAGGCTCTGGTTTCTGCCTTCTTCTCTGACCTCCTTTCATATTTCTTCCCCCCTTACTCTCTGATCTCCAGCTACTCTGGCCTTCTTTTTTTGCTCCTCAAATATACCAAATGCAGTTTGGTCTTGGAGACTTTGCACCTGCTGTTCCCTCTGCCTGGAGTGCTTGGCCCCAGGTCATTGCAGGACAGGTCCCAATCTATCACATCCACAGAGAAGCTTTTTTGACCACCTAGACGGAAGTCACCTCCCTGCCCCACACATTCTTCCTCTCTTTGTCTTTACATCACTTATTATCCAAATTTATCTGTACATGGATTTCTTTACTTGTCCTCTCTCTCTTCTCCCTCTAAAATCATGGTCCTTGGGAACTGTATTTATGAACCATGAACAGTGCCAGACAGAAAAGAACCTCAGTCTACTATTATTTGTATAAAAACTGAAAATATAAGTTATTGGATATTTCCTGGGAATCAAAATTCTCCTATATCTAGAATCTTCCATTATTTTAATACTGCTTTACATTCTAATTTCTTGCCCAGTCTTTTCTGATTTTTCAGTATCTAAATATCCACAGGGGAAAAAAAATAAGTTCCTGAATGTATTCATTGATATATACTATTGCACAGCTGGGATTATAAAAAGGAAAACCAGCACAAGATGCAGTAAAAGAGAAAGCATTCTTGAAGGAAATGCACTTTGAGTCTGTTAAGGAAGTGATGGAATACAGCTTTATGGAGGTGGAAAAGGATATTCTACTTTAGAGATAGCATTAGCTGGAATTAAGCAAGCCTCATCTTATTCATTTCAGTAAGATTATTCTTAGTGTTCATATGAGAAAAAAAAGCTATACATGTATTTTTGTTTAATTGTGTAGCATGTATACACAAAAATCACAAACTCTGTAATTCCAATGTTGTATAATAATAATAATAATAAACCTTTTGTATAATAAAGAACTTGTTCAGTCTTTTTTCCCCTGATCCTAAGATAGAATCTCTAAATCTGAAGAATTTCCCAAGTGATGAGTGTCTTTGTTATTCATAGTAGGTCTGGTAGATCACATATAAATGTATCAGGAAGGTGGATCACAGTGGTGAACTAGAGAGAGTCAAGAAGAGGACTGTTCCTCCTATAATGAGCAGCCATTGACATTAGTACATTAAGACTTTGAGCTATAAGATATTAGCCCAACCCGGATGGAGGTAAGGAGAGGGTTGGAGATTAAGTTCATCCACATGGCCAATGACTCAGTCAATGTTACCTACATAATAAAATTCCAACAGAGCTGGAGGTATAGTTCAGTGGTAGAGTGCTCACCTAGCATGCACAAGGTTCTGGGTTTGATCCCCAGCCCTGCAAAATCAAAAAGACACTCATGTAGCTTCCAGATTAGTGATACATATTGATTAATCAGGACAGTGACACATTCTGAGGATCCAGAAGCTTCATGTTTAAGAGCCTCCTAGGCACTACTCTATACCTCTTTGTGAACATGGTCCTGATATTTATCCTTTATAATAAAAGTATAATCCTAATTTTAACACATTCTAAGTTATGTGAATCATCTCACTGACTCATCTTAATGATTATTGAACCTGAGGGAGTAGAAAGAACACCTGAATATGTAGCAAGTTGAGGAAACTCCAGGGCTATGGTTGGTATTTGAAGAGAATTTTATGACAGATTGTGCCCTTTGTCTGCAAGGTCCATGCTAACTTCCAAGTATTTATTGCAAAAAAAGTGCATTGCATTCAGTATAGAGATTCTTGGTTCCTAATGAGCTTACAACAATGTTTCTTAGCACATATGCTTATCAGAATTTCTGAAATAATACCCCCCATTTCCCAGGTACGAATCAGTCTAAATTGATATCATATGAAGTTCCATCACTAATAATATTATGTTAATACGCAGGTTTAACCACAAGCAAATTTAACTTAGTCTTTCATCATTTAGAAGCAGATTTAAAAAAAATAAAGCATTTCTAGATCTTCAAAATGAAAATCAACAATAGACGTTCTAATATAGAGCCTTTCATATCCTGAAGTCTGATTTTTATAACATCTGAAATTCTCCCTGAAATGTCATATCTTCTCAACACTTCTAGAAGTTAGGAAATAATATCGCCTACATGATTCCTATTTAAACTGAACTATAAACAAGATTAGAGATAATCTGGAGTTACACACATTATACTTTTGTTACTTTTTATATTTTTACTGCAAAAATGTAGGATTTATCTATGCATCATCGTTCTCAAATAATAATTATAAGATCAGGGTTAGAGGAGAAAAAGAAAAAAGTTTTTAAAGGCATCAATTGACTGTGTGGAACTTTTTAATTCTGGTGTTGCTTATTTCAGTGAAGTCACTACAAATATTTCCTTAATATGGCAAAACTCAAGAATTGGTCTGAATCTTCTGAAGGAAAGTTTTCATGTTCATATCAAAGAGTTTCTTCTTTTCTTGAAAATGCCACAATTGCACCTTTAAAAAAATTCAATTTATTTTTACTTTTGCTTTGTGAAATACCAAAGTTGAAAAATATCCAGCTCGAAACATAATTATGGATTTAAAATATACAGAGAGAATAGACACACATTCTAAGATCAAGGCTGAAGTTTTTGATCCTTAGAAGAACCCCTCAGGGAAGTGGATCAAGTAATATAATCACCATTTTTTTTTAACTTAATGATGTGGAGTGTTTATTTTGAAAAGAGTAAAAATAGGCAGGGAATAAGCAAATCTTCAAAACACCCTAAATCCTCTGTAAAGCACCACAGCCTTTAACTATGGGGCTGCAAAAGAAACCAAATAATTGCGACTGAGCTGAGGTTCTCTGAGATAGATAACAACATTCTTATTAAAAGGCAAGGGACAAGGTTGGCTCTATACTGCAAAAAAGTTGTATATCCAAGAATTTTCTCCTGGCAATCTGATTGGTCAAGAAAGAATTATTGCTTGTTTCACTTAAGGACTCTGAGTCTTCACAAGTGCACATCACACCCACTGGTCTCATGATCTCAACTTTTAGGACAAAGACCTTGTCCTATTTCTAGTGCACAACAATACTAATTATAACAATTGACATTTCTGAAGTGCCAATAACTGTATAGTCAGTATATTTACATTTCATTTCATTTAATCTTAGTGATAGCTCCATTAGGCAAGTAGCATTAGTCCTAGTTTAAACCAAGGTAGCTGAAGAAGAATCTTAAGTGACTTGCTCAAAATTTCATAGTATTAACTGCCTAACAGCTAGTACATAGCAAAGCAAAGATTTCAACTGAAGTTGTCTCTCTAAAGCCCAACATCTTATCCACTACAATGCAGAGAAAACAATGACCCTCTCAGGGGAAAGTAATGAAAAATAAATGTGCAGCATTTGATCTCTAGAAATTGTTCTCTAAAGCTTTTAGATCCTCAGCTAAATCTGATTAAATAATCAGAAGTTGAATTGGAATCTCAATACAGGATGAACAAATCTTGAATATCAGTTCATTTGTTGTTTGGAATATAAGATACTCTTTTATAAGGATAATTTTAGCTACACTCAGTCCCCTACTTTTTTATATAGACTATGAAAATCAAATGAATACACAATATAAAATTGTGTATTCATATAAACATATAAACTATATATGTAATATAGATTTTATGTACTATAAAAACATTTTAGAAGCAGTCCCTGATGCTATGTTTCCAACATTTCATATATGTTCTATAATTATATATGTTTTCTGAACTTAGTTCATGGTGAGCTAGCTTAAGTCCAATGAGCTTCCAGATTAAGCTTAAAATTCATTGTTTGTGGCAATTAACTATTTCCATATTTCTCATAGTATTTTTAAATTTAATAGATCTACAGTTTATATATCTAGTATAAACATGTTCATTCTCTATCATCTACATATTTTTGTCATCAGGTGACCAGGCATTGTATTTTAAAGATCAAATCAGGGCTGGGGATGTGGCTCAAGCGGTAGCGAGCTTGCCTGGCATGTGTGAGGTGCTGGGTTCGATCCTCAGCACCACATACAAATAAAATAAAGATGTTGTGTCCACAGAAAACTAAACAATAAATATTAAAAATTTTCTCTCTCTCTCTTTAAAAAAAAGATCAAATGACATGGTGCATATTAAGCACAATTTTGATACACTGTAAACACTCAAGAAATATTAGATATTCTCATCTCATCATTTGTATCTTAATTATTGTAAGCACTGCACTTCAGAATATAAAAAATCAAAAGGCTCTGCACCACTAAGATTAATGCTATGCCAACACTCGGCATTCTGATAAGCCTGCACCAACAATTGATTTGCACCTGGATTATACAGCTAGATAGATACTGGGTACTTTCTTGTAACAGTACCATTCTTTGACTCTACTGGGGCAGAGTAATCAGAGGTTGCCCATGAGAAAATTTTCTGAAACTTTTAGGTCTCTCTTCAAAACAACAACAAAGAAGGCTCTTTCTGAGTAATATGTACCTTATACCAATTAATTTGTCTGCATCATGTAAAAAATAAATAAAAGTTTAGTTTAGAAAAGAATTTCAGTTCCCTGAATCATTTATTGTTTTATATTCATTTTAATTCTGAGACATTCATTGGACAAAAGTTAATACATTAAAAATATTTAATAAAGCACTGTCATGGAACAAATTCTGACTAATACACCAAGTGAGTACTTTGAGAAGCAAGCACTTTGAGAAGTATATTTCATTTCAATATGGTTGAATACTATTTGGTGTGTCCAAGAAACAATTTACTGAATGATATCAGGAGGATCTAAATAAATAATGTAAAATAGTACCTGCAGTAAAAAACAGGGAGAAATTATATTAAATTATGTAAACTCACAAGAGTATGGCCCTGCAAATATCCAAAGATATGATTTTCCACAAGGAGAAGAGAATTATGTCAATTATCAATCACAATATTAAATTGGAAGGGGATGATCTGATAAAGGATAGATGTGCTGTGTAGAATCTACTCATATGCTCTTGCTAAGAAAAATAACCTGCGTGGTTTTTGAGAGATAAGAGGAAACAGTAATTTTAATGTAAACTTTTAAGTTTGTTAATTCAATCTGAATACTAAATCACCTTTAGAACTTAAGGGGGCAACAACCATCTAGTTCTGGTTGGTAAGATACTGACATCATAGTGAGAGTCCTGTCGTAACCAAAATTCCTTTTATAGAGAAAAGTAAGAATATTTTAAATTTACAAATAAAAATGTTGATAAACATAGTCTGTGTCAAAAGTTTAAAGCAATTTGCCTGAACCTTGCATATGTCCTTAGCAAATTGAAAGAGAGATAGAAGTGGCTATTTCAGTGAAATTTCTTTGGCAATCTTTCAAAGAAATGAAGAAGCATAACATGAACATTTTGTCAGGCCTCAGGAGTCTTGGTAAATATTCTATAAACAATGGCGTTTCAGTATTATCCCCAGTCACAATCACACCAGATGTTACACTTCCAACCCTGAATCCCTGGCACAGAGTAAAAATAAAAGGACAAAATATCTTTATACTTAGGAAAATAAGGGCAAAAAAAAAAAAGGCAACTCTTTTGACTATAGTTCAAAAATAGTAGACTAGAGAGTTTTCCACTGAATAGAAGTGTATTAAAATGGCAATGTGGTTTTATTACATCCTGTTTTTTCAAAACTCAGCTAAACTTGAATTTTGCTTCTTTCACAGATTCAAAGAAAAAACAAAAAAAAACAATCTTTACAACAGTTATTGGAAACTTTCTATGAGATTGGAAATGTATTCGCTGTGAAAAAAAAAAATATGAGTCACTAAGCCTTCAGACTGCATTCCAAAAGTCTACCAGAGGCACTTCAATCAAGGGTGTGAGAATGTGACAGCCAGGGCCATTTGGGCTAAAAAGCATGGTACAGAATTATGTTGGTGAATCTAATGCCCTCCAAATGACCTCCATGTGGCCATGGTATTAAGTCATGGAGACATCTATTCACAAATTGAATATTTTTTTCCAAAAAAGGTAGAAAAAGAAAGAGTCCTGAGTTCCCAGTAAGAATGCTAAATGACCCTATCTCCCAATGGAATGCTTCACTTTCATTTCCAATAGCAGAGAAGCCTATTGACCTCCGTGGTGTTATCCTTCTCGCTGCTCATGCAGTACTTTCTTTAATCTCTCGGATCAAAGATTGGTCAATAAAAATCATCTCTGCTTTTGTGGGGAGCAAACAAACTGCACTCCATCCTATGATAATTGTAAGTTTCACAAAATTCTAGAGAAAGAAATCCCCATGTGTTGTTATTAAATTACCAAAGGGGGAAAAAAAACACCCTAAGATTTCTTTGGCAAGTCCATTTAAAATGCACTGCGTTTTCTAAGTAAGGTGCATATTACTTCTCCTTGGGATTTTTGTTCTGTGTATTTTTTTCTTTTTCTCCTTCTTCCTAAAAATTTTAAATGAATTTAGAATCAGTGAAAGATCTCTTACCAATGACCCTGAACACTGAAGTCCAATTTTTCTACAGAAAAAAATTACATGGAGGTGTCATTTTGAAAAAAGAACATCAATATAAATGACAGCCTCAATATGAACTGCCCTTTGCAATAAAGGAAACATGCCTCGATCCCAAACGAAAAGGACAACTTCTTTGGCAAAAGAGTAGACCAGTTGTTTTCTCCTTTAAAGTTTGGTCCACTTTGCTAAGTAGTAACAAGTTTTAGTAGAAGCTGGGAATGATATCTAGTTTTTGATAGGACTATGATTAGTCAGTTGAAACTAGATGCAATTCATTGACTTATTTCATAATATATTATCTAACAGCCCCTCCTGCAAGATTCATAGTTCTTCTAAATTATTGCAAAGTTGGCAAATCGCTAATTCATTGGGGCATAGTATGCCACTGCCAACCCCATTAAGCATTTAAATTTTTATTTCAGTTTCTTAATTGCTGATCATAAGACATACATACTGTCTTCTAAACCATGCTTCTTCCATCCCTGTTTAAATTTTAAGAGATGGGAAATGAACACAGTAGAAGTGAACTCTGTGGAGGGTATTGTGAAGGCATACCATCAGAGGGAAATAATGATCAAATTCAAAGATATGGTAGTAAATACCAATTATGGGCAATAGTTACTTTAAATACTACTAGATATTATATCAGAAGGAAAATGTAGGTGAAACTATAAAAACCTAGAAAGGCAGTTAAATACCAAGCAGGAGAATTTATTCCCACAGAGACAGAACACATTCTTCATCAAGTTCATGTTTTCACATATTTTGCTTTCCTTTAACAGGGACACTATTACTGATCTTTTCTGCTTAAACATGTTCTCAATAACTTTCTAGTGTAATAGCAAATCATTATCTTCCTTCTATCTTATAGAGCTTTATAAAAACAAATAAAAAGCATTCAGTTTAAAATCACCAGAGGAATAAAATTAAGCTAATCCAAGAATTCTTAGCATCTCTTATTTGAAAAAAAAATGTTCATTAAAACTTTGGTGATAGGGAGAGGGAGCATGGGAGGAATAGACAAACTCTAGATCAGGCAGAGGGGTGGGAATGGAAGGGAGGGGGCATGGGGTTAGAAATGATGGTGGAATGTGATGGTCATTATTATCCAATGTTCATGTATGAAGACATGAAATGTGTGTGAATATACTTTGTATACAACCAGAGATATGAAAAAATGTGCTCTATATGTGTAATAAGAATTGTAATACATTCTGCTGTCATATATAAATTTATAGAATAAAAAAAGAAAATTAAAAAAAACTTTGACATTCTAAAAAATGTTATTGTTATTTAAAAATAAAAAATATTTAACAGGATTGGCTTTGGAATTAGACTTAAGCTACCATTCTGGATTCACAATTTATTTTATATAGTTCTTATACTAATTTGGTTTTTTCTGTAAAATTGGAATTTTATTAAAAACTCATTCTTTGTGACAGGGACTAAATATAAATAATACATACAAAATGCCTAGAGCTATTATTTTTCTTCCCCTTTACTGAGATACCTCCCACTGTTAGTTTTGGGTGCTGTTTTTCAATTCCTCTTCTTGTAGTGTTTTGCTCAAAATGCCTTGCAGTGCTGGTTTTCTGGCTGCAAATTCTTTTAACTTTTGTTTATCATGAAATATTTTAATTTCATTGTCAAATCTGAAGCTTAATTTTGCTGGATACAGTATTCTTGGTTGGAATCCATTATTTTTCAGCGTTTGAAATACGTTGTTCCAGGATCTTCTCGCTTTCAACGTCTGTGATGAAAAATCAGCCGTTGACCTAATTGGTTTACCCCTGAATGTAATCTGCCTCCTTTCTCTCGTAGCTTTTAATATTCTCTCCTTGTTCTGTATGTTGGATATCTTCATAATTATGTGTCTTGGAGTTGGTCTATTACAGTTTTGTATGTTTGGGGTCCTGTAGGCTTCCAGGATTTGGCAATCCATTCCATCTTTCATATCTGGGAAGTTTTCTAAGATTATTTCATTCAACAGATTGTTCACTCCTTTGGTTTGAACATCTATACCTTCTTCTATCCCAATGACTCTCAAGTTTGGTTTTTTTATGACATCCCATATCTCTTGGTTGCATTGCTCGTGATTTTTTAACATCCTTTCTGCATTGACTATATTCTTTTCGAGTTGATAGACTTTGTCTTCATTATCTGATGTTCTGACTTCTATTTGATCTAGTCTATTTGTAATATTCTCATTTGAGTTTTTGATTTGGTTTATGGTTTCCTGCATTTCTAGGATTACTGTTTGATTTTTTTTAAATGTCTATCTCCTGGTAGAGTTCATTCTTTGCAATTTGAATTTGCTTATGCAATTCGTTTTCAAAGTATTCTTTCATTGTTTTGACTTGCTGTCTAATGACTTCTCTAAGATTCCATTCCATCTGAGTCAGGTATGCCTTGAGTTCTTTCTCTGTCCATTTTTCTGATGCCTTTAGGTTCTCCTGTAGATTTAAGTTGTCCCGCATTGTTTGTAATCATTTTCTCCCTTGTTTCTTCATGTTGTTCACGTTACTTTCCAACTCTGTTTAACTGCTGTGTTTCTGTTTTCTCCTATAAATTTGTTTTGGTTTTGTATATCTCTGTGGTCTCTCCTTTGTGGTGGGAGACTATGCCTAGGAATGTTGGGCTTTATTGTACTTTAAAGCTGATTCATTCAATTCATAAAAGGCTTCCGGATTCTGTATGCATATAGTGATTTGTTGTTTGGTCTTAGGACTTTATGTTTAGGTTGGGTGCTATGATGGTATGAGGGTTAGTATGTCTTGGTTACTTGGGAAGATTGCTCTACTGAAGGGGGATATTAACAGGCGATTGGATCAGGGTGTTTGGTAATAGCTAGGTATTTAGGAGCCCTATAGACAGCCTCGGAACATTCACCTATTTGCATTTAGACAATTACACGTAATGGAAGACATAATGCTTGGGATGAAAGTTGGGGTGAAGGGGAAGGAAGGAGCTCTTAAAAAGAAAGAGGGAGAGAGAGATAGATAGAATAGAGGAGAATGGAAAGAACAATAAAACGTGAAAAGGGCAAGAAGGAAAGGAGGAAAAGGGGAGAAAAAAACTAATAAAATAGAAATTTTTAAAAAAAAATGAAGTCTTAGAGATCCATTTTCTTCTCTTCCAGTAGGCGGAGCTGTGCCCTCCGAACCGAGGTTCTGCCCTCTATGTGCCGACAGCAATCCCTGTAAGGCGGCTCCTGGGAATCTCTCAATCCTGCTAAAGCAGATTCCGCTGGGAAGGAATTCCGTCGGCCACATTCTGGTGACGTCACCTCTCTGCTATGGTGGGCCCCAGGCTCCTTGCCAAGTGTCCAAAGGGAGTGGTGGGACTAGCCTGTCTCTGGTCTGACCCAGTCTCGGTTGGTTTCGCTTCTGGGTTTGCTATTACATGAAGGCTTGGTTAGAGACCTCTTCATAGGGTCCCTGCTCCGCGCCTGCTGAGCTGCCTCGGAGGCTGGTCATTGCGCAGCAGCTGCGGGCGGCGGGTCTGGACCTCCGCGCCGTGTGGCGGAGATTGGCACACAGCTTATCTTAATTAACATAAACTAGATACAGCAGTCAACCAATAAGGAATCTCCACACTTAATGGCTCACTGGCGTTATTTCACAAACCACTCCCTCTGGCAAAATGCCCGGCGCCATCCTGACTTGTTTACAGACCCTAACATTTCCCCCTTTTGTTTAATTTAAATAACGACCATAGTGGTTTTTACACAAACACCATAAATAATCTGCTACAAGCAGAAGGGGAGGATACAAAATGCCACAATACCAAACCAATTGATGGCTCCATGCAAGAAGCCCTTGGAAAAATTATACCATCAATGACACCATTAGCAAAGATACCAAGTTACAATTTGTTATAGATTACAGTTTGTTGTCTCAGTCCAGGTAAAGCAGTGTCTCAATAGATTAACTCACAGTCCAGGTAAATCACAGTCCAGGTAAGTTCACAGTCCAGGTAAGTTCTGCAGGCAGCTAGTCTAAGTTGTAGCAGCAGAAATAGCAACAGCTCCGAAGTCTCCTCTGTTTCTCAGCCGAAGTCTCGTCCGGTTTTCAGCAACACTGGAAATTCTTCCACCCTCGTCCTCACCGCCACTGGATGAAGGCAGGAACTCTGGCAATGCTGGCTAAAGAAAATCCTGTAGCATTCCACTAAGAAAACAACCTTCTGAACAATTTAGTACACTATCTCAAGGTTTTTTACATTTGAAATAAGCCTTAATGGTGCTCATTATTCATCAGCCTCTAGGTGTGGGAGAACCATTGTAGCTTAGTTATTGGCGTTGAAAATGACCAAACATCAGGGACGATGGTAGCATCTTCTGCCGGCTGTAGCATCCCGGGCAGCCCCAGATGGCCCTGGGGAGTGTCCTGGACTCAAACTGCTTCCAGGCACAGGGAGCAAAAGCCCGCGAGATTGTGCCTCCAGGTCAGGTCTAGATTTGGGCTCTACAAGTGGCATCCCGCTACCCGGGCGGGGGGCGGGGAAGAGCCGGCTGCTGCCGCTTGGCTCGCACATGTGGCAGCCGCCACGCCGATTCATGCACCCTCCGGTATCGAAAAGTATTCAGTAATAGCCTTTTGCTGCAACTTTTTTCCTGATAATCCTTCTTCTTCTCAACTTTCTTTTCCTTTCTGACTAGAGTTCCTGGGCTCTTATCAACACATGCCCTAACTATTCTTGGTTCCACTGGGGTGCCTCTTTCCCTTATCAATTTACTTAACACCCTTTCCATATTTCCAACACAAAGACAATACAATATTTCAAGACAAAACAAGACACAAACATACTGTATCAATCTTTTCCATTTTCTCAAAATGGCCATTTTTCCTCTCGCCCTATCTAGGGATGAGCAGATTTGCTCCCGTCCTATCTAGGGACGGGCAGCTTTTTTTCGTCACTTACCCCCGTGTGTCCCAGGGCTCCCGGTATGGGCCACCATCTGCTGCAGGCTGGCTGCAGCAAAATAACCTGAGGGTTATGAGGAACTTGTGTAGATTGATACAGCAGAAGTGGGAGCCATTTATTGTAGGACAGGAGGGGTATATATATACATTACACACAGCTTATCTTAATTAACATAAACTAGATACAGCAGTCAACCAATAAGGAATCTCCACACTTAATGGCTCACTGGCGTTACTTCACAAACCACTCCCTCTGGCAAAATGCCAGGTGCCATCCTGACTTGTTTACAGACCCTAACACTCTAGCAACTCACCCATGTAGAGATGACATGCATCCTGGTCTTTTACAGGGTGCAGACTCTAGGTTCTGAGTCAGGGAGCACTCTTTGAAATAAGAAAATATATCTGCTTGCTTTATTGTAGGTAATTGAGACTGGTGTGTTGAATGTTTAAAAATTATTTAGAAATCACCGATTAACATATTTTCATTTCCATTATTTTGTGGATCGTCATAAGCAGTTTAGTAGGGAATGAGGAGGAGAAGCATCATGGACAACTAACTCTTCATTATTGAAATCAGAAGTTAACAAAAAAAATTGTAACATAATGTGAGCTGTTTCAAATAATCAGCAGTACAGAAGCTTAAAGGGAGGAGCTGCCCAATGAACTGTAAGAATAATGACTCCTACACAAGATGCAGAACTAACGTTTTATACTTATTTCTTTCAAAGCAAAGTTTTCATACGATATTAGCAGCCTAAACCTGTGGTTCCGACAGGTGAGTGTAGACATATCCCAGGAGAGTCCATGCCTGGGGCCAGGCACAGATGGCTGTCAGTGATGCTGGTTGGCATTAAAAACCTCCTGCAGCATGAGAACCAGAGCAGAATATAATTTAAACCACATTGCAAACAAAATCAAATGGGAAAGAGTTTCACTTTTAAATGTTCATTCACTAAAAACAAAAATAAACAAAAACAACCTATCAACATAGCCTCATCATGTTCCCCAGAGGCAAGTGACTATGTCCACACATCAGCATGTAGTTTCAGAGAGAACTCTGGGAGCCAAGATAATTAACTATCATTAACTATCATCCTGCCCAGAAGCATGGGGATGGGTAAAATGACCTTCTGAAGTCCCAGTACTGTTACTTAGGAACAAGTTAGGACTCCTTCAAGACAACCAAGAAATGGTGATAAAGGGATAGGAGGCAGTGGCCGCCAACGGGCATCATATTTTAACCCACTGTCAGCCACACAAGGATGATACCAAAGAAAATGTCATTTTTTCCAATAACTGGAAATTTCTAAGAGTCCATGAGCCCTAATCCTAGTGGAAGTCATCATATAGCTTCCTACTGGCATACCAACACTCTCTAGAGAGTGTTAGAACCTTTGTGGGTAATTGCACCACGTGGTAAACTGGCACAGAATTTTTTCACTTGTAGTTTTTACACAAAAAAGTACAGGTTCAAAGGTTTTAAACTATCTTGACAGATCATTTTGCCTTAATGGTTCTAGACAAATAAAACTCATTTTGTGTGGACCTCAGTTATCCAGAAGGGATAGTTTTTATTTTAGCAGTCTATGTTGTAAGGTTTGATAATTTATATTCCATAGATGACTAACTTTCAAAGACTTACAATACCAGATCCTAAACTCTATGGCTAACCATTTCTGGCAGTCTTTATAATGCAGAGCATGAAGAAGATGGAAATCTGGCCAAAAGACTGAATGACTTTGCAAATCTATTACCAACCACTGAAAAGAAGACAAAACAAGAAGAGACAAGCTCACCTATTGATATGACTTTAAGAAAATCTGCATTGTTGACAGAGGAGAGATTTTATTATGGGGAGAGATTTTATTATGGGTATTGTGATACATTTCTGTGTTTGCAACAGGCTGTCAATTTCCAAGTCAGAATCTATAATTCATAAAAGTTGGAGCAATTGGATCTCTCTGCCATACCCTTTTATAGGTCCCTCAACTTCCTTTCATGGAATTCAACAGCTTTTGAGTTGTACTTGTGAATCAGCCAATGAATTCCCTTCCCCATTCTTCTGAGATAGACCATATGATTTCATGTTGACAGAAACCTTTTATTTTTCCCTCTTGAACACACACAGCACTTTAAAGCTTAGTAACTTACATGTAGTTGGACCTCAGTCGACAGTCATGGAATAAATTTTATATAAGCTTGGAATTTTTATATATACATTTTCCTTGAGCTAACAGAAGTCCACTAACCCTTTCACAGACTATTTTTTGGTACAGTTCATATTAGTCATAGGAATAGTGTATTAAAAAAAATGACTTTCAAAGGAATATAAGCTTTATTGGTGGAACTGATTTCTCATTGTCTAACCATCTTAAACTAAACAAGCAACTTGGTCTCATGTTTTGGATAGTGAGAGAAGAACAAAGATTCTTAATTATCAAAATTAATATCCCATATACATAAGAGAATTAGAAGCCAGATAAGTAATCATGAACTTGAAATATTCTGTTACCTGCTCAACAACAAACTGCAACTCCCCCATCACTAACAATGTTCGTCCATTAGCTCCACAATTATATTAATGGAAGCACAACTTAAGCCACACAAATGCCTAATGACTTATTTTTTAAGTTTGCATGTATTTGAAAAGTAAGGATACTATAGGTAAATGCATGTGCATACAATCAATCAATAAATAACCCTTACAATTTTTATTTTATTTTTCATATGTTATATAACATTTTTTCTATAAGAAATAGAAGCAACTCATCAGAAGATATCAAGGTTTATTTTTTAAACAAAGCACTCAGATACTAAAAAACTGAATACTTCATAAAGAAAATAGGTTGCTCTCTCCTAAAATTGCCTCTAATGTTAGCTGAATATTAATAAAATCCATAAACCATTAGTACATTATAGCTGCTTTGTTCTGAATTACATAGACCTTTTATGTTTATTCCTCAGTGAAAATGCATAAAAAAATGAAATCCACTCTAATTGTACTCTCTGAAGATAGCTGGTAAAATCATTTCTAGCAGCTATAAATCAATTGTAGTATTAAAATGACCTGCCAGGTGCATCTTCTGGGTATCAGACTAATTAAGGGAATGTATTAATTGCAACTATTCATCAACACCACCAACGTTGTTAGGTAACCCTTACAATGAATCTTTTTACCATATTATCTAGCAATAAAATTCCAGTTTTATAAGATGTGAAGGAATAAAGAGAGAGAGAGGGAAAAAAAAAAGCTAGGAGAATAGCTTCTGCTTCTACATTTCAAAAGGTCTTGTACAGAACCTCAGAGTGGCCAGAACAGAATATCATTGTACACAAAATCTGTACCTCACCCTCATGCTTGGTTTCTACTATGCTTTATTTTGTTAAATACTTTAATACGTCTTATAAAACCAATTCTGGATGTTTAAAACCAAGTTATTTTACTGCTTTTTATCAAATTAACTGCTGATAACAGCTTAATTTGGATATACACATTTGTGTGTGGATATTATGCATATATATCCATAATGCACTTTATATATATATAATATATAATATTTATATATATGTGTATTATATATAAATATTATACACACACACATATTTGTCTTTATATATAAAGCAACCACCTTGCTATGGGGTGTGTATGTGTATATGTGTGTGTGTGTGTGTGTGTGTGTGTGTGTATCCTTCCCCAGAAGGAAGTCAATTAAGCTGTAATGGTAATTAGTATCAAAAGAATGTCAGAAAAATGTAGGCTTTGATCTTTAAGTAGTAAACTGAGTAGGCTTTTGAAATTAATTTCAAATGACGGCCATATCATTATTACATTTTCCATTCCTCAAAGGAGAAAAGAAATGTAAAATCTAGGAAATTGTTACAAAACAATATGAGTTTTTTCTTTCTTTATAAGCCAAATTCTTAGTGAGCGCTAAGTGACTCACTAGTTCTAAGACCAGCACTAATTCTCTTTGTCATTATGGTTAACAGTTTTCTAAGTTTCGATCTCTTTAGTATGCTAAATAATACAAATGAAAAAATGACAAATTCCAAGCAGAAGAGATGACTATATTCTGTTCTTCTAGTGTAAGTCACTAGGAGAGGTGGTATTGATCCTGAATGTCCCTAATCACCACTTTTAGAAACTGGTTTCAAGCTTCAGAAAATGTGATTCCTTTCAAACCAGGTTTTGACAGCCTGCTCATTTTTGGACTATCTCTGCTGAAAATCTATTCAACATTTAAAATATGCCAAGTTCACAGGATGGAAAGCAGAGAGGACTTTAAGGTCCTTCTTAACATCCTAGTGCATCTGACCTTCCTGTAGTACCAAAGGACAGAAGCAAGGTCTTTGGAGTCTCGATAGTTAACAGTTCCACATGGTCATGTTCTCAAGAGCACCTAGTGGGACAGTCCCCAACATGGACCACCTCAGCACAAATTGCCTCTCTGTGTTTGGCCTTGGTCTGTCAGCTTACACAAAGCTATACTAAGGAAAAGGAAGTGTCCTCCTTCTCCATGGTTGGATTTTTCTAAGTGGAACAAGAAACTCATTTGTTTAAAAATTGCCCTAAATCTAAAAAAGGATCTATTTGACCCCCTGAAATAAGCACACTGGAGATAAGAAATGAACAGCCATGTTTGGAAATTCTGGGGGGATGGATAAATTCTTCAGCTCAGCTTTGGAGAGGCAAAATCACAAGCCCCATATCAGGAATTGAAGCTGTGAATTCATGCTTATTCTCCATTTCTCAAGGGAGCAAAAAAGGACCCAAGTCTGAAGGGACAGACTAAGCCCCTCATATGTTAGGGTCTGTAAACAAGTCAAGATGGCGCCTGGCATTTTGCCAGAGGGAGTGGTTTGTGAAGTAACACCAGTGAGCCATTAAGTTTGGAGATTCCTTATTGGTTGACTGCTGTATCTAGTTTATGTTAATTAAGATAAGCTGTGTGTAATGTATATATACCCCTCCTGTCCTACAATAAAGGGCTCCCACTCCTGCTGTATCAATGTACACAAGTTGCTCACCCCCCCCCCCTGGGTTATTTTGCTGCATCCGGACTGCAGCACTCATAGAAGAGCAGTAGGAGCAGAGCCTCAGGCTAGAGTGCCCAACACTACTGGAAATCGCTGTATTCAGTATGTCAGGCACTTTGAGTACTTTGCAAACGTCACCCGTTTATCTTTTTTAATCCTAGTCACCAGAATAGGATAGTGTGAGCTGATATTTGCCAAAGATAAATAATTTACATAAAATTCCAAAGTTACATAGAATAAGGATTTGAAGCAGGTCAGTTTGATAAGACGATGCCTTTAATCAGTAAACTATACTGTTCCTGAATATTCTCGTGGAGCTTGGAGACATCTCAGTGCATAAATAATAAACATGCACATCTCATTATTTTTTGTCACCACTCTGATTTTTGTTGACTCTACTATGCCCATGAAATGATTGTCTGCTTGGTCTGTGTTTTCTGAATTGCCAGTAAATTCCTGGGAGTACACTCCTGATCTCAAGAATTACAAATTTTCATACTTCATGAAGGCACTGCTTCCATTAAACAAAAGTTAAAATCCTTTGTGCATGCCATATTCCCTCACTGAAAAGTAAATGCAGATTTTCAGATCTTTGTTTACTCACCTGGGTTTTCCTTCATTTTATTTTAGAAATATTTTTCTTTCTAAGTATCAGGGGATACAAAAAAATGATCAATTAATAATTATCAGATTGTGAGCCTAAGAAAATTTGCACAGCACCAAAAAGAATATGTAATATGGTTTTCTCCATTTAAAACATCAGTTTGGAACATAGAATAGAAGCACAGATTAAGTCCCAGAGACAAAAGCTACACTATTGGAGACTTAAACGACAATAACTATGACTGTTGCACCTGCATGAAGATAAAACACTTTTTTTGAAGGTACAATTGAAACAACTGTCCTCTGTTTCTACATATTCATACTTAAGCAAAGAAATAGTTGTTTTGAAGGTCTCATTCACAAACAGGGTCAATTCACGTACTGATGCTAATCAAGGAGAATAGAACAGGGGGAAAAAACCCAAAGGTTACTTGAACTATGAAACAAATGTGTTTGAATATTTCATTCTGGATAGAGGGATATTGTTTCTATTTACCTTCTTTTGGCAAACTTGAAAAGAAAAAAAATTGTTTCATGACTTCTCAGACTCATTTATTGCATCTTTGTGGATAATATTGTTGGGGACACAACACAAAAGCAAAGACTTGATTCAGAAAATGCTCACAAGCTATTCAGTTTTCCCAGTCAGATCCATTGCTTGACACCTTGGTATTCTCTATGTGGGAATAATTAACTCACTCAAGCTGACATTTTGCATGGCTCCTCATCTTTCTGTGTATATATCAAAGGTGCAATTATCTCTGACAACATTGAAGCTTATAAATATATTTACTGTGTCTCTTCTTTACCTTTGACACAGCACTCACCATCCATTAATCCTCTCAAATCCATATATGTTCAGGCCCTGTCCTTTACCTAAATGATGTAAAACATCATTTTCCAGATATTTTTGCCTCCCTTCTCTCCACTCCATCCATAGGTAAAGAAATTTCTTTGTCAAGCATTTTGATTCTCCTACTTCACTTCTCTAGGTCAGCTACTGGGCCACAAACTCTGAAATTCAAACTTCAATTCTAACGGAAAGCACTATTTTAAGCAGCATCCTTTAGAAGAAAGTTAGCTTTTTGCTCATTGCCCCTACTGTAGCTCCTACAGAACTTTATAACATGTTGCATTCTCAAGAGCAATTTGTTCATCATCCAAAGCCTCATTACCTGTGAACTCCTTGAATGCAGGGCTCTTGGCTTATAAATCTTATAAATCTAGCACCTATATTTTTTGCCTGGCATAAAGTGGCACTCATTAAATGTTTGTTGAATAAATGAATGGAGACAGGATTCATCGCCATCACGTCCTTTGCAAAGCTGTCCACAGGACACTCCTCCTCTCAATCCTGTCCAAAGAGTCTCCACATATTTAAATGACCTTGCCTCCAAGCTATCCATACCCCATACCATGCTCTCTAAACTTCAACAACCTTTCCCCTTCTACATCAAGTCTGGTCCTTTCAAAATGCTGATCAAATTAACTGAGCTCCCGTTTAGAAGAGTTTTTCACCCAATAATTTTCATAAATTAATTTGCAACTCTGAGTATGAGGATGATGAAGAATGCCATTAAGAGTCTACAAAGTTGATTTCTTTGTATCTATTATCTTGTCTTATAGCAGTTTTGAAATTCGTGAAATGAATGTAAAATTATCCCCATTTTAGAGGTGAAATAACTGATACTAAAAACAGTAAATAATATGCTAATTTTAAATTCTTTTATCATTGACTCAGATATAGTCTTTTTTTTTGGGGGGGGCGGGGGCAAGGGGGATATTCTCACTATGTTATCCATATATTACCCAGGCTGGCCTCAAACCAATGATCCCCCTTGCTGCCTCAGACCTGAGTGAGTTTATAGGCAGATAACCCTGCACCCAGTTTAAAACACAGTCTTGTGTGGAAGAAAGTGAAAGGACTGTAGAGTCAATTAAATCTCTTTTCAAATTCTACCTTGGCCACTCATAATGATTTAAGGAGTCTGGTCATCAGTGTGTGAATTCACAAAGAGAAGATATGAAGTCCAGAAATTCAGTTTCCTTTTCCTTGTCCCAGATCAAATTATTTTCCACATGAAGCCATCAACAAATGGCTTTGATTACAGTGATGTCTATAACACTGTATCTTCTCCTCTCTATATACAAATATAAAGGAAGAGAGTGGATTTTTTTCTTCACTTTTCAGCACACAAAAATATTTACCAAGGCTCTTATATTCCTGGACAAGTGATACTTAAGTTTTTTTTTTTTTTTTAATTAATCAACTTTAGAAAATCTATTTAATTATGTAGCAACTATCTAACTAGATCTACTATTATTACTTTTAAAAATAAGCTAAGAAAAATATAACTGTACTCTATTGAAAGATGAGAGACTTTCCTGACAGAAAAGTGAGAAAAAAAATAGTTTAGAAATCATAACATTATTTCCATTTCATTAGGGGAGACTTTAACAGGATAACAGCATTTAAAATAGTTTTCTAATGGAACCTTTTAGTATATACCTGGATGATTGTCTCTCACCCTCAAAATCACAAGGATAGATTTGACAACTTCAATTTCTTAATGTAGCTGTTTGAAACACTCATTCATCACCCAGGTATCTCTACACTTAGTTAAAGCCTTGTGTAGCCTTAAAATGGGAACCAAATGTCTCCTGTCAAGAAAGAGTCTTAGCACATAGTAATATAACCAAATGTTATAATTTCTTTTTTGACTGCCCTGGAATTTTCCTGTCAGGGCGCTGTTTCTAACTGGTTTGGTGGCACTCCTTGGATTTTGCCTCTGACAGTCAGAAGGGGCTCCTGGAAATTATTGATCAGCTGTGGCCCTGCGGTGAGAGTCTGAATGCCATTCAGTGATGCGGCTTGCCAAGAAAAAGCGATATGCTGCAAGTTGTCCTGAAATTCCCACCATGCTGGTTTCCTTTAGGTTGACTGATGCCTCAAAAGGAAGCCTGTAAAGCAGAAAGTCGACTGATGTGGATGGCAAGAGGAGGACATGCAGGTGGGATTTAAGGGTAACATCAAGAAAACATTTGTTAAAAAACATGAAACTCTCTCAGGTGCTTGTAGGCACCCTCTCTAACACTGCTACTTCAACAACACTGGCTCTCTGCAGTCCTTTATTCTCCGGTCTTCTCAAAGGGCTACAGAGCCATAAGCAACAACACAACAGGGAGTACTTATGTCAACCCCCACGCAACATTCCTGTGAACTGAAATATGAGGTGTGGCTAAGTAGACCTCACTATTGCCAGGGTCCACATATTTTATCTATGTGCTCACTCCCTAGAATTGCTCTCCTATTACTGCCCTGATTGTAGCTAAAAACAATAAATGAAAATATGCTGAAAGATGACAGTCTAAAGTCACAGTGGAAATTACAGGCACATAAAGCTGCACCAAGGTAACTAGATGGCCATTTGACTAGGCGTATAGATGTTCTTTTCAGACAAGGCAGAGCAGCCTGCATCCCCCACTACTACCCCAAGCTACAAACGTACACCTGAAATGTGGAAACATGGAGGCTTGGCTTTCCTTGTAGAAACTCCTTAGCAGCTCTTTAACTTTCACACACAGAGTTCCTGAGATACTGGCCACCATAAATAAAAGTCCCTCTAAGCTGACAACTTGCCCAACCTATTTTGCATGGTTATGAGCCATGAAAATAGCTAAATAATTCTCATATGCAACTTATAGAATTAAATCACACTGGTAGGAGCAGGAATGTCAAATTCTCTCCTGATAACAAATAGGCTACAGGTCAGGGTATTTCTGAGCAACTTCATGAAAAATCAAGGATAGAGCGATATGCTGCAAGTTGTCCTGTCATATTCTTCAGAAGAATAGCTATAGTCTAAAATTTAGAGATAAGTATTCTATGTAACAAAATGATGCTATGGTCATTATATTTGGGGATTTCCACACTGAATCCTAAACATATGTGGTCATAAAGTCTTGGGATATGTTATTCATTCAGTGTCACTCCATGTACGATTCCATAAAATATAGTTTGAAAAATCCCTGTTTTATTAATTTGAGGCATAAGATCTGGTAGATATCACGAAATGTTTGTGCTCTACTCTTTTTTTAACTTTAAGTTTTCCTCATTACATTATCATTTTCTAACCAACATTTTAGGTCCATTCAAACTCAAGTTATGTCAAATAATACTAAGAACCATTATTTTCAAAGATCATGTTAGAATTTCTTTATGGGCCTGTTTTTGGAGCTTGTGATCTAGAAATAATCTGAAACTCCTAGAACTTGAAAAAAATCCCTGTATCCCTGTGCTAGCTGAACAAGGTTAATCAATTCACAATGGATGTTATTTTTATTCTGAGACTTTTTAATGTACTTTTTGAATGGTAATATATATATGTGTGTGTGTGTGTGTGTGTGTGTGTGTGTGTGTATACACATATAATTTTACCTCTGCTGAAAAGGGGACACACTGCAGTTAACATTTGCAGCACAAGTGACTCTGAAAATTTATACCCCCAAATTCTGCCCAGCTTTCACCACAGCATTGGTATCTCTGCCAATAATGCGTGACACAAAATAAGCTTTGCATTCAGCAAAATGCTTTTGGTACCTGAAAATAATATAGTCTTAAGCACTAATTCATTAAATTTCTTTCAATATGGGCACTTTCCAGTGCCCTGCTTTCTGGCTACCTGCATCCATAACTTTCGGTGCCTTTTAACACCAACTGGTGAATTTAAAATGCCTCCACAGGCTGATGATGCTGGGACACAGGCTTAGAGTATTTGCTGGCCTTGCATGCTTGAGGCCCTGGGTTCAATCCCCAGCACAGAAACTAAATAAATAAATAAAATGTAAAACAGAACAAGCAAAAATAATGAAATAAAATACCTTGAGAGTTTAGTTCCTATGCTGAATCGAAACAAGAAATTCTTCATTCTTTTTTTCTTATTGTACTATTTAAAAATCTTTCTTTTGTCCTCTATCTCCTGCTTATCCCTTTCACCTTTTCTCTACTTGCTTCACTCTCTTGATCCATCAGATGCAGCCCAGCCTTCTGATATCTATACCTTAAAGTAATTTTGGACAGAAGCAAAAGGCCCTGGAATCCTTAGTAATCCGCTTCAGATCCAGCCACTGAGCGCTGGTTAGGCTCCCTAGCAGCCTACGGTCTTTTCAGGCAACTACCTTGGAAATTGAAAACCTGTTAGAGCATCAGTGGAATAACATAAGCCCTGAAACAAAAATCATACAAATAGAAATGAAAACGTCCTTTCAGTGTTAAGTTAAGGCACCTCTGAAACAATTGAAAGGAAGATAGGCTCTAGGTGATCTCTACTGATGGGCCTCAAAGTGGCTGGTGCTTAGAAGCAGACTGGTTATTTTGCCTGTATTTCTGATGTCATTAGGCCTCTGCCCTGAAGGCCGAACAGCTTACTCCACTGCACGGAGCTTCCTGTCTGAGAGTGAGTAGCAAAGCTGAGATAATGCATATTTGAGAATTACTTGTGGAGCAAGCAACACACACAGGGAACATTCCATCCCAGCAGTGCCTGTTACTTTGTTTAAGGGAAAGATGGCTTTGCAGAAATACCTGCTACAGCTGCTTCCTTCTGCTTTCCATTGCCAGCCCCCACACTTGCCCTCTCTGCTCTCCTCCTTGGAAAAAAAGAAAGCAATGCTTTCACGCTTGCCCCCTCTTTGACTTACAGTCTCCTGAATTGCTTTCTTC
Organism: Marmota monax; assembly: GCF_021218885.2. Lineage (NCBI taxonomy): Eukaryota > Metazoa > Chordata > Mammalia > Rodentia > Sciuridae > Marmota > Marmota monax. The sequence goes on from NW_026693811.1 coordinate 5,373,310, forward strand.
TCCCAATTCTTTCACTCCTTTACTGTCTTCACCCTTTTCCAACTAAATTGCATCAATCCAGAGTGTTTGACAAAGACCTACAAATATGCAAAACAGATATTCCTGCTGAGCCAAGTTTGGGATAACTTCTCTTTGATGAGATCATCCGGGAAATTATTCCCATGATTCAAAGCTTTCATTTCTTCCCAATGCAAGGGACATTTTTAAGCAGATAATTTCATTTCTGTGTGCTAGACTGCTAATGTTAACAGCTTCTAATGTGCGGCATGTAATACATCCCCAGGAATTCAAGTCATACCACCATTGTCTCTTCTTAATACATGCCTCTCTATTGTGTCTCTTCTCTGTATTTCTCACCTTACACATCCTTTGTATTCATTGCCTTTAGTTTTCCAATCTCCTCCCTTCCCCTCTCCTCTTCTAGTCTTCCCCAACTAAAATAGATACCTCATCTGGACATTTCTGCCACCCTGTTACCTCTTAACAAGACACACCATCTTTCCTTTCCCATTTCTGCTTTATTCTCCAACCAGGCTCATCCCCGGTCCCAGGACAACCAAGCTCTGTAAGATTGGGACAAGGATCAGGAGCAGGAAATTTAACAATGGCAGAGCTGTGACAAGTTAATTCAACTCCTGCTGTTAAATTAACCAGCGTTCCAGCCGAGTTAACGCGTCACCCAGTTTCAAAAGGTTAAGCTCCAAGCTTAATCTTATTCATCATTATGAACTCTTCAAATTGGCTGAAATATTTAAAATTCAGTGAAATGAAAGGACCGCAGGAAACATTTAAGAGCCAACTACCCGGTCTTCAAAAAAAATGGAGAAATAATCTACAAAGATTAGGAAAAGAAGGCTTCAGAATGGGTGAATGGAGACACTCGAGAACCAGGCTGGAGTGAATAATAAAAGGACATTGAGGACAAGGGCATCTTATCTTCCCACTATCGTGAAGAGATTCAGGCGTTAGGAAGAAATTTAATGGAGCACCCTGAAAATGCTTGTCCTATCTCATCATAAGCAACAGACCAAAACTGAATGCTAATGAAAAGGGCATGTACGATAATACCCACTGAGCTTTCTGCTCCTCTTTGACTTCGGACACAGATGGGAGGTGGGTCACTGTGTGCCCCCACTTATCACCGACTGGGAGGGACATCACAGCCCCCTGTGTGCTCTCCACTCAGGCTGCTGTGACAACAGAGAGCCCTCGTGAATCTTGAGAGAAGGAGCTATGCAGCAGAAAATAACACTACAGGCACCAAGCCTAGCATTTGTTACTAAGCACAATGTTCAGAATACAGTAGGCTTAATAAAGTTTCGTTCTATTATTATGACTTCTATAATATACTTTTGGTCACAAACCTCTGCACATTTTTGAACAGCATAACAGCTGAGGTGGAAGGAACTGTTATTCCGTATGCATCCTTTCCCACTCCTCAATCTCTCACCCCAAGCTTACACATGTGCCCTGTTTTAAATGTTCTTTCCCAGTGTATGAGCTCCAGCTACCAATACTTCCCCAGGTCTCTCCATATAAATAGCCACATTTTGCTCAAGCTGGTCCTCATAGTTGAATTCCTCCCTGCTCCTGCCTGCCAGTTAGTATGTTTTCCCGAATGCCTTCATGTTCCACCTCTTTCTCAGAAGCCTTTTATATTTGGATCATCTTTATTCATACTTCCAGGCTTTAAAAAGAGGTAGTTTAAGATTTTATAATGATACTGCTATGTCAATAGTGTTTTATGTATATATTTTATTGCTGATGTCTATGGGGTGAAGACCAAACCTCTCTATTTTAATATAGCCTCTGTATGCCTGGTACAATGTTGTGCATTTCTTGAGCTCCTAATAAGTATAATTCTATGAACATCTGTCTACTCTCCATCTTAATGTTTTGCCAGAATTACTTTATTTCTCTCCCTCAGTCCCCTCCCACTTTTTCTTTCTTACATGTACACGGGACACACACACACACACACACACACACACGAATAGTCATGAGCCATTTCCAAGTCATATGCTATAATTAATTGTTTACTCTGATCTTATTGGCCAAAATCCTCTATCTACTCTTAAACAGTAGTGAAGATAGTATGCATCTTGCCCTCCCTTCAGCAGGTGTGCCTCTAGCATCTACCCACTAAACAAGATGCTGAGCATGAATGAATGTACTCTTCAGTAATAGTCAAACCATTGTCTCCCATCCTAAAGTTACTTATACAATGTGAACTTGCTCCTCTCTCATCAAAGAATCATGGTTAATTTTCTTCTCCTTGATTCTAGGTCTGCCTTTAATAAGATGACTTAAAAGTAAAGTTGTTTGACTTCTGAGACTAGGAACAAAGACACCCACAGTCCCTAGAAATTTAGCTCTCCAGATCCTCTGTGTCAGCACATAGTCCCTCCTGGCCAGCTGCCACGCTCCAAGAACCCCAAACCAAATGGTGAAGCTGCACATAGTATTCTGCTCAATGTCCGCAAGCAAGCCCAGCTGCTTGTGTGAGTACAGAATTGCCAAGAAGATTCCAGGACTCAGCATTTAAGTCATCTCCAGCCACTTTAGTTCCCAGAAGAGGTCTGGACACTAAGCTTCTGACACAAGCCACCGTGATACACCTGGTCAGAATTCAAGAACTAGATCCAATAAAGGAGTTGCTTTATCTAACCAAGATGGTTGATAACCTATTTTATTAAAAGTTTTTTTTTAAATAAGTAATTGTTAAATTTTGTCAGAAGACTTCTGAACTTCTGTGGAAATAATCTTTTCTTTATTCTTTCCAGATCCAGTAATATATTAACACATACTGATAGATTTATTAAAATCAAATTATCTGGCGCTGAGGTTGTGGCTCGGTGGGAGAGTGCTCACCTAGCATGTATGAGGCACGGAGTTTGATCCTCAGCACCACATAAAAATAAAATAAAGAATATAGGTCCACCTAAAACTAAAAAAATTATTTTAAAAAAAATTTACATTTAAAAAAAATCTGATTATTTATGAAATGAATCTTATTTAGCCATGATATATTATTTTGAAATACACTACTGGATTCTATTTCCTATAATTTATTTAAGATGTTTGCATCAATATTGGTAGATATTTGTCTTTGATTTCTTTTTTTTTCTTTAGCTTATTCCATTATCAATGTTATGACTTGTTTCATATAAAGAATTGGAGAGCTTTTTTTTCTTTTTCTTTCCTATGCTCTGGAACAATTTAAGTAGTATGAAGATTGTCTTGTCTTTGTGGCTTAGTGTAAATACATAAGACTGATGCTTTTCTCTAGGGGATTCAAAGATGAATTATTTATTTCTTTTATGGAAATTATTATTTTTAAACTTTCAATCTCCATTACGGTCAATTTTGACAAGTTATATTTTCAGGGAATTTATCCATTTTAACAACTAGGGACATTCTTATGCATTGGACTGGGCAATATTGTCTCCCTTTCAAATTATATCAATTTGTTTAATGGTGCTTCACAGTTATTTTTTGTATTATATGTCTACCTTTCCCAATTAATTTGCGAACAATTTATTCCTTCTACTTATTTTTTAAACCACTCATGTTTCTTTGTTCTAATGGGTTGTGTTTTTTTCCTTTATTTTTATTCTATTTTTGGCTTTTAACATTATTTCCTTTTGTATTTTCAACTTTTAACTTGATGTTTTCTCTCATTTTTTAGGCAATTGTTCATCTTCTTTATTTTGGTTTTTATTGACCTAATTATTAATTTTTCAGATAACAGTTTTAATAGTACCTAAGAGACTCTGTTATGTAGTGTTTCCATTGTGACCAAAGAATTGTTCAATAGGGAGCTTGTGCAATTTCTAGATAAGAAGAGCCTTTATAAAATGTTATAATTAAATTCCAACTCTTTTTCTTCACTTTGCTGTAAAATATTGTTCATATTACTTTTATTTTGTAGAACTTATTAAGTTTTCAAAACAGAATTGATACATTGTAAAGACTTGTTACATATAAACAAGATTCACATGCACTTGAAAAGATGGAGTTTTCTCAATTTTCAATTTTCCAACTTTAATTTGAAACATTCATAAAATTAAGCCTATTGATTTTTGTGCTATAAGTCTTCTGTAAGTTGACTTTTATATTTACATGGACTGTGAATAGCATACCTACAAACTCATCTTTTTTTTATTAGTTGCTCAAAACATTACAATGATCTTGACATATCATACATTTGATTCAAATGGGGTATGAATTCTTATTTTTAAACTCTTTCTTCCCATGTACTATAAGTAAGGAATTCCATTTCTACATATCAATATGACTGAAGTATTTGGCATCATCTCAGTCATACATACACACATATATGTACAACTTATTACATTGGTGTATTTTTCAATATATTGAAAATACATTGATTTCTTTTTTCAATTTTTTAATTTTTTTTGATAAAAAGGTTTGTATTTTTCCTAATGATTACTTTTGGGATAATATTTACTTATATTATCCTAATTCTTCTTTTTCTTTACTTAAGCTTCTCCTATTTGTTTTCTCAGCTTGAAATAGTAATTTAGTGATTTTTTTTACTCCAAAATGCTAATGACATACTATTTCATGAGCTTTTACAACTGACACTTTCTCCCTTCTCCTCTCATTTCCTTTTTAGTTGTACTATTTCTTTGTTAAGCACTGTTACAAAGTACATGCTCCTCTTCCATACTTTAATCCATCTGAACATTTTTAATTTTCACTACCCACTGTATTTGTCACAAATTCCTTTAGCAAAATGAGTAGATAGCTCCAAAGTAGATTCTTCTTCAGGAATATATTGTGATTATATATATATATATATATATATATATATATATATATATATATATATATATATATATCTTTGAGCTCTGTTTTAGTCAACTTTTTCACTGTTGTGACTAAAGACTAAAGGACCCAACCAGAGCAATTGTAGAGGAGAAAAAGTTTGCTTGTGGGCTCACAGCTTCAGAGATCTCAATCCATAAACAATAGGCTCCATTCCTCCAGGCTTGAGGTGAGGCAGAACATCATGACAGAAGAGTGTGGCAGAAGGAAGTGGCTCACATTATGATCAGAGAGCAGAGAGATAGCTCTCCACTTGTCAGACACAGATATATATACCCACACAAATACATATACAAAGCCACGGCCCCTAGTGCTCCACCTCCTCCAACCACACCCCACCTGTCTTCAGTTACCACTCAATTAATCCCATCTGATTGGGTTAAGGCTCTCACAAACTAATCCTTTCCCCTCTGAATCCTCTCATATTGCTTCACACATAAGCTTTGGGGGATACCTCACATCCAAACTACAACAAACTCTTACAGGTTTAAACTGTTTTTCTTTAGCATAACTATACATTATATATATATATATATATATATATATATATATATATATATATATACACATACATACACATATATGTGTGTTTGTGTGTGTGTGTGTGTGTGTAATATAGTCCTGGAGATTAAACCCAGGACACATTACCACTGAGCTATATCCCCAGTGCCTTTTTTTTCATTTTGGGACTAGGTTTTGCTAAATTGCTGAAGATCTCACTAAGATGCTAAGGCTGGCTGATCCTTCTTCCTTAGCTTCCCAAAGTCCTTGGGATTCCTACTGTATGACAGTAATCTCCATATCCAGTTCTTTAGCATAACTTTTGTTCTCTTTCCAGAGTTTTTATTGGTGCATTATAGTTGTGGATAATGATGGAATTTGTTGTTATGCATTAATACATGCACACAATATAACAATGTAATTTGGCCAATATCGCTCCCTAAGCATAACTTTTTGAAGAAAATTTGACTAGATATGAAATCTTAGTCATTCTACCCTAGCATTTCTTAAAAACATTTCTCCATTTCTTCAATTGTCTTGATTTGTATATTGCTATCAAGAATTCCAGAGGTGAGCTGGTATTCCTTTCTTTTTAAGTGGCCTTTTAAAGTCTGAAAAACCTGAAGAAAAAAAAAATTAATCCTTATAGTACACTAATTTTACTAGAATATATTTCAAAAACAAATTTTTCAGTGTATGAAAGACATTTATCAATGTGTATAATCATGTCTTCTTTTATTTCTGGGAAATTTTCTTAGATCATCATTTTAAATTGTAGTTCACTTCCATCATCACATTTTTTGTTGTTCTTGTTCTTGGACTCCAATTACAACAGTCCCTTTCTCCATGATTCTCTGCATTGCTCTTGATCATTCTCTGCATTGCTCTTGATCATTCTATTCTTTCAGCTTTTTTTGTTCTCATTACTATTTTTTTTTACTTTTATCAAATGTACCTATTTTCCCGTGGGCACATTGTAATGAATCTGCATTATTGATATAGTTATTCTTTCCTTAAATAATTTCCTTAGTTTGGTCAGCTCTTATTTTTTAAAATTTTTATTTTTTAAAATTTTTCCAATTAGTTGTACATGACAGCAGAATGCTTTGTGACTCATTGTATACAAATGAAGCACAACTTTTCATTTATTTGGCTATTCAGGATTCAGAGTCACACCATGCATGCAATCATACATGTACAGAGGATAATAATGTCCATTTCATTCACCATAGTTCCACGCCCATACCCACTCCCCTACCCTCACACCCTTCTGCTCAATCCAAAGTTCCTGCAATCTTCCCTTGCCACCTCATCCCATTATGGATCAGCATCAACATATCAGAGAGATAATTTGGCCTTTGGTATTTTGGGGACTGGCTTATTTCACTTAGCATGATATTTTCCAACTCCATTCATTTATCTGAAAATGCCATAATTCACTCTTCTTTAAGGCTGAATAATATTCCATTATATATATATATTCATTCATTCATTCTTTCTACAGTTTCTATATTCATTCATTTATTGAAGGGCATCTCTGTTGGTTCCATAGTTTAGCTGTTGTGATTGAACTGATATAAACATTGATGTGGTTGTGTCACTGTAGTATGCTGATTTTAAGTCCTTTGGGTATAGACTGAGGAATGGGATAGCTGGGTCAAATGGTGCTTCCATTCCAAGTTTTCTAGGGAATCTCCATACTGCTTTCCAGAGTGGTTGCACTAATTTGCAATCCCACCAGTAAATCCCCACATCCTTGGCAACACTTATTGTTGCTAGTATTCTTGATAATTGTCATTCTTACTAGAGTGAGATGAAATCTTAGAGAAATACAAATAAAAATTGCTCTAATTACTAGAGATGTTGAACATTTTTCATGTATTTTTTATAGATTGTATATATTCTTCTGTGAATTATCTGTTGAGTTTCTTAGTCCATTTATTGATTAGGTTATTTGGTTTTTAGGTGTTAAGATTTTTGAGTTCTTTATATATCCTAGAGATTAGTGCTGTATCTGATGTGTGTGTGGTAAAATATTTGCTCCCATTCTGTAGGCTCTCTGTTCACTTAACTGATTGTTTCTTTTGCTAAGAAGAAGCTTTTGAGTTTGAATCCATTCCATTTATTGATTCTTGATTTTAATTCTTACACTACAGGAGTCTTATTAAGGAAGTTGGGGCCTAATCCAACATGATGAAGATTTGGGCCTACTTTTTCTTCTATTAGGTGCAGGATCTCTAGTCAAATTCCTAGGTCATTGATTCACTCTGAGTTGAGTTTTGTTCATGATGAGAGATAGTGTTTTAATTTCATTTTGCTGCAGATGAATTTCCAGTTGGTCAGCTCTTATTTTACATTATTCCTTTATGTGTCTGTTTTGAATCTTATGGTTTGGGTATATATTCACAGATGGTCTAATTAATAACTGAGCATTTTCCTGTTTCATTGGCTCTTTATCATCAAATTCTTCCTCTTTTTTCCTTGCGTACAAAAACCTTTGATTAATACCTCCTATTTCTATGCTGCTACTTGATCTCACAGAGGTACTATTCTCCTCAAAAGTGACACATCCTCTGGTCCAAAGCACATTCTAAGTTCCTACCTTTAATTTAATTGTACTCTTTATCAGGCTTCTTCATAATCAGCCTCACACAGCACTGGCTAACATGTTTCAAATTGCATCCACAGTGGTATTCCCCTCTCATCCTCCTTTCCTCTGTTCAATCTTTGATAATTCTCTGCTTTCTTAAAAGGTTCAGAACTTTGTTCTTATTTTGAATGTTGATTTGCTCAATTGTGTGAGTTGAAACTTGCAGTCATCTCCCCCTAGTTATGTCTAAACATAAGCTATGGCTAATGCTATTTCCTTTTCTCTTTCTGCATGGTTTCTTGGAGGCTTTGTGAAAAGATATGACTTTGGGATTCAGCCATTATCTTAGAAGAATCACGAAATGCCAAGTAATAGAGCATTAGTACTCAACTAAAATAAAGGTCATTAAAAATCTTTTATTAGAAGAGTTATTGGAGAGTCAGAATGTTAATTGATTTACATTTCAAACTATAAGAAGAAGTGAAAGATCTAACATTTGGTGGTACTTTCAAAGAAGTTTGAATACAAAATTAGCTTAAAATAATCACTTTTTCCACAACTCAACAGATGAATGCATAAGTACAAATATGTGAATTTGGAAATTGTACCAATATTTCAATATCATAAAAGCCAATAGATCAAAATGGTACACAATGTCGTCCCTATTCAGTAGATTATCAATAGTGTCTATTGAAACATTTGGTCTCAGAGTATGATACTAGACATATGTCACAAAAGTTCCCATCACCACATAGAAAATGTGGTAATTTATAAATGTACTTAAAATATACTCAGTATAGATTATATTTTAAATATTTTTAAAATATTAAAAATAAACTATCTAAGTACAACATTATATTTAAGCCAAGGAACATTATTTCTTTTCATCTTTTCTAAAATATTAGATGAATAATGATGAATTGTTGATATTTCCTAGTTACTGTTGCTAAAGTCTGGATACATAATTTCCACCTCATGATCTGTCCCTTTCCCTCATTCCAACTTTGAAAAAGAATATACTCTGACCATACTTTGCTTTCTCATTTCCAAGACTTTACTTATGGAATTCCTCCTTTCCTGAAAATTAGTTTCGTTCTTCATTTCCTGGTAAAGGCTCATTTATCCACATAATTTTTGTTTAAATTTTTTTCCATAAATATCTCTTTCATGTCTAATCTCTACAACTCTAAAGTTTTATTTCTCTACAAGACTCTTAAGACTAACTGTAGGATATATTAGTCAGCTTTGCATTCTATAATGAAATGCCTGAGACAATCCTATACCTAGAAGATACAAAAAAAAAAAAATTCCACCAGAAGACTGCTAGAGCTGATAAACTAATTTGGCAAGGTAGCAGATTACAAAATCACAAACAAAGATCAACAGCTTTCCTATATATCAACAATGAATCTGCTGAGAAATAAATCAGGAAAACAATTTTATTGACAATAGCCTTTTAAAAAGTCATAGGAATAAATCTAACCAAGGAAGTGAAAGAACTTGACAATGAAAACTTTAGAATATTGTACAAAGTATTTGAAGAAGAACTCAGACTATGGAAAGACTTCTCAAGTTCATGGATAGGCAGAAATAATAGCTTGGTCATAATATCAAAAGCAATATTTATATAATCAATTTGGTCATACTATCAAAAGAAATATATATATATATATTTTTTTTTTCCCAATGCAATCTCCCATCAAAATACCAATGATATTCTTCACAGAACTACAAAAAAGTCCTAAAATTTATTTTGAAGGAAAAAAAAGACACCCAGGATACTCAAAGCAATTTTAAGCCAAAAAAATAAAAAAAGCAATAATAGAGGCATCACAATACCTTAAAATTATACTATAGAGCTATAGTAACAAAAACAGCATGGCACTGGCATAAATACAGACATATAGACTAGTGGTACAGAATAGAAGACAAAGAGACAAACTCATGCATCTTGTTATCTAACCCTTGACAGAAATGCCAAAACATACACTGGAGAAAATACAGCAAATTAAACAAATAGTGCTAGAAAACCTGGTTATCCATATGTAGAAGAATGAGAACTAGGAATTAGACCAGAAATGATACAACTCCTAGAGGATAACTTTGGTTCAAAACTTCAGGGTGTAGAAACAGGCAATGACTTTCTCAATAGGACCCTTAAAGCTCAGGGAATACTTTTAAGAGTTAATAAATGAGGTGGCATCAAATTAAAAATCTCTGCACAATAAAGGAATCAGTTCAGAATGTGAAGAAGTAACCTATAGAAAGGGAGAAAAATCTTTGCTAGCTACTGTTCTGACAGAGGGTTAATATCTAGAATATATAAAGAACTCAAAAAACTTCACACCAAAAACTGAAGTAATCCGATTAATAAATGGGAATGAATTAAACAGATACTTTTCAAAGGAAGAAATACAAATGGCCAATGAATATTGAAAAAAGTGTTCAGCATCATTATCAATTAGAGAAAATGAAAATCATAACTACACTGAGATTTCATCTCATGTCAGTCATAATGGCAGTCATCAAGAATACAAATAACAATAAATGATGAAGAGAATGTAGAGAAAAGGAACATGTTTACACTGTTGGTTGGATTATAAATTAGTACAACTACTATGGAATCAATATAGAAGCTCCTCAAAAGACAACCACCATATGACCCAGCTATACCTCTGCTTCATATTTATCCTGAAGAATTAAAGTGGTTATACGATAGTGATACATGCATACCCAGCTTATAGCAGCACAATACACAGTAGCCAAACTATGGAACCAGCCTAGATGTTCGTCAATGGATAAATGAATCAAGAAAATGTGGTATATATACACCATGGAGTTTTATTCAATCATGAAGAAAAATGAAATCACGTCATTTGCAGCAAAATGGATGAATGCAGAGGCCATCATGTTAAGTGAAATAAGTCAAAATCAGAAGGTTATGGGTGGTATGTTCTCTCTCATTTCTCTAGCAGGAGCTAGAGAGGAAAAAGGAAAAGAAAGATGTGGGTGGATCTCATGAAAATTGAAGGGAGATCAGTAGAGAAAATGGACCAAGGTGGAATGTGAAAGGTACGTGGGATGGAGGGGGAAAGTACTGGGGTGTGATATTGGCCAAATTATATTATTATATTGTGTGCATTTATGAATATGTAACAACAAATACCACCATTATGTACCACTATAATGCACCAATATAAGTGTGGGGAAAATATGTTTTTCACATCTAATTTCTACAACTTTAAATTTTTGTTTCTCTACAAGACACTTGAGACTAACTGAAGACTACAACTTGAGACTACAGCTTTTCATTGCTATAATGAAATGCCTGAGACAACTTATAAAAAAGAAAAGGTTTATTTAACTCAAAATCCTGGAGTTTCCAGTCCAAGAAAGTTTGGCTCTGTCACTTTGGGCCATTAGTGGGGATACCAGATGATAATGGTGCAAGTCACATGACAGAGTAAACTTCTCACATCAGGAGCCAGAAAACAGAGAGAAATGAAATTGGGGTCCCACAGTCCCCTTTGAAGGCATACTCCCAGTGATCAAAAGACCTCCTATAAGGGTCCACCTCCAAAATGTCCACAGCACCACCTAAAAGAACATCCCTGAGATCAAGCCTTTAACACGTGGATCTTTGGGAGACAGGCTTAGACCATAATAAATCATTATAAAATCTTGTTAAAGATAATCTCACTATCAGGTTTCATGTAATAATCCCAATGTTATTTTATTAAGCAATATTGCAGAAAAAATATCTAATAAAGAAAAATTGATCATGTTAATGGGTACCCATGAATCATGAAACTCCCTTATAAACTTCACAAACTTAAAGTAAGACTTGTGGGAAGTCACAGAGATGTCATTAGTGGCTCACTACAAACCTTGAAGTTATAGCACCATATTTCATAGTAGTGGTCAGCATCAATCATTAATTTATTAGCTATTTTAAAATATTATCTGTACTGTGAAATTGAAGATATTCTTTAATGTTCTGACAAAAGCCACATCCATCCCTTGAGCTGTGTTACTACCTCTTTACATTTCCTCCTTTCCCCACTCTTACCCCATCTTCACCAAATAACTCAAAGGCTAGTAGAGATATTGAGATAGTTGCTCCATAGAGCTAGCACACTTCTCATTCTCTTCTCTTCTATGTATGACTTAGACTTCTTTTTATATTGCTTTTACCACCTGTTCACACTCAGCTTCCTTATTGGAATCATATCAAGTCACATCCCAATAATTTTACACCTGATATTGTGTAAGCATGTAATATACATAATAGGAGATGGGAAAGAATAAGGACATTGTCTAAGCTTTTCTAAATGGAAGTTATAAACTAAGGGTTATAGGCAAAATTCTGATTCTATCAACAAACATCAAAAATTCAAATGTTCCACACCAAGAAGGAAATCAAAGATCAGGGAATCTAGGATCTTAGAATGAGAATGAAACTCAAGAGACTTTCCCACTTTCCAACAGTTTAATTCTGATTTACCTATTTTACAAATGTAACCACCACACTTCCCAAGTACTAAATAGATAATATCTGAGAGGTGGTATCAGGTGGGGAAAAACATCTGTGCTCTCCTATGTGGTTTTGCAATGCTCTGTCCACTCTATCACAATGGCCATGTTAGTTTAAGAATTAACTAGGGACAAATAATCTTTTAATAAATTTTAACCTACTACTATTAGCTGAATCGTGAGTAATTTGATAGGAAAAATTAAAATGGAACCAATAAGAATTATTTCATCAAATACACTAAAAACATAAAAATAATATTAATAAAAAACCAATTTAAAAACTATTAAATAAAAGAAAAAACAGGCTAGAAGCATGACTAAGTGATAGAGCACTTGCCTAGCATATGTGAGGTCCTAGGTTTGATTCCCAGCACTGCAAAAAGAAAAAAAAAAAAAAAGAAATATAATATCATCATGGGGCTATGATGTGCATTAAGAAAAAGGTAAAATAGATAATATAACAACATAGGCAAAAAGCAAATATCTGAACAAAAATATTTTTGTGGTGTATAATAACTAGTAATATTATCTAAACTAGATATAATCAAACTAAATATAATCAAAATATAAACAAATATAATAAAAACTCAATATTTGAGATATAAAGTACTTTAACCCTTGATATAAATGCATAAAAATTAGGACTTCCTCATTTTGAAACATTCTAAGAAATTATGGGGCTTAGGTGTGACTCAATGATAAGACACTTGTATAGTATGCTCTGGAGTCAATCACCAGTATCATACACATACACAAAATCTTCAAAGAAAGATGTAACAGGGTTAATATGAACTTTGGATATGAGTTATGATGAGGACAAATATAATAAGAAAATAGTTGATTTTTATATGTAATATTAAAAATGAAAAACTTACAAAAAGCACAAAGCCTTATGTAACTGGTAATAATTCAATCATAGTGTATATTTTCATTGAGAGAAGGATTGTTAAAGCAAATAACATTAGGTTTATCATCTCAGAACTAAATGCTAAATAGCATTATATTTAATGAATAAAATGTATCTAGTTCACAGTTTAATCATATCAACTCAAAGAACACTATTGTTTTGGATCTTTTCCTAATGTCAAAGATTACTAGCTAGAATTTTAAAGTCTTATTTGTTAAAACCTTTGAAGACTTTGAACATTTATTTTATCAACTTTGAATATCTTATACAGTATAAAGTGGTTATATACAAATTTGTAGCAGATATAAAGAAATGTAAGGACAAGGAGATCAAAGAAAGAAAAGTCTCTTTCATCCCATGTAATGCAACTTCTTCAAAATGAAAACAATGGAACTGTTTTCTGTGAATATTACAGTTACTTTTAAGTAAGTGATTCTTATAATTAAAACTACTGGTGAAATAAATTATCAAAACAAGTAACCTTCTACCAAATATTGCCATGACACCATGCATCGTGGAGTGTTTCTTTAATTATTATTCTTTGGACAGAAGAATGAAATGCCATACTTTAAAAGGGGAAAAGAGTGCTGTGGTTTTCTTCTTAATACTACAGTGGGAACTCATGATTCACATTATGCTTAAGTCTGTTGTTGACAATATGTGCAAAGCTGATACTTCTTTTCAGATTGAGGCCACTTAAGCAGGCACCATTGATACTTTTTATTAATCTAAAAGAAAGTATTTATTATCTAACATTAGAAAAAGCCTAGAATAGAAGGAAAATATACACTAAAATAACATTTCTAAGCAAAATCTATGAGATATTAAACAAATACAACATTAAATTACAAATGACATGAGTGTATCAAATCTTGGGTGAATTGGGTTATGGTAGTGGTTTTTAAATATCACTTTGAAGCAGTTTCTAGTGTTGTATATGTGTACATGACAGCACTTCCTGAGCTTCCTTTCATAACACCTTGGTGACACTCCCTAATCTGAACCCAAACATGAACTAAGCATTCTAATAGATGAATATTCCCTGTTAGGAGAAGTTCCCTGGAACTTTTCAAACCTCCAAACTCACCTTTCTCTTTCATGTTCTTGTTAAATTTTGTAAACATTCATTTATATTATTATACATTTGGCAAAGTTAACCAAATCTCACATATATTACATAGATTCTAAACACAGAGTTCACAATTGCTTTTTTCGTGTGATAAAACTCTCTTCAAATAAAAACCCAAGGTCCAATACTGGAATGGTGTGAGGCCATGGATTAATCATTACTCCTTGGACAGCTAATTGAGTCAAAATTGTTGCTAGGAACGATCTGACCTTGTTCTCTCAGTTCCCTCACACCCGAGTTCCAGCCAATCACTGAGTACCTCCATTTCCTACAAAGAAGAAATTTCCTGTCTTTGAGGAGCACTTTTATATTTGAGAGCAGTTGGCTTCAAGTTTTTGTTCAGAGTCATTCTTCCATGTCTCTATTACCCCAGGATTACCAAGAATATAGCTCCCCATATGCTGATCCTACTGTATCAGAATCAAACAGCAAGACGAACAATGCAGGAGTGAGGAAAGAATTCACAAGATATAATGCCAGAGTGGAGCCTAATATTCTGGACCTGGAAAATCAGAATGAATATTGACTATTGTCTATGATAAACTATTTTGAATTAGAGTGTTTTAGAATGGTTTCAATTTGCAAATGCTAAGCTAAAGATTTTCATTAGTAGTTAAGTAAAAGGATAGCTTTATTTAATGGGTGATGAGTTTGAAAATTGTCCTGAGATTTGTAATTTAAAACCACTGAGGAGACACTTTAATGAATATCAAACTATATTAATAAGACGAAACATGGGACATAAAGGACCCGCTATTACTTAATCTGACAAATGTTCAACTAAAAAGACATGAGTTGCTGTAAAAGGTCAGGAAAGACTACCATGCCTAAGTGGATGGTGATCAAAGGAATTACCTTAAAATATATTATGACAATTTTTCAATTAAAGATCAGCATTAGACATTTATTATTGTGAAAATCATTTGAACAGATTTAGAAATACTAAATAAATGATAAGAATAATCCCCCAAAGTTTTGGATGTGTATCATTACCTTACTCCTATTTTGTTTGATATTTTTAAATATTCATTGATATATTTGATTGTTTTGGTCAGCCTTTTCACCACTGTAACTGAAAAGACATGACAAGAACAGTTTTAGACAAAGAAAAGTTTATTTGGGGATTCAGAGGTCTCAGTCCAGAGATGGCTGGCTCCATTTCACAGGACCTGAGTTAAGTCAGGACATCATGGAGGAAAGACATAGCAGAGAAAAGCAGACTAGGACAACCAGGGCATGGCATCAGAAAGCATAGACAAAGAAAGACTCCCCTTACTACAGACAAACTATATACCCCAAAGGCAAACCCCCAGTGACCCACCTCCAGGCACACCCCACCTTCCTACAGTTACTACCCAATTGATCCCTATCAGGGGATCAATGCACTAATTAATTTAAGGCTTTCATAGCCCAGTCATCTCACCTCTAAACTTTCTCACATTGTCTCACACATGAGCTTTGGGGGGATATTTCACATCTAAATCACAACATTGACCATCATAAAAGTCTTGAGAAATAGAAAGACAACCTGATATTTGACTGAGATATCTCAAGTTTAGACTACTACAAATGAAACATGCCCATTTTATTTTTAGTATTCCCCAACATGCTGCAATTTAGACTAAATTATATGAATAGTATGGATATAAATTCCTACTTTATAAAAGAGGAAACCAAAGTTCTTATAAGAATAATAGATAATAGAACTGGCACTGACCAGGAAGCTTCTGATCCTCCATTTTTAAAGGTATGTTCTTCCAAGAAACAGGACTAGATAATTTCTAACGTGTATTTTTATTTTTAAATAGATTTTTCCTAACAGAATGACTACTAATTGGCAACCAAGTTTCAAGACTTGTAAAAGTGTATAAACAGTTACTACAACAAAAAATTTCAGATTTCAAGATTCAATTTGTTACAGTTGATTAAAAATAGAAAATAAAAGTTATGATAAATTAGAAATGACCAAAAAGAGTCTTTGAGACTCTTCCCAAAAAGAAGTGGCTCTATGTTCACTCAACTTGAATCTGCCTGGGTTTTGTGACTGTTCTGAGTAATAGAATATACTGGAAGTATACCCAAGTCAGTTTCCAGTCCAAGGCCTTAGAAGACTCTCTTGAATTCTTTGTCTCTTCAAATACTTTGGGAACTTTGAACTGCAATGTTGAATCCATCTACTAGAAGAACTCAGTGCTAAGATGAATGTGTTAGGTTGAAAAGTCTCAGAGGAGTCAGACCAGACCAGGAGTCAAATCAAAGGCTTAGGGACCAGGCATGTTTGGTAAGAAATCAAAAAACATGTCCAATATCACCAAAAAAGGCAATACAAAGTAATCTTGACTTTGCAGACTATCCCATCTACCAGATGAATCTTAGCAAATGGCACTGTTCAACATCATAAATAGAAGTATGGGCTATATAAGCCCTATCAAATTAGTGAGTCAGAAAATCATGAAATATAATAAATCATTTTTGTTATAAGCATCTAAGTCCTAGGGTAATTTGTTATTTTAGAAATAGATAACCAGGACAAAATGTGATACCTGTAAATGTGTTGCTATTATATAAAAAAAAAAAAGTTTCTAAAACAGAGTATTTGAAACTCAAGTTGTATGGTGGGCAAGAGCTAGACGGAACTATTGATGAACCTTTGAAAGGCCTTAGGGAGACTACTGGAACATTATGGATGATGAGGAAAACATTATTAAAGGCCAATATAAAGAACAGTTGAGTTATATACAGAGAGAGCAGCTAGCAAAACTATTGTTTACAATAGTATGGAAAACATAAAAAAAACTTTGTGATCTCAGAAATCTTGCTAAGATTTGCAGGCTCAAATTTGTCTAACTTCCTATGACAAAATGAAAGATTAAAGAGCTAAACTGCTGAAAAACTCTGGGAAAAAATACTAAGATCTCAGGACATCTTTTCCAAACTAAAAAGTAAGAAATAGACTCAGAGAAGAGGTCACATGCAGGTCCCTCTTAGTAACGCATGGTCTGAGGGTGAAAGTGAAGCCAAGAGTGAACGTGTAAAACCCTTTTTTAAGACCTCAGCAAGACTAAAGGTGTTTTTTCATGGTTCCTTTCATTTGGACCAAATGACTACTAAGGACAAAAACAAAAAAAAAAAATCTTCTTAGGCAAAACCTGTAGAATATATTTGTTAAAATAGTAGGCTTCCAAAAATCTTGAGGTCATCTTTTTAACTTCACAGAGTGCTCTAAGTATAGAAGGATCTATTTTGAAGATATTTGTGGGTGTAGTGTTGTCTGTTGGAATGAATTGTAAATTAATACACATAAAGTTTACAAAGCTTTTAAAAGATTTATACCAGTTGGACTGGAAAAAGATAGTTACATTACAGAATGAAAAAGGCAGTTGGGTCTCTAATTTTCTGTAGATAAAAATAAAGCTGAGAAAACTACTCAGCTACAAACATAAACCGTGTTTTATAGAATGGAAAGATAAATCCAATGTCCCAGATGAGAATCTTATCCTTCAACAGCACTGGACTCCAATAATTAAAATGGCCACATGTACCTGACTAGATTTCACAATTGCTATGGGCCATACATTACCATATGCTTCCTGTTTTTCCCCTCCTTTTTTAACAAACACTTCTATTGCTCTTTTTAATGACTATATCATCATTGTATATTGTGTGTGGAGAAAAAAAAAAAAGATAATTTAGCTCTTAATCACAGGTTAAGCTCCAGAGAAGCCATACATAAAACTGTGTAATACATACCAGTCCTCATTTCAAGTGGAATGAAATTTTGGAATTCATAATAATACTGAAAGAGGATGAGACTGTGAGATTTAGAAGTGAGTATATTTTCCATGTAGAACAAATATAAACTATTTACAATTCAAGGCAAACCATGATGGATAAAGATGGCTGCATATTTGAAATACCTCTCATGATAAGAGTGGACCTATCATCCTTCTCTTTGAATTAAGTGGACTGTATTATTGCTTTAACCAATATAATTCAATAGAAATGACACTAGGCCTATTTAAACTCAGAAAACTCCTTCAACTCAATAAAATAAAAAAAAGTATACAAATAGCCTACAGCAAGTATATTGTATCTAGTAGTGAAAAGATTAGACATTTTCCCTCTAATATTGAGAATAAGACAATGATGTCCTGTCTTACTACTTCTATTCAAGATCACACTGAAAATTCTAGCTAGTATAATAAGAAAAAGAAACAAAAAATTATACATTTTACAAAGTAAGAAATAAAATAATTTCCACATTGAAAACTCCCAAAGAACCAGCAAAAAAATTAAAATGGGACTGGTTAATAAGTAAACCAACTTCTCAGGACCCAAAGTCAATCTCAGGCCAATTATCACTTTCTTATAAGCCAAAAATAAATAGTTAATATAAGAAATCACATAACATGTTCAATATCACCAAAAAAGGCAATACATAGGTACAAACTAAAAAAAAAAAAAAAAACTACATATAGGATTTGTATGTAAAAACTATAAAACATTGATGAATTATATCAAAAAATGTCTAAAAATTGAAAGAAATTCCATGATCATGGATTAAAAGACTCAACATTATTAAATTCTTCAAAATTTTATCTTCTTTTGCAACTTCTTTTGGAGAAATCAACAAACTGATTTTAAACCTTAAATACAGAATCAAAAGACCCAGAGTTACCAATAAAATACTGTAGAAGAAAAATAGTAATAACTAATTCATTGATTTCAAGACCTATTATAAAGCTAAAGTAAATCTACATATACATATACAATATATACATTAAGGTAAAAGAATATACATCCTATAAATAGACTCTCAAAAGTAGTCAACTAAGTTTCTTTGAGAGAATGTGTCTCATTATGTCACCTAGGCTAGTTCTGAGCTGCTGAGCTCATGTGATCTTCCTGTGTCAGCCACCTGAGTAGGTGGGAACAGAGGCATTCCCCACCTGTGCCTTGCTCATCTAATTTTTTTTATAAAGTCTTAAAAACAATTCAGTGAAGATATGATAGACTTTGCAACAAAATTCATTGAAATAATTGAATATCCATATAAAAATAAAATAACACAGATGCTATATCTTCCAATAAAGTTACCTAAAAATGGATTTTAGACATCAATGAAAAACTAAAAACAAACAAAACTATTTTTAAATATTGCTAGAGGAGAACATTGGAGAAAATGTGTGACTTCCATTTAGTGATGAGTTCATAAAATAAATACAATATAAAATCATAATCCATTAAGAAATAATAACTTAGACTTCTTAAAATTAAAACTAAAACTTCTGCTCTGAAAACACACTGGTAAGAGAACAAAAATGGGGCTGGGTTTTAGTTCGGCGGCACCACACTTTTCTAGTACACACAAAGCTCTGAGTTCAATTCCTAGCACTGCAAAAGGGAGAGAGAAGAAAAAAAAAAAAGACAGAAACTGGGAGAAAATATTTGCAAAACACATATCTGATACCAGATTTATATTCAAAATATTTGAGGGTCTCTTAAAGTTCAACAGTAAGAAAAAAGTAAGCCAATTAAAAATAAACAAAAATGTGAAAGGATATATAGGTAGCAAGCAATCATATGAAAAGAGGCTTAATATAATTTGTATTTAAGAAAATGAAAATTAAAATAACAATAAGAAACTACTAAACACCTATTAAATGACTTAAATCCAACATTCTAACTCCATGTATATATGCCAAAATATATTTTCCTATCATGAATATCTAAAAAGAACAAATAAAGTAAATTAATTAATTTATAAAAATCCAGTATTCTAAAAATACCAATTCCTGCAGACCTGCAGGAACTCTTATTTGTTGCTAATGAGGATGCAAAATACTACAGTCACTTTGGAAGACAATTTGGCAGTTTTATACAAAGCTAAACACAGTTTTATTACATGATCCAGCAATCACATGCTTACGTGTTTACCTGATGAATCTGAAAACTCACATACACATAAGAACATGCATGTGAACATTTGTAATGGATTTATTCATAATCACATAACTGGAAACAACCAAGAGGAGCTTCATTGGGGCTGGATAAACTATTTGGATACATTCATACTATGCAATACTATTGTTATGGTCTGAGTGTCTTTCCAAAATTCATATTTTTCAATTTTAACCCTGAATTGATTGTATTAGAAAGTAAGGCTTTCGGGAGGCAATTAGATCATGAAGGGTGGGGAGCATCCTGAACGGGACTAATGCCTTAAGAAAAGGCCTGAGACAGCTGCTTGTCCCTTTCACCATGTGAGTTTGTGGCAAAAAGATGGTCATCTAGGAAGCAGGAACTTGCATTAGATCTGCTAGTGTCCTGTTCTGAACTTTTCAGTTTCTAGAACATGAGAAATAAATTTATGTGGTTCATAAGCCTCCCATTTTAAGGTATTTTGTTATAGAAGCCCAAACAGACCAATGCAATCATCTAGTGATTAAAAAAAAAAAAAAAAGGAATGAGCCCTTCAACCATTGGAAGACACGGGTGAATCTTACTTGTATGTTGTTAAGGGAAAAAAAGATCGACCAAAAAACTTCTACATTGTATTGTTCCAACATTTGACACCTGGTAAAGACAAAACTATGGTTACTCTACCAACGGTTGGAGAGGGAGGGTTTAATGAGTGATGCCAGGGGATTTTGAAGGTCATGAACTTAATCTGTATGGTAAGATTATAGTGGATACATGATACAATGCATCTTTCAAAACCAAGAGAACTTTATAGCAACAAAAGAGAAGCTTAACATAGTCACTTATTTAAAAAAAAAAAAAAAGGAACTAGAAGTCACAGGGCTCCAGGATAGAATACAAATGGACAAAACAATGTAACTGTATTACAGGTGTCTGAAGCCAATTCACTGAAGGGATTGGGGGTAGAGGGTGAGCTTACCTTAGTAACTTGGGAAATGATAGAATCTGTAAGACTAATGGCAGAAGGAACTATGCATAAGCATTATACTTTAGTTGACAAAACTGCTTCCCTGAAGGTATAAGCTTACAATTCTAGAATTACTTTGCATAAATACAGAAACTGAACACATAAGTAAGTGGATGGCAGACAGCGTTAAGTCAGTTTTCTCATTGTTGAAATGAGAGATTATAGAGGGTAAAGGAAGGAGGCTAGAATGAATCATGTGGAAATGGATTGGAGTTGGTTTATGAACTCGTGTTTAACTTAATAAAGAGACCGAAGGTATAGAAATGTTTATAGATATGTATATACATATTCATGTCTCTGCTCAATTGGCTAAGAGGGCCTAGAAGCAATAATATTACTAGAGTAACAAACATGCTTAGGACTCAGATAGTAATTTCTAATAAGATTCTCCAATGAAATTCTAGGATTCTGAGAGAAATGCCATATTTTAGAACTGAGCAGTAAATATACATGATGAATTTGGAGCATGATGTAGTAAAACTCCTCCCCCCAAAAAAGCAAACTAAAGCATCTTACTATGATGGAATAGTCAATGGGAATAGAAGTCCCATTGGCCAAACCTGGATCAACAAAATAAACAAATTATCATTTCATTATTAACCAGTGTATAAACAACATATCCATAAATAAATACATTTTTATTTATTGATATAAATGATTTCATAAATAGGCAAATGAGAGAATATCCTGTGTAGATAAATTCCATATAATTTATATAATACTCCCTTAAGGAGGTGGTCCCTAACACAAATCAGGTAATCAAAGTAAACATCAATCATGTGGTAAATCACATTGATAGTATATACCCTTCATAAACATCAAGGTATGCATAGCACACACCCATCATATAACCTTGATGTCATGAAAAAAGCACTTTACTTCTGTGTCTTCCTCCTGAAAATACATTCCTTCAATCTGATCATGAGAAAAACATCAGACAAATCCAAGCCAAGATATATTCTATAAAAGACCTGATGAGTACTCTTCAAAACTGTCAAGGTCATTGAAAAGAGGAAAATCTGAGAAACTGACATTTATAGCCAAGAGGAGTCTGAGAAGACACGCCTACTAAATGTTCTGTCGTTTGCTGGATAAAATCTGTAACAGGAAAAAATGGCATAAAGGGAAAACTAAGGAATATGAATGATGTATACACAGCATTTAATGATAATGTATCAACAGTGTAGTACTAATTGTGACAATGTACCAGATGCTCATAATGAGGAAACCTGAATATGGATTATATGGGAACCTCTGCCATGTTCTCAATACTTCTGTAGGTGTAAAACTGCATTAAAATAGAAAGTTGAATTTTAAAAGGAGCAAGTTTGGAAAATTTACAGTATGTGAATTCAAATTAACATAGGTTGCTAAACTATGATAATAAAGACGGGTGTCAGCATTAAGAGACACATAAGATGATGGAATAAATACACAGTCTAGAAATATATTCACATTAATATTATCAATTGAATTTTAGCAAACTTAATAAGGTAATTCAATGAAGAAAGGGTTTTTTAACAAATGGAAATGGAAGAGTTGGATATCCATACACACATAATACAAAAAATATTTTGTTTGTGTTTATAGAAAAGTAGACAAATACCCTTACATAGAGACATGTATAGAGAGAAATCAAATATCATTTTAACTATTGAAAAAACTATATGATATATGAGCATTCTTTTCACTATTTTTGAAACTTATCTGTATGTCTGAAAGTTGTGAAAACTAAATATTTGGGGGGGGGGAGAATAAAATAATAGAGTCAAACAGAGAATGATAAAGGCTGCACTGCTGGGAGCAGTGACACAGCCTGTAATTCCAGCAACTCAGGAGGCTGAGACGGGGATCACAGCGTGTAGGCCAGTTTATAACTACAGAGACCTGCCTCAAAATAAAAAAAAAATAAAAATAAAAATAAATTTTTTAAAAATTAAATAAATGGATTGTAGATGCTGCTCAGAGCTAAAGCACCCCTGGGTTCAATCCTCAGTACCAAAACAAAACAAAACAAAATAACTGCTTTATAACACTTCTCCAAATGCCTTGAAATAATTAAATTTGACTGAATTAAATATTCTAGCTACAGCAATCAATGGCTTTAAAATGAAACAAAAGGAAGTGGTAAATGCTGACAAATATGCAAGAGATTAGAGTAAGACAATGACAGAATAAAAATCCATTGAGTTTAGCATCATGAAGGTCATTTTTAACTCACAGGAAAGTAGTCTCCATGGGCACTGAGGGTGGAAATGAATTGTAAGTAGATGGGTGTAAATAAACGGTGAATAAATAAAAACAGCCTAGCAATAACCTCTTTGAGGAGATAGATGCAAGAAATGTTTCTTTTCTAGCAGGACAAAACCAGGAGGAAAGGGGTGCAAAAGTAAGGTTTGGGACTGTGGGGGGAGATGGCAGATTTTACATTGGTTGGCTTCTATTTTTTAGATGGAGAATGAAACAAAGGTCTTCACATTAAATTTAATCTGGAGAAATCGAGAAGCCTGAAGAGTTGGAAAGTTAACTTTTTAGAAGATCATAGTAAGATTTCTGCGCTATTGTGGCAGTCCAGAATGAATTTGTAATAGAATATGGAATATTCATGGATGTACATAAATTATTGTTAATTAGGTAGCAGTGTATGTTTCGCATTTATCTGAGAGAAATTCTAACTATGTTCACTCAGAACACTGTATAGAAATCATTACAACAGATTTAATTATCAAACATCTCGAATGTCTTTCAACTATTAGATCGGATACATTCATACAATGGAACACTACTTACCTTCAAAGAGGAAGAAACAAAGTTCTGAAACATGCAGCAACATGGAAACTAAAATGTCTTATGTTAAGTGGAAGAAGGCAGACTTGAAACAATGCACAATGCAGAAATTCATCTACATGAAGTTATAAAATATGCAAAATGATAACCTATAGAAAATAAACTAGTAATGACTTATGGCCCAGGGATGATAATGGAGTAGGCTACATGGGCATTCTTGGGCATTTCTTATATTGATGAAATGGTTTTACCTTTTGATTGTAGTGATGCTTACATGGCTCTATGTGTTCATCAAGTCTCATAAAACTCTACACTAAAAGGAAGACTCTTACTATATGTAAGTTAAATAATTTTGCAGGTTTTTTCTCATTTCAAGAATATGTATTTTTATCTTTTTAACCCAACAAGAGTTTTAATACTAGTCCTAAATTCTTATTTTATTGGTTCTTCAATATTAAGATACAATATCTTAATATTAAAAATGTAGAGTTTTGGACTTTAGATATTGCCTGAGGAAAATAAACAGTTTCATGAAATCTGATAAAAGTGGTTTTGACAGTCTCTCAAAGTAGAAATTCTCACTGTCCTTCCAAGTGGATGTTACAGGTGTATCAGGGATGCTGATCTCTTGTAGTTCCAGGGGCAGCTGAGTAGACCTTGGGCACCAGTGTTCCTAAACTAGCCATTTCAGCAGGAAGCAACTTCAACAGTTGACCCTATAGGGATGCACACATATTATCATTGTCTGTTTGCCATGATGTGAGGAAACATGCAAATACCATTTTGGAAAGTGTTGGGGCCACCTCAGAGGCAGATAGTGCAGCAATTCTGACCATTTCATTAAGCCATGGCAGAGCTCCTAAGACAATAGCACCTCAGTGATGAGGGAGTACTTCTGCTCCAGGTTCCTTATGGAAATCCAGTCCAGGTAGCAGAAGAAGGTACAAAAGCTATTATAGTCTATGTACAATATAACAGCATGAGAAAAGCCATACAAGGAAACACAAAGGATCCAATCCAGGCTGTGGTTTGAGGAAACTAATACTCCTAAAATGCTTTTGTTGTTTAATAAGGAAGAATAAAATTCAATGAACTTGGCATTTTAATTCAGTAGATTGGAATGGGGGATTGAGAAACAAAATTAATTTAACAAACAAAAAAGTCATAAATTAAAGGCAGAAAGGAATACATTTTTAAAAGAAAAGATATAAAGATTTTATACACAAAAAAATGAACTTGCAAATAGAGGAAAAATATTTCAAATAAAAATCAAAAATAGATTAGCAACAGTTTCAGCAATAAATAATAATATAAAATTGTCAGTAAAATCGTGGGTTTCCAAGATTTTTAAAAAATCACTAAAATTGATCCAAAACCTAAAAAACACAAATAATTATCACCCAAAGATATTGGAAAAGGTGGCAAAAATTATATTCAACTTTCCTGTGTTATATAAACTTTTCAAAACACAGAAAATTCTGTCAAGGCTATATGGAAGTAGCAGCAATTTTTTTTCTGTATTTCACAAGTATTCTAGTTAGTATGTGTGAGTTTTGAAATCAGAAACAAAACACTAAATTTTATTTTTGAAAGAAATAGTCTTGACTATGCTTCTGTTACCATTATTAATTACTTTGGCATTTGGCTTTTACAACTCCACTACTCAATAAACTAAAATCAAACTACAAGTTTTTAAAAAATCATCTTCATTCTTCCAAGAAGAAATTTGCATGTTCTCAACAAATATATATCACAATCTGCTAAAAGTAGTACACTTTCTTAGGAGTAGAAACTTGTTTAAGAACTTTATAAACAAATCACACTTACAGAGGCCTGGATGGTCATATGTGAACATGAACCACAGGAATCGTCAAATGAATCTGTTCAAAGAGCCTGTCTCCAAGTCCTCCCTCATCAGATAACTGTCAGATGACTGCAAGTGTTGAAATATAAACTTCTTCTGAAATCTAAGTTGTATTTTTGTCAGATTTAAAGAGTTTCCACATTCTGACAAGGCAATGGGAAATTTATTTTTTCCTCTAAACATAATGAACGTGTAAAGGAAAGATACTGCTACACATGTGCTATGCATGCTGAAAGAAAGCCCCTACTTGTCATTGCGGGTGTGGGCACAGTAACATACATGACAGAACCAACACTTCTCTATGGGTCTGTACAGTGTCGGTAAAGTAACAATGAAGAAGGTAAGACTCTTTTTTTTTTTTTTTTTTTTTTTTTGTGGTGCTGAGGATTAAACCCAGGGCCTTGTGCATGTGAGGCAAGCAATCTACCAACTGAGCTATATACCCAGCCGAAGAATCACTTTCGTAACAGGAGAAAAACTAGGGGAAAAAATGCAATAGCATTATGAAGAGGGAAACACTAGAATCAACTAAACATATCCTCGGTTTTTTATTTCCTATTTCCTCTTTTTAAGCTGAATAACAGTTTTCAAAATTATCTAAGATAAATTATTTTAATTAATGGAGGACTATCGATATCTATAGGTATTGAAGGAAATGGAGATGAGAAGTACAGTAACATGAGTGAAGAAATAATTCCAAGGAATGATTTACATCTTTACCAAATGAGTACCATGGGAGACATGTACCAAGGAATGCAATTACTCCAGGGCCTTGAAGAATTTCAGAAGATGTGCTCTATGTAAACTAAACTAAATTCCTTTTCTGTGATGGAAAGGTAGTGCCAGCAAGAAAGTTATCATTGCCTGGTTGCCCATTTCTCAGACAGCTTTAGAGATCCTTCAAGTTGGGGATGAAGATGTGGGAAGTCATTAAGGAAAAAGTATCTGAACTTGATCCTTGGAATCATGATAGGTAAACAGATATTTATCAAATTATTTCATATGTGCCCTGAATATACATCGCTATAAAAACTTTACAAGGAAAATATTTTAGAATAGTCAAACAGAAAACAACAGAAGGGTAGCCAGCCATTGCAGATAGGAAGAGACCATTTGAAAATGGGGGATGATCATTTATTTTCCAATATGGAAAATTTCTGTATGGGATTGGATCTAGACATATTCTATTGCAGAAAGATTATAAGAAGATATAATTTTATAACTGCTGTGAGAAATCATAGAAGACAAAATGTAGCCAAATACTGCAAACAGTTTCCTGATTTTTAAATCAGGGGACAATATGGATTTATTCATTCACCAAATATTAATAAACACAGAATACATGTTAGTTCCCATGATAGATTGGAAACTAGAACAATGAAAAAGAAACATGGATTTTTCCCTTGAATTTGACTGAATAAGATAATAGACATTAAAGTTGGTGGGAAATGAGATAATTCACTAGGGTTGGAAGTTAAGTACTACAATTTCTCTTTAAATTCTCACCTGTAAATAATAAATATATAAAGCTATACTAATATTTAATGTACAAATTGACATGAAATTTCTTTTTGAGCCCAAATGTAAGACCTCATATGTGCTGTATAGCTTCTTGAGATAACCTGATAAAACTGTGGGAGTTCAATAAGACAGGTGACCTTGCTCCAATTTGAACTGTTATAATTTGAGCACACTAGTTAAGCATCTCGACAGATCATATTGTCTAGTTTTAATAAAACACACACCAAAAATGAGGAAGAAATCTTAAAAGATTTTTACAAAGTAGTCCACAAACGGCAGGCAATTCTCTTAATATAACTGAATAGTTAGAAACTGATAGTCTAAGATCTTGATTCTTCCTCATTTTTTATCAGACACTTATGAGTTAAAAATCAATAATACTTCCATGAGATCTAATATAGTAATGTACATTAATAGTATTGATATTGACTAAAAGATAATTTTAAAATCTAATGAGAAAGTTTTCTACTAAAACAAAAAAGAAAATAATTAATATTACATTCACCTTTTCCTCATTCTTTTTCTATTTCTGTAATTTGCAAAGTTTTATAATTAGATATCATATATTTTATTATATTTATATTTTAATATAGGCCATATTTATATATTGTGTTAGCTTTTCATCACTGTGACAAAATACCTGATAAAATCAACTCAGAGAAGGAATGATTTATTTTGTCTCACAATATCAGAGATTTCAGTCCAAGGTCACTTGGTGCCATTGCTGTGGGTTTGAGGTAAGGCAGAACATCAAGGTAAAAGAGTGTATCAGAGTTGCTTACCTCAGGGAAGCCTGGAAGCTCTTGCCTAGCATGTGTGAAGCACTGGGTTTGATCTTTAGCATTGCATAAGAAAAAAAATAATAATAAAAAAAATAAATGTTACCTTAAAAAAACAAACAACAAAAAAAAAAAAAAACAAGATGTCCTTCTAGGACATGTGTCTTGTGGCTTACTTCCTCCAACCAGGCCCCACTTCCTACAGTTTCCATCGTCAATTCCCAAAAATGCCAAATTATAATTCATCAATGGGTTAAGCCTTTTGTGAGGTTAGGGGCCTCATGATCTAATAACTTTCTCAAAGGCCCCACCTCTGAACACTTCTGCATTGGGAATCAATCCTTCCATTGGGGGATATTCTAGATTCATATGGTAACATATAATTAAAACGTTAGTATACAAATTCATGAAAATATTTACTTTATGAGAGGCACATCAAAAACATTTTGTAAATCTGAGTTCAAGGAAACTAATATCAATAACCAGGAATATGATAAAAGAGATGTTTTAGGGACATTTGAAAAGCAATGTGAACATGATACAAAGAGTGTAGTAATCATTAGAAACCAACATGACTTTTCTTAAAAAAAAAAAAAAAAAGCACACAACTGACTTCATTTATCTTTTCAATATCATTCTTATATTTAGAAAATAGATTAAATATTACCATATTGTTTTGAGCAAGACACTCAAAAAAAAAAAATCAAGATGTGAATAAAATAGCAGACTTTAGATGACACATGCCAGGAAGAATAGCTTGTATGATAGATAACCAGAATAATCTTTCCGGCTCACTTCCTCTAGACCACAGCCCAAATTTCTTCGATTACCCCGAGAATGAGGTCTACAATCCATTGATTCTACCACCCTTCACTGACCCCCAAGTGATGCCTTCACTACCCTATTTAGCCAGTTTAAATTTCACAGCTCAATCATTACAATCACTCTTACTAGGCCCTTAGCTCCCTTGGCTCTTGCCGGCTTTCTCCACTGAACTTCCACCCTCTACACCTATATCTATGATTGAATCTTAACAAGGCTACAACTGAGCTAGTCTCAATCACATATCCAGTATCACTTTAAATTCATGAACACATATTCTTTAGTACCACAAAAGATCACAATATTTGTACAAATTCTTGTTTGTTCACATTCTCACTCTCTTTAATAAGAGTTTTAGACATTTTTGTCCTTTCCAGTCATCAATAGGTTTTTCTCCATCCCTGCTATGTTTTAATAAATTTGCCTCCAATTGAATTGAGATAACTGGAGTTATCACAACTATTCACATCTATGATCATAAATCCTACTTACCCTTCTGTTAACATAGAAAATTGCCCAGATCCTAGATGTTACCTGTCAAGAATTATGAAGTTTATTTATTTATTATAATTATTTTTATTTTATTATTTTTTATTAAATTTATTGTTTTAATTTTAATATATTTAAGTTTAATTATTTATTTTACTTTGAGCCTGAAAAGTTAGCTTACCAAAAGTCATGAGAGTCTTGGTTTCTATACAAAGCACAGTTTAGTACTCTTAGAAATTTCAGTACCTCATTCATTCATTGCTGGTAGGACAGCAAATTGGTGCAAACACTCTGGAAAGCAGTATGGAGATTCCTCAGAAAACTTGGAATGGAACCACTATATGACCCAGTTTTCCCACTCATCCACATTTACGCAAAAGACTTAAAATCAGCATACTATAGCAATGTGGTCACATCAATGTTTTTAGCTGCTCAACTCACAATAGCTAACTATGGAACCAATCTAGGTGCCCTTCAGTAGATAAACGGATAAAGAAAAAATGTAGCACATATACAGAATGGAATATTTCTTAGCCATAAAGAAGAATGAAATGATAGCATTTGCTAGTAAATGAATGGAACTAGAGACTATCATGCTAAGTGAAATAAGCCAATCCCCAAAAAACCAAAGGCCTAATGTTCTCTCTGATATGCAGATACTAACTCACAATAGCAGCAGGGGGCAGGGGCAGGAATGGAGGTTCACCAGATTGGATGGGGGGGAGGGGGTGGTGGGAAGGGGAATGGGAATGAAAGAGAGAGTAGAATGAATTGGACATAACATTCCTATGTTCATAATGGTTACATGACCAGTATAACTTCACATCATATACAACCACAAAAATGGGAACTTATACCCCATGTATATATGTCAAAATACATTCTACTATCTTGTATAACTAAAAAGAACAAATTTTATTTAAAAAAAGAAATTGCAGTACCTACTCTACATGCATTTTCTTGTGAAGTGTCATCCTAATCAGGCCATAGGGGCCCCACATATTTGTCTAAAATTATTTTGGGGTATTTCTGGTAAATATGGTAGTTTAAATTGCAGACTGATGAAAGCAGATTGCCCTCCCCAATGTAGGTGAATCTTGCCCAATCTGTTGAATGCCTGAATAGAATAAAAGTCTGAGTCAAAAAGAATTCTCTTTTTTTCCCCATTTACTATCTTCAGTCTGGAACTACAACTACACCATCAACTTTCTTAGGTCTCTAACTTGTCAACTGCAGATCTTGCACTATTCGGCCTCCATCATTGTGTGAACCAATTTGTTATAATAAATAAATAAATTTATCAATTCTGTTTCTTTGATACCATGACTAATAAAGTTCCCTTGGCCCCAATTTCCACAGGGCTTTGTATTGAGAATAAGCAACATCTGTATATGCAGTGGGATGCATTACAGGAAAGGAATTTTGAGTTTAGGGAACCTGAATATTTTATAATGGGATGTGAACAACTTCTCTTGACCTGTACCCAGAGGGAGACATTATCTTTATTATACTGAACAGTAAGAAAATCTAACTTTCTGTGCAAACATCCTTGAAAAAATAGTCCAGAACAAAAGAGAAATATGATACTTTTCTCTCAAGACATATATGAATTTGAGAAAAGATGAAGAATTCATTTCTAACTTGGCCAACCCCTCAACCTACATATTTACTTTAACCTGTCCCCTATTGCCTACCCAAGAATGTTACACAAGTAATTTCCCCTTCTCCCTCCTGAGTGTTTTTTTTTTCCTTTCGTTTTTTTTTCAATTGAATCGTTTCTATTTACATAAATTTCTCCTATCTTAAAAAAATGGACTCATTTTCCTCTCATTAACATCCTCATCTCTTTCCTTTCTTTTATACCGAATCTCACAAGGAAAAAGAAAAACCCTATTTAAATTCATTGCTCCCAGTTTTCTTCTTCCATTATCTCTGTAACTCATTATAACTAGGTGTCTTCCTTCCAGTCACTCAACCAACCTCCTCTTACCAAGATCACCGTCTTAGTCCATATAGCTGCTGTGACAAAATATCATAGGCTGCATATCTTATAAAGAACGGAAATTTAATTCTTACAGTTCTACAGGCTGAGAAGTCCAAGATCAAGATCACAGTGGATTCAATGTCTGCTAAGGGCCTACTTCCTGCTTTATGGAAAAGTGCCTTCCTGCTGTATTGTCACATAGTGGAGAGGGTTGAGCTAGCTCCCTAAGGTCTTTAGTGTATCAACTATGTGGGCTCTGCTGTCGTGACTAATGACTAAGGCTCAACTTCCTAATACCACCGTCTTGGGAGTTAGAATGCCATCCTATCAATTTCTAGGGGACACAAACATTCAAACCATAGTAACCACCAATGACTTTCCTGTTGTTAACTCTGATAACAGTCATCACTTCTCATCTTGGTCTAGTGGCAGCACTTGCATCTTTTGGGTTCTGTGTCCGTTTTGACCCCATTATTCTTGGAGCTTTCAGGAAACCATTTCACCACATTTCCACTGCTCTCTATGACCAGTATTTCCTAGACTTCTTGGCCAGTTTCACCTCTTCTCTAACTTCTAAATGCGGAAGTGCCCCAGAGATCAGTCCTTAGATTTTTTTTTTTTTTAATTTCTATCTTCATTCATTCTCTTGATCATTCATCTAGTTTTATGATTTTTTAATAGCATCAACTATATGCTGCTGACTCCCAAAGCTATCTATCTTCCTGGCTCATATTTCTTGCCAGAACTCTAGACTCATATGTCAACATGTTTTTCCTGAATATTCACTTGATCTCTCAAACTTAGAAGCTGCTGGTAGCTCCTGCTTGCCTTGCTTCTATTGTAGTCTTCTCCATTTAGAAGACTTCTCCATTTAGAAACTCTTAAGTCATCCATGACTTCTCCATATTCTGCATTCTATCCTTCAGCTGATGCTTCCTATTTTTCCTTAAAAAATATAGAAAAGGTAGCTGATCTTTACTACTTGCACTGTTACATCCTAATCCAAGCCACCAAAATCTCAAACTCCTCTCCCTATCCCCAGAGAACCTGGTCCTTCCTTTGGCTCATGGCCAACTTTTATTTATTTTCAAAAGAATGTCCCAAATGATCCTGCTTTAATGTAAGTCACACTATGTCAATCTTCTTCTTAACTTGTCTCCATGATAAGAGCTCACATCCTTTGCAGTGATGTATAAAGTCATTCTTTTTCCTCTGATCCCATGTTAATCTCCTTTTTTTTTTTCATATCACTTCATCTACACTATCCCTGTCTTGCTTCTTGAACAAACCAGAGAGGCTTTACCCTCAAGACTTATCCCGGAATGATCAACCCCCCAAAAGTCAATTAGCACTATACTGTTTCCTTTACATAGTAACCATACCTGGCCATCCTATCCGAAATTCTAACACCTTTCCTCTTCCCTCACAGTGCTATCTCTCATTACATTCCCTAACATTTATTTGTTTACATTCCATATCTCATTTATTTACTATGTTTCTTGCCCACACTAGAATGTGAGCCTAATAAGGGAAGATAAGTTCATTGCTCTGTGCTCAGTACTTAGAATAGCAACTGGGACATGGAAATGGCACTCAACATTCATTTACAATAGTCAGTCATTCAATGAGGAGTTCAACAAACAGGGATGGATTACATTTAGATGCAAAAATCATGGGTGAACTTGGATAAGAATATTCTAAGTGAAATAATTTAGTCGCAGGAATACACCACAAGAATCCACAAATGTGACTTATAGAAGCAGAGAATAGAATAGTGGTTGCTAGGGTTGGGGGGTAGAGGGAATGGGAAGATGCTGTTCAATGGATATACAGTTTCAGTTATGCAAGATGAATAAGGTCTACAGATCTGCTGTACAACATGGTACTATAAGTTAATACTGTGTAATGCACTTAAATTTTTAAGGGGCTAGATCTTATATTAAATATTCTTGCCACATATGAGCACAAGAAGGTAGAGCACATGGACAATTTGGGATGTGATGTTTATTGCCTTGATGGAGGTGCTCATTTCAAACTCATCACATGATACACATTAAATATGTATATTTTCTTATATAAAAATACCACAATAAAGCTGTTTTCAAAAACCTATCACAAAAATAAAGGAGAAAACTTTATTTGACTTCTCTTGCAATTTTCCACACACAGTTTATTTTGACTCAGTGACTTTATATATGCATTTTTTTTCTGCCCTACAGTCCCTTTCTTCTCACT
The DNA here is from genome assembly GCF_021218885.2 of Marmota monax. NCBI lineage: Eukaryota > Metazoa > Chordata > Mammalia > Rodentia > Sciuridae > Marmota > Marmota monax. The sequence goes on from NW_026693811.1 coordinate 5,407,251, forward strand.
ACTTACATCATAGGTTTCAATTGCTCCATGAAATCTCTCAGGTTATTAAATGGACGAAATCCTTTTGTAGCATGCCTCTGTAATATGTTCAGATTCTAGCTGTTGCCCTTAGTATGCTATATTGTAATTATTGGTCCTGAGCTGTCTCTTAATAAGCTATATGTTCCTACATGCTAAGATCCATGTTCATAATATGCTGCCTTTCAAATCCCTGGATTCATAGTACATAACTATTATTCAAATGTAAATAAATTTATGATTTAAAAAAAAGCTAGAGTGAAGTAATTTTCCAAGAGCTTTAGTATATGGCAAAATTGACAATAGTAGATATTCATTATCCAACTATGAAAAGTAGATATGAAATACTGTGCCCCAAACACTGCCTTATGAGATAGTGAGCCTCCCATCAATGTGGAGCCTCCCATCAAGAGGAGCTTGAATGGCCAGTGCTCAGGGATCTGGGTAAAAGATTCTCAGATCACAAAGGGAATTATACTGGGAAAGCTCTCCTGCAGGATCTGTAGAATTCTAGTACCTCATTCTCTAATTTTTCTGTTTTTAAATTTATGGTACTCTGAGGTTTTTAGCTTTCTATACTATCCTGATTTAATACAATTTGGATCCAACTTAAGGATTAAACACAAAGTTAAATGTAAATCTATACTGAATACATTTGCTCAAATAGCCTAAATGACTTTATAGTCAAAATATAGTTTATTTGTTTGTTTATATATTTATTTATTTATTTATTTAGGTACCAGGGATTGAACTCAGGTACACTCAACCACTGAGCCACACCCGTATCCCTATTTTGTGTTTTATTTAGAGACAGGGTCTCACTGAGTTGCTTAGCACCTCGCCATTGCTGAGGCTGGCTTTGAATTCCAGATTCTCCTGCCTCAGCTTCCTGAGCCACTGGGATTACAGCATGTGCTACCGTGCCAGGCAGACTATATTTTAAATTTAAAGGTCTCAATCTATTTTCATGTCACATGTTACTTTTTACATTATTAAATTTAGCTTTCAAACAATATTTTGCATTTCTAAAATGTTTATTACTATTAATATTGTCTTTTAGTTCTTATTCCCCAATTTTTCTTCTTTTCTTCCCTCTTTTCACAATTGAAATTGAAATGCTTTAGATCTTTCTATGTAATTTTAAAATGACTTAAAATGATTGAATTTAGAAGCATCATTTAAATACTGAGTGCAATACTTTAGAAAAAGTGCATTCAATCATAATAGTGTTAATGCTTTAAGAGTTTTAATTCTATTTTGAAATACCTTAGTGACTCTTAAAACATAAAAATAATGATTTTATTGATACTTTATCATACACCATATTTTACAAAGTGGTTATTTTTCTCAACTTTGTCCTTAAAAAAAAGTATCAAATGTAGATGCTGCTGTCTTCATTCTATGCTGAGTATTCTAGCACACAAAGGATTAAATGTCTTGTCCAAGATCATATAGAATGTCATGGAAGATTTAGAAGTAGAATTTTTTCCTCATTTTAGTCCTGAATTCCATTTAAAAGTTTGATGTCTAATTTTTGGAGCTCAATTGATGGATGGGTAAGTTTTTATTTTATTTTTCCCCCAAGATTTCCCTCAACTTATTTAAGAAAGAAAAGTTCCATTTTATTTTTTCTTAAACTAAATAAAGAAAATGTATGATATGTATTTTAACTAAGAATTTTTCAATTTACTAGTTACCCAAAAGCCCAGACTAGACTCCTAGAATGAATATAATAATCTGTCCTTGAATCACAGTACTCCACTAATATATGTTTTCCATCAATCTCCCTCACTTTCTACTCATCTCCTATAGGATGCCTTCAAATATAAATTCCCATCTGTCAGAAGATCAATCTATTCCTGATTTTAAAGGAATCTGACATAACTTAAAATAATTTAAAGCCAAAATAGTGCACTTAATTTATCGACTGGTTATTTTCTGCTTTTTATTACGAAAAACTACAATGACTTATTTCTTCTAATGTAAAACAAGACAAGTTACTACCTATACTTCACTAATTGTTAGCAAAAACTGCAAAAAGAAAAGAAAGCCATAACTATAAGTTGCTAACACAATAAGTTTTCTCTGAGGACTAACTTCTGGAGTTCAGGAAATTGCAGAAACTGTGAAAATATTCCATAAAAGTATACGTCTTATGATTTCAAATTCCATTTGTTTTGCTTAAATTCATACATTTTTCTACTGAGATATTTCTATCACAATAGCAACATATTTTTTTAACCTCACAGTATGAATGGAATGGGAATAAAAATCGTGAACCTGATAACTATATACATTATCATACAGTAAAAATCCAAATCTCCCAAGAATATAGACAATTATTTGAGGAAATTAGTAGAGAAAGTTTGAATTGGACACAATAACTTTGTAAGGACATGTGGAATTGGAATAGAAATCACATTTTACTACAAGGTATCTTCATGTGATTGCCTGAGACATATACATGATATCTCTCAGATTTTCCCCCTCTACATAAAACCCAAGTAAAGGAAAATCAATCTGTAGAAGGCAGATATCAGTCTGTCCATAAACAAAACTGCTAACTATTTGTTAAGTATCTTAACTTTGCTATTTTAGCCTTCAGCCCCTAAGAGAAATAAAGAAATGGATGTAAGTTAAAATGTTGCCTCATGATGGGCAATTTTTTACTACGATATTTAAGAGCTGTAATAAGTGCTTAACTTTTTTAAAATAATTTTTAGTTGTTGATAGACCTTTATCTAATCTATTCAATGGACAATCAATCCAACTAAACCTATGCCAGTCATTTTATAGTCCCTTGTACATCCAGACAGAAGGAAGAAAGAAGGAAATGATGACAACAATCTTCCAATACTTCTGTATGTCAAGAAAGAAGACACCCATGACCAGAATCAACTTCTGATTCCTTAGCAGAAATGTAATCAACAAAATAGGGAGCATGATCATCTAAATAAGGTTTTCATAAAGAAAATGGAATTCAAATCAAAGGCATTCCTGTATATCAGCGACAAATCCTCTGAAATGGAAATGAGGACAACCACTCCATTCAAAATATCTTCAAAAAAAATAAAATACTTGGGAATCAACCTAACAAAAGAGGTGAAAGACTTATACAATGAAAACTACAGAACCCTAAAGAGAGAAATAGAAGATCTTAGAACATGGAAAAATATACCCTGTTCATGGATAGGCAGAACTAACATCATCAAAATGGTGATATTACCAAAAGTTCTCTATAGGTTTAATGCAATGCCAATCAAAATCCCAACGGCATTTCTTGTAGAAATAGAGAAAGCAATCATGAAATTCATATGGAAAAATAAACGACCCAGAATAGCAAAAACAATGCTAAGCAGGAAGTGTGAATCAGGCGGTATAGCGATACCAGACTTCAAACTATACTACAGAGCAATAGTAACAAAAACAGCATGGTACTGGTACCAAAACAGGCGGGTGGACCAATGGTACAGAATAGAGGACACAGAAACCAATCCACAAAACTACAACTATCTTATATTTGATAAAGGGGCTAAAAGCATGCAATGGAGGAAGGATAGCATCTTCAACAAATGGTGCTGGGAAAACTGGAAATCCATATGCAACAAAATGAAACTGAATCCCTTTCTCTTGCCATGCACAAAAGTGAATTCAAAATGGATCAAGGAGCTTGATATCAAATCAGAGACACGCTGTCTGATAGAAGAAAAAGTTGGCTACAATCTACATACTGTGGGGTCGGGCTCCAAATTCCTCAATAGGACACCCATAGCACAAAAGTTAATAACTAGAATCAACAAATGGGACCTGACTTACTCAAACTAAAAAGTTTTTTCTCAGCAAAAGAAACAATAAGAGAGGTAAATAGAGAGCCTACATCCTGGGAACAAATCTTTACTCCTCACACTTCAGATAGAGCCCTAATATCCAGAGTATACAAAGAACTCAAAAAATTAGACAATAAGAGAACAAACAACCCAATCAACGAATGGGCCAAGGACCTGAACAGACACTTCTCAGAGGAGGACATACAATCAATCAACAAGTACATGAAAAAATGCTCACCATCTCTAGCAGTCAGAGAAATGCAAATCAAAACCACCCCAAGATACCATCTCACTCCAGTTAGATTGGCAGCCATTATGAAGTCAAACAACAACAAGTGCTGGCGAGGATGTGGGGAAAAGGGTACACTTGTACATTGCTGGTGGGACTGCAAATTGGTGCAGCCAATTTGGAAAGCAGTATGGAGATTTCTTGGAAAGCTGGGAATGGAGCCACCATTTGACCCAGCTATTCCCCTTCTTGGTCTATTCCCTAAAGACCTAAAAAGAGCATGCTACAGGGACACTGCTACATCGATGTTCATAGCAGCACAATTCACAATAGCAAGACTGTGGAACCAACCTAGATGCCCTTCAACAGATGAATGGATAAAAAAAATGTGGCATTTATACACAATGGAGTATTACTCTGCATTAAAAAATGACAAAATCATAGAATTTACAGGGAAATGGATGGCATTAGAGCAGATTATGCTAAGTGAAGCTAGCCAATCCCTAAAAAACAAATGCCAAATGTCTTCTTTGATATAAGGAGAGTAACTAAGAACAGAGTAGGGTTGAAGAGCATGAGAAGAAGATTAACATTAAACAGGGATGAGAGGTGGGAGGGAAAGGGAGAGAGAAGGGAAATTGCATGGAAATGGAAGGAGACCCTCAGAGTTATACAAAAGTACATACAAGAGGAAGTGAGGGGAAAGGGAAAAATAATACAAGGGGGACAAATGAATGTCAGTAGAGGGGGCAGAGAGAGAAGAGGGGAGGGGAGGGGAGGGGAGGGGAATAGTAGAGGATAGGAAAGGCAGCAGAACACAACAGACACTAGTATGGCAATATGTAAATCAATGGATGTGTAACTGATGTGATTCTGCAATCTGTATATGGGGTAAAAATGGGAGCTCATAACCCACTTGAATCAAAGTGTGAAATATGATATATCAAGAACTATGTAATGTTTTGAATAGCCAACAATAAAAAATTTTAAAAAAAAGAAAGAAAATGGAATTCAACAAAGTTTCCTTCATTAAGCCTGTGTAGTATGGAATGTGTATGTGTATTTTTTTGCAGTGCTAGAGATTGAATCTAGAGCTCACATATGCTAAACAAATACACTACCACTAAGCTACATACCCAACCCTATATGTGTATATATTGCATTTGTCAGTAAATGGATAGAGTTGGAGAATATCATGCGAAATAAGCCAATCTCACAAAACTAAAGGCCAAATGTTTTCTCTAATATGTGGATGCTAATTCACAATAAGGCAAGGTGGGCACTAGAGAAGAATAGCGTTACCTTAGATTAGGTAGAGGGCAGTGATAGGAGAGGAGGGGATGGGATGTGGGGATAGAAAAGATAGTATAAATAAACAGACATTATTACTGTATGTGTATATGTGACTATACGACCAACATGATTCTGCAACATGTACACTCAGAAAAATGAGAAGTTATATCCAAGTATGTATGATATATCAAAGTGCATAAATTCATTCTACTGTCATGTGTAACTGATTAAAACAAATTTAAAAATTAAGTTAAAAAAAAAGAAAAAAACATACTAAGAAAATATATGCCCCACAATTCTTTCAAAACCTTTGGACTAATTTAACATGCTTGCCTATATAAAAAGTGATTGTGTTCAAAATTCTTAGAGCCTAAAAACCTCAAAATTTCATTGAGTACAAAACACAGGTCAGACAAAATACACAAAACAAATCTTATGCAAGTAAGTCTATGGGATTTTCATGTATTTCCTGAAGATAGTATACACCTTTCAATTCCTTATATAACAACCAAAAAGAAAAAAAAATGAATCTAAATTAACAAAGTGACACTCTCTGCTGTTTTTGTCTTAATGATAGAAAACAAGAAGGGAATGATTCATTCCTTGGATGTTTAAATCATCCAAAAGATCCTGTTCTCATGGTACACTGTGACTCCAGTAAAGATGTATCCTTAGATTCAAGTGGTGTTTTGCTAATTTCCCTAGGTCCTTTGCTTTCTGATTTTTGTTTTATTTTCTTCCCTGACATTTCCTCGGCACTTTCTCCTGCTCCATCTCCCTCTTTTTCTGCCTCTCCTTCTCCCTCTCCCTCTGTCTGTGTCTCTGTCCCCCTCCCTTTCTTTTCCTTTCCCTCTCTTCTAATTAGGCCACATCTTTCTTCCTATCATTCTTGCCCTAAATATACTTGCTAAGTCCATCGCTGCTACTGCCTCTTTTCCACGTTATCTTTTTTTAGGCACAATGCCAGTGCCATTTTTCTTGTGATTTGTGAAAGTCTTTCTTTCCTGTCCCTGCCCAGGCCTCCTACCCCCTGCCTAAGCTTTTCCTTTTTCCTCTATTATCTAGTACGCTCTCTGTTATATTTCTAGCCCTTAAAGTTCACAGAGCTCACGAGAAAAGAAAACTACAGCTATGGTGAAACAACAGAGGTTTGTCCAAAAACTACCCTTGGTTATTTGGATCTAGTTTCCTATGTTGTTTCTAAACAACAGCTTAATTGCTCAGATGTGAGGGGGGAAAGAAATTCGAAAATCAAGTAAAAGCCCTGGAGAAAGCACTAGTAATCTGTTTCTTCTTAAGTCTTAGGGCCACTCAATTGCCCCATGCCTGCATTCATATGATAAAACAAGACATATTTACATTTTCCCTTTTGCTTACTGGGCAGTTGAATAAAACTATTTCTGTTCACCCAATTACCATTAACTCTTAGTAGCAATATGGGGCAAAACATATGCCATCTTAAACAGCTAGTACTAAGTATAAGGAAAATACATTTAATTTGAAATTAATGGGATGTCCACAGTCTTCTTCAAAACACTGAGAAAAGTAATGAAGTTCCTGATGCCTGAACTCCTAGTGACACGTGCAGAATCTTATGGGCTAAAGAAACTCCTAGTGGACAATAATAGCCAGTTTAAGTTTTTACCTTTGACGCAATTCTGTGCTTAGATATGTATTGATTTGAAAGTCTTTAATTATACCACTGTTATTTTGTATTTTGTTTTTCTATAACATCCTTTTGTGTTCTTTTTATGGCTGGATTAGCTACCTAAAAACATTTTCCTTACTCTGTAAGCACAAGGTACCAGGTGAATTTGCCTCACTACTGATCAGAATTTTTATTTTCCTTTCACAGATGAACAGGTTTTTTACATGCTTTGAAAAAAGAATAAATATATTTAAAGTCTTAATAGGGAAATTGATCATTACAAACATAATTGGATCCCTTGCCTTTCTCATTTTTTTACTCTACATGCATCTGCAGTAGTCTATTCACCTGCTGACCCACAGAGAAAACAAAAATCTTTCTAATTATAACTGGATACATTTTTAAAAATTCTATATTTGCAAAATCAAAATAACCAAAAATGATAGCACTGGGAATGCCAGATTAAGTTCTCTGTATGCTATAACCAGAAGTTATCAGTGCAGACACAGTAAATTGAGCTGAACTTATAAAAAAATCTTTTTACACAACCACACCTGAATTAGCCTTATGGGAAAGAAGGGAAGCAGAAAATACATGGATGCTGAATAGATCATTAGGAAATTAAAGATGAACAGAATAGACAATAAAAAAGAAAAAAACAAAAAGCAGAAGTACAGCTATTCAATTAACACTGATGTACAACTGCAGTTATATCTATAGTATAGATAGAAATTCATACTCTAAGAATCTTCTAAAGAGAAATACTGCTGTGATAAGAGAAAAGGGAGCATTAACACTGACCAGCTTTTGAACAGTTACATTTTGCCCTATGAAGTTCTATGAAAATTGCACTGTACCAGTAATATTTAATTGTAGCATAAAAATTAAACACCATTTACTTGATATAAAATAGGGATAGTATGTAAATTAAGTAAGTTTCAATTCATGTCTTCTTACTCACATCTGTTGGCAGTTTAAATAGTTTTAGTGTCATTAATTGTTATAAAAGTGCAAGATTTGCTGTATGCTTGCCACTTAGGACCAAAGGCACAAAAGTCTAATTGAACTAAGTAATTAGTAATTTGTCATTTCCTATTGTCAGCAATTACTTTCCATTAGAAATCCTCACTGAAAATTCTAATTTGAAGTGAGGTTTGCATTTTATTGCTGTCCATCCAAATTAGTTTAAAATTGACAGCTACATTTTCATTTAAAAATGTAAAGATATTAAATATTCTTGAGAAAGTGGAGCATACTCAGCTCCACAGAAATGCACATGCACGTGTATGAGCGCGCGCGCACACACACACACACACACACACACACACTGAGCCAACACCAAAGGAGGTGCTTTTATTTCCCCAAAAGGGAGCTGCAGTGGAAATATCACATCATTGTTGCTTCTATAACACTCCAGGCTTCTGGTTTTTAAATTTACACACAGACCCCTGCCGTGGTGCTCTCACCTGCACACAGACAGACAAGGAAACAGCACACTATTAGACTTCTTTCTGGAGTTTCAGCTCCCCTGGGATATATGGATGTTGGACGGTTTTCCATTTGTTCTTTCTTCATGCTTCACTAGCCAATCAACACTCCCTTTCCTAAGTTTTGAGCACCATATAAAGCAAAGGGGAAACTTTTATCAGCCCTGAAAAATAATACTAAGGAGGCAACTTATAATTAGCATGTGTCCACTGATGTACTTTAAATTAAGGGCAATTCAGTGAGTCAAGGTTATGCTTCGTTTCTTTTATAAATGTTGCAGACCTGTATATTTTCACTAGATATTCTTCCTCTATTAAAGCATAACATATGTTTCCTTTAAAGTGCAGCCAGATTTCTTAAACAAAGACTAGCTTTTCAATAGTCAAAATTTGAAATTTAGAAATGAATTTTGCATATTTCTCTCTGCCCCATAGTTAAAATCCCAAAGTGTACAGCAGATCTTTAACCAAAAGCCTTGAGTTAATATGTACATACACAAAGGCCCAGTATCTTAGGTGAGACAAACAAAAATTATTTGGGGAAAAGTATATTAATATATTTATTATGATAAAGCTGTCAATGTTCATAAAGAACAGATTTGATTTATTAACCTAGAGTTGGGATTGCATTAGAGGGCAAAAGACAATGAAATTTTACAATTATGTCTCTAATAATTCAATAACTAATAAGACTGGTATTGAATGCATCTCTGTATTAATTTAAATGATAAGGTTACTAATTTCTTTTTCCCTAAATTATGTACATGTTAAAATTGACTTTCAACACTGGAAATGATAATGAATTTCTCTTATTTTTAAAAATGACACTCTAATCATTAATCTTAATTCATATACTTTCACAGAACAAATTTTCTACAGTTACTCATTTGGTAACTAACTAGATATATCACACATCTGTAACACTTAAGTGAACATTAATTAGTGCTAATTTACAATCAAATTCCAATGGAGAAGCAAATTATTAAGCTTTCTGGAACATCAAAAGTCTTCATGACTATTATTATGAAGAATGCCAGAACAACTTAATTATTTCTGCTTATAAATAATGTTTCCCACAAATCTTCAAAATGCATAGAATACTCTAGAAAGAAAAGGATGCTAGTCTCATTGTAATTTGGTTTTATGTAGTAATAATCCAGTTTACTTCAGTAACTGTCTTTTTTTTTTCTTTTTTTCATTGCAGTAGAGAAAAAATTACCTGAAAATCCAACAGAGAATTTTTACATTGGGCTTATTATTAGAGATGTTTTGAAATAGATTTAAGAAATTTTACTATACTTCTGTAAGATTTCACTACATGAATCTGATATTGCGCATAATATTCCACTATATATGAACCAAATATTAAATTATACATTTTCTTCCTCCCATGATTCATATTTTACATATTTCTAAAACAGTATGCTTACATAAGCCGCAGACACAAACTCCTATTCAGCTCATTCTAAAATTGTGTATAATTGCCAATAAGGCACTGAAGAGGAGAGAGAATTAAATTAAAAGTTCAATAAACACTGATCAATATGCTTGTAAATACCAAGTCCATAAAATGATCTTCCCTTTAAGTGTAGTTATGCCACAGGTACATGTTCCGTATTTTGGAAGTTGACTGATCATTTTTAAATCTAGTTAAATCTGTCTCTAATAGAAACATGCCAGAAATCTAGGAAGTCTGCCAGAGAGGATTTATTAAAAAAAGAAGAAAGAAAAAGCAAACACCAGTGTGGATACTCAAACTGTCACTGCCTCCTGGTTTAGCATTAGCTCACAATCAGCTGAATAAAGAAGTCATCTCTGTCTAAGATGTAAATAAATCACAAGCCTCAGTTACTTTACCACTAGCTGTTTGTCATTCAGGAAAATAATGGTTAATCAATGTCTAATCAATGAAGATGTGTAACATATTAGTTTGCAGTCCTTCATCATCCTATTTTCTTGAATTGCCTGGGGGTTTGTGTTCAGTACTTACAGAATCGATTACAATTGAGAGTGATCATTCTGCTCATGTTGAGAGCTGTCAGCTGTGCTTTCCACGAGGCCGCTTTACTCTTGTTTCATATGAGATGCTAATATTTAGCTGCATCTGACAAACTAGGTTCCACAGTGGAACATTTTATGAGAAGTGCTTAAGTAACTAATTGTATCACTACATGTCACTTGATGAAACTAAACTTTTCCTGACTTCACAATAATCATAAGCATTACTGGCTTGCTGTGGAAAATTAAAGGGAAATAGCTGCCTGCTTGAGTCTGATCATGCCTGCAGGGAAGGTCTAAGAAAGGCAACTACCACTGACGCCTTTATAAATAACCACGGGAGGTCGGGGGAAGGGAGGGGATTCTTCAATTTTCATATAAAACAATATTTTTCAACATAAGCATGGTGTATACTCATGTGCAAGCATACTAGCATGCTCACAGTGTCTCACAAACACTAGGGGAAAGGTGGACCGCAGTCTCTAGACACATTTGTTTTAAGAAACAACCTTTTGTGGCTGTGTGCCTTTAAATTGCAATGAAAACGTTAATTGCCTGACAAGACCGTTTTCCTTACCATTAACAACAATGTATCACCAACCTATATCTCCAGAAGAGAGGGAAAGTACTGAAAAGGGTAGAGGAGGAGGAGAATCTTGATTTCAATAACAAATAATTGTTCAGTGTGGAGTTCTCAGCTTGAATTACTGTTTTTGTGATTTATTTTGGAAGTTATGCAAAAGAGAATCACAGAGCCCAATGTCAAAAACTAATAATAATATAGTATTTCATTCGAAACACTTTTGGATCTTGATAGTATTGATTTAAAAGAACAAGTTTAGTTTTCTCCTAGTTAGTATCAATTCCAAGAGCACCCTCTAGCGCCCATAGATTTGAAGCATCCTGTAGAAAGTGGGAAAAAGTCATTTGTACGCAGTTCAAGCTCATTGACACTTGCTTTATGGCCAATATTAAGAAACTTTAAAAAGCTTATCTATCATCACAAGTGACCTAAAAAGTGCTCTTAAACTTAAAAATGTTTTAATATAATTCTGTGATCAAGCATACTGGAGAAATTTTAAATGATTCAAGATTTTTTTTTTAAGTTCTAATAGTGCATTAACACTATTAGGGTATTACTTTAGTTATACATTGTCAAGTTTTATGGATATTTCGGGATATATTTTAATTGTTTAAATTGCTTGAAGAACTGAGCAAAGCTTAACTAATGACAACACCTTAAAGATAAAGGTTATTTCACACTTGATGCCAAAATGTACAATGAAACATTGAATTTACATTGTTTCCAGGAACAGTGGGAAAAGAACTTTATCTTTGATTCACAATTTTTAATGAATCTGATATGCTAGAATAAGAAAAAATTATAAAGGTGAGTAAAAACGGAGACCATCAAATTATTAAATCAATAAGTTTTTCTTGTTTTAACTCCCTCCATTTCACAAATAAATCCCATTATAGGCTTGAGTACATCAGACTAAAATGGTCCCCCTGGAGAAAAATTAAAGGAGATGTACACAATACTAGGTATGGAGGCATTTTGAAATAGAATTTCATTGTCCAAAAGTACAGATGCAGGGAAGATGTATATTCAATATTAAAGGATGTATATGCATTTCTGAGTTGATGGGCTAATTGTGTAAAAAATGAAGGAATAAGAAATCATGAATTTATAATAATATTTTTATGCAGGAACATACTGTATTCAGATTTAAAAAAGCAATTTAGCTAACCTGATCTAAAAAACAATAGAAATCTCAGCTTTTAACTGAATCAAAAGTGTCAAACCAAGATAGTTTTGTGCTTGGAGAGAAAATAAGGAAAGACTGAGGATAAAATTGCTGGAGGTACCCAATTCTACAGAGATTTCCAATCCACAAAAATGCTAGAATTTCATCAAAATATACTGGATGGTGTTTTCCTCCTTTATACCCCAATTTCTTAAGGAGAAATAGTTCATACATTTATATCCTGAGGAGTTTCAGCAAATTTCACCAGATTATTTCTAATACATATTTCTAGTAACAATTAGAGTATTTCAAATGATAAGAAAACATTATGCACTTATAAAGGATCAGTGTCCAGGAGAGGCATAAATGCAAGTGCTAGCTCATGTAGAATAAGATCCTGATCAAGAAAATACTTTTGGTCAACATTTCCTAGAAGTTTCTTTTTTTTAATTTCCATCACTCACATTACTCAGACTGTGGAAAAGGCTGTTAGCTGGATGTCTTATAAGTTGGGCTCACCTATCTGTGCGCAAATATTTATAGTCTTCTTAAATGACACTTTTACCATCTGTGGTACCGAAATCAAGCACATATTCTAAAAAAGGCAAACCAACAAAGAGGTATGTAAAAGATCTTCATCTACCTCTGCACGGCGACCAGGGCGCAGGTGAGCTCGCCCCACGAACATTTGTACTTTGATATGACAGCTGTGATAATGATGAAAAGTTAATGGATTTTTATCGACATCAACCTGATGATCATAGACTTTGTTATTTTTATTATTTTTAAGGAGATTGGTGCTGCATGAATATGAAGGCATATATTCACAGAATTTCTTAGATTTATAGGTACAGGCGCTACAAAGCCTTCTCTCTCCTCTCTGAGGTAGATAAATTGAGTTCCATGCAGTTTACTATGTAGGGGTCTTTCAAATGAGACCACAAAATCTCAAATCCTTCCTCTCCTGTGTGGACATTAAAGATCCGATAGCAGTTTTCATAAGAGTAGGGGCTTGTCACCATGCCACTGTGCAAATTCCTAGGACCTACCTTAAAGTTCAACAGCTAGCTTCTCTCCACAGGATATTAGTGTATTAGATACCCTGAAAAGTTCAGTATATTTACTCAATTTATTAAAAATGTTCTCCTAATGATTCTGAAATATCTTTTTCCAAAGCAAAAAAAAAAAAAAAGAACCAAAGGTCTCCTTAGGTAAAGTGACAGTAATGTTTGTTACATGAAATCAAACTTCCTTCCAAAATATTTGATTAGTCTCTTTTGAACACAAATGCCTATGGTATTAATTTTATTAAAAAAAATAAAAACAACCAGTATGTAATAAAAAAATCTTATAATCCATGATCCATGCTTTCTGATACAGGTAATGTAAAATAAATGATATAATCTACAAAACAATGACAAATGAAAGACTTGGAAAAGGTTATGGTTTGACAAGGTAACATTTTTGAAATCTGGACACCAATCAAATTGATGTAGCTATTGGTGATGCAACACTCTCTGACACTAAAGTCTTTACCACTGTCCAAAACATATAGAAGAGCCCATTGTGATTGCTTAATGTCAGCTTTTGTTCATAAGCTCTTTCATAAAACTGAAACCAGGAAAATGATTTAAAGCAGTTCAATTTGTCTATTTACCTTAATCTTTAACTATTCCCATATGTCTGGCTACATGATGTATGACTCTTCATAAACCAATTTTTCAAAGATATACACGACAGAAAAAAGTCAGGCTCCTAACCTTTTATGTGCTGAACTTTTATAGAGCTCTGGAAAACAAAATGCTTTTAGGTTTCAGAAAAGGGGAACAAAAATGAAGAAAGGTTATTTTCTTTTCCATTCTTTTTAGTAAATATTTGCATCAGTGAAGATAGAGCATGCACTAATTTCTAGGCATATGAAAAGTCCTTTCAGAGGTTCCTCCCAAACATCATGATAAAGGTTTTTGCTTAGAAATATATAAAGTTATTTTTTAAAAATGAAGATTCATAAATTCACATCATTGAGCTCCCACAGATTCTACAGTTGAGGAAGGAATATTGTGCTAGGTATAATACCACTCAGCACGGATATGTAAAGAATAAGAAATGAAGATCAGTGATTCCTTGACATGAGGAGTCTGAATATTTAGAATATTTAGCTTCAATCACAGAAAAAAAACAGTACTCAGAAAATTTATTCAAATATTTATATTTGAAATAGAAAGTTCTATGTTTTTAATCACAAGATCATTAAACCAAGTTTCAAATACATTAGAAGATGGAAATAAAAGAAAATTATATCTCTTTGTCCATTCAAGTAGCCAATATTTACAGGGCACCTATTATGTGCTTGGAGATAGAAAAACAACTATGAGCAAGGCAAAGTCACAACTTTGTCCTCTTGGAACCTATGTAGTTTCAAACTAAAAACCCAGCTTCAGGACCATTACTATCAGGTTATGATTGCGAGCCAGTCTAGAAGTGAAATTTTTCTAGCACCCTTAGTCCTTAAAGCCTCTTGAGCTCAGTTCTTATGCAAATTTTCTTTCTACACCCTGTGTTATTTTCAAGGTACCTATAATTCCCCAGCTGGTTCGCTTAAATTAGAAAATGTAGTCTTCTCTCATAGAAAGGCACAAAACCTTAGAATCTTTACAATGAATAGAAAGAGAGAGTTAGCATTTGTTCCCCATCTAATGATCCCACTTCCAGGCACTTTGCATATGTTCCACACAGACATGTTCACAATATGCAAGCATTAACATTTTTCACTGCAAACATTCACATCTTTCATAAGCAGATTAAATCAACTAAGTTGTTTTATAGAATAGTATAGTCTTTATCTTAACATTGAAGAAAGTCCAATAGAACAACCAATTAATCTTTAAAATTAATTCAGTGTGGATTAATTAACTGTGTAAAACCACTATTTCTACACTTAGTTAGATAGACAGCATTTTCTTATGCAGATTTTGTGAAGATCTTAATAAATTATTAAATAATAAATCATGAGATTTAATACAACTTCCCAAAAGTAGTAGCTTATATCTTTAAAAAGTAAGCATGTCAACCAATATGGAAAAAAAATTAACATTCACATTATCATCAAGTATTATTTAAATATAAAAAACAAATTGCATCAAAATATCAACCAGATGCTGTGCAAAGCTTATCAGAGCATGTTATTCTCAACATCACAGTATATCATCTTTGTTTATATATTCGTCCATATAATTTGACCAAATTAGCATAAATATCAAACTTAAATTTTAGAATCAGCTTCTAACATTCAATGAATTTGTCTCATGTATACATCTATCTATGAAACATTGAAAGTATCTTTATACATATGTATGTATAATATTTACTATAGTATGTTTAAGTATACTTGTAGTCCTTAAAATACCAATGAAACTACCCTTAAAATTTTGAAAATTAGAAACCTAAAATATGCAAATTAGGTGCTAGAATTTATCTAATCAGGTGCCATATAAATGCACATCTTTTAATGCATTAAAACTGTGAATAAAAAAACTCTGTGAATGAGGAAGACAAGAAATTTTTATATTGCCACACTAAGAATATTCCATTTTGTGTTATTTTTTTCTGTTGGTAGGAAATCTAATTTCTAATCTCATTCCAATTTTAGGCTAGCAAAGTTGTCATCTTCAAGCAATCTGGAATAACTAAACAAATAAAACCACCTAATAATTAAAGAGTATAAAGTTGATATGTGCTTAGATGAAAATATACTGGCAATTCTCATAATGTAGTAGGAAGAAAACATACTTGTGTGACATTTGGTAAATGGCTTTAATCTGTTTACTTAGAAATCTTGCCACTTAACTTGCTCTTAATCCAATAATACAATAAGGAAAAAAACAATGTAATAGAAATAAGACAGACATCACAAAGTGTGTATTTATAGATGGTTATTTGTTGTTCATTAATCAGATTTTAGAAGAGTGAAGTAGATGAGCATTTAACTATACATACACAATAGAAATATTATGCAACTTTAAATATTATAAATTATTTTTTAAATACAGTAATTTTAAATGAATTTAACCTCCAACAAACATGTTAGATTTTGCTGTTTAACTCATTTGAACTAATACATTAAAAATTCTTTCACACACACACAAAAATCTTATTTAAAAATAGATTTTTTAAAAATTCCTGGCTTTTTTTAATGGCTCTTTTTAAAACTTCAAGTATGCTTGAGAAACTGACTGTGGATCATGTATACAATGTAGGGTCAATGCTGTATTGAATTTCTAGACCATTTTCAGACTACCTTCTGGCAATGGAAGCATTTTGACCACTGACACTCCCTATGGGTATATCTGACTATCCTGGTACAATGCACCATTCCCCATTATTGAATCTACAACAAACTGCTGTAGGTTATTCATTGATTGAGTGTTTAAGTATATTCTTTAGGAGCAAATAGAGAACTAATCTGTAAGCAATCACATAAAATAAAAAAATCAGCAGAATCCCTACTTCAAAGATGCTTTGAGCTACAGCACTTAATTATGTGCATTCTTTGATTATATTGTGTCACATCCAATAAAGATATGTAGGAATTCTATTTCTTTATATCACTGGATTCTTCTCAGCACTTCATTTTACCATGCAAGGAAATTAAGACAGCACCTGCCAAACCAACCCTAACCAGTTAAAGCGCCCCCATTCGTTTTTTAAACTCATGTTTTGGGGCCTGGATCAATCATAATACTCACCAGAATGTTTATTTAACCAACAAAGATGCCAACAGTGATTCTATATTTTCTAATACACATAAAACTATCAGGAAATACCTGTATGTGCATGAATCTGCATTCATCCTAACTACATGGTATTTCAAGAATAAGATTAAGGGCCTCTTGCACAGTATTCTTAAACAATGCAGAGCCTGAGCGAGCATGTGGTGGCATGTGTGAGAGAGCAGACAGCTCTGCATCCCTTCACAAGGTCCTTCTGTCAGTGTGTATTTAGGACAGCTTTCTAACATGAAATCCGCTCAGCTGCAGTGTCGATTTCAGGGGGTTCTGAGAAAGAGAGAGCGAGAGGCAGAATTCTTTAGCTCCTTAAAATGCATTTTCCTCTTTTCTGAAAACTGAAATGTGTTTCTGATTCTCAAATAGTGACTTTGTGAGCATATATCTGCTGTACCAAACAGATTTCTTTTTCTTTGAATCAGGTTGGTAGGCTTTGAATATTGTAACACATAAGCATTTAGAAATGTTTCAGAGGAGAATAAAATCTTTAAAAGATCTGTGCTTTCAAAAAATAATATAGAAACATGTTTACCACAACACCTGCATTTTAAAGGAAGTAGGAAGAAAGTGCAGTGGAAATATTTTTGCAATCATATATTATTCAAATTTTTTTATTTTATTCTTTTGTAAAGCATACTTTTATTTGGTTAGGTCCTATGTAGGTTCTCAATGAAGCCCCCTTTTGTGTAACAAGGAACAAAAGAGGACAGAATGAGACAGTGTTAATATCAATAAACATTAAAAGCCACAATTTTGTCTAAATTCTTTTTCTAGAATGCAACCAAAGCACTTTTTGAATGTTGATACTTTTTTATTTACTTCATTATTTTCAATATAATAGTAGCATAGGAGGCATGTGAAGAAAGCTATTCATTTGTTGCCTTTATAATACAAAGTTCAGAAAAATGTAGAGCTCATTCTAACTAATGAAATGCTTTGGTATTTTTAGAGATTACTAAATATGGAGGTAATTTATTGTTAATGAAAGCTTTCAGTAATATTGTTTTTCAAGTGAAAAATAACCAGGGAATAAAAAACAATTTTAAAATACAAGCAAACAACAGAAAGAAAGAAATAAGAAAAACACCATGGTTGATGTCACATTACAACTCACCTCTGATAGAGTTTATAGAGTTCTTTAAGTGTAGCAATTAATGCTCCAGGTCAATTACTCTACATGATTTTGCTGTGGGGACCTATATGTGTAAGAGAATGCGTACCATTCACAAAGGACATTGCACTATGGCACAAGACAACAGAAATGGAAGAAAGTTGCTTATAAAATAGTAAAGAAAATATGCTAGCTTAAAAACAAAATACACTGATGATATGGAATGTTAGTAAAAATGATGTATGTTCTTCTCTCAAGATGCTTTTCTTACATTCTCATAATTTTAAAAGTCATTGAAATAAAGTGGGAGGAAATGGCATGCAAATATTTTTTGCAATCCTTTTACAGTATCATGCAAATTTTTATTCCTTGGTAAATTATGCTTTGGTTGGTTAGGTTTTGTAAGGACACTGAGAGTACTTTCCATCTTGAGGTCAAGCTATTACTTTTATATATATAATAATTTTATTGTATGGAATTTATTAACTCTATCTTTTTTATTCTGTAAAATACATATATTTAACTAAGGTATTCACTCAGAAGGGCATTGGGGAACTCTCCAATAATTTTTAATAGAATCATTTTGATTCTTTCAAGGAAGGGCTTTTCCTCAATTTAAGAAAGATTCTTGCTTAAAAGGTAGACTGCTAAAGGTTAACATACATGTAGATATGCCACGTCAAACACAATTTTTAAAGTTGCAGCCACCAATGACTCTCAGCTACCATTGTCCTACTGGCATTTTTGGTTAACAATGTTTATTCCCTTATTAGATTGGATTATTATATGTTATATGTAACAGTCCTTATAAATGATGAAGCTTTGAAAGATTTGAACTGTATTTCATTCAAAGTTTAATTCAGAGAGGAACATGTAGCAAATGTGTAATCAGTATTTATGGAAGGACAGAATGAGACAGAAAGAGAAATGTAGGTGTTAATGAAGGAGGGACAGACTTGAATAAGAAACCTGAATAACAGGAAAATCCCAAAGATAAAGAATGGTATAAAATATGTAGCAGGACTAAGTTAAACAGCTTTTGCTATCACACATGGGATAGCATTAAGTCACAGACATAAATATGGTCAAAAGCTGACAATTTATCTATTATTAAGAATTTCATAAACAGTAGAGCATGTGCTTTAGCATCAAGGCCCTGGATTCCAGCATCCGCACAGACACTCACATGACAACAGATAAAAGACTTTCAATGTGGAGTTTTTTATGATATAAAGTAAGCTTATTTCATCATAATTTCTCAAGAATGCATTTTATGATAGTGGATTTATGCTTTTCTTTCAAATAAAGAGATTGCATCCAACCCATCACTATCTAGTTTCTCAACCATATTGATATAACTGATTTTCTCTTCATGTAGACTCATAAGAACATCTGTGAATCATAATGCCACTCTCCCCCCTTGGAAACCACTGTACAACAGCAGCAGGCAGCAGCACACCTGGGCTCCAAGTCCTGTCACATGGAAAGACTATGCTAGCAAGAACCTTCGACCTCAGGTCTAACAGGTTTGTAGTTGCAAACATCACCAGTTTCTGCTACCAGGGTCACCAGCACAGAAGCAATTGTCACATAGGTACTGTATGAAAATGAATATTGTCTTCCTGGTGTATTCATTTTTTTGAATTACTAAATATAAGCAGGGCCTTTATAAAGTATTTTTGAAATTTTGACACTCAAATTTCATTCAATCGTAATTTAAAGTTCTATATGCTACAGTTTTCTGCCGGGCATGGTGGTGCACGCCTATAATCCCAGAGGCTGGGAAGGCTGAAGCAGGAGGGTCACGAGTTCAAAGCCAGCCTCAGCAAAAGCAAGGCTCTAAGCACTACTCAGTGAAACCCTGTCTCTAAACAAAATCAAAATAGGCTGTGCATGTGGCTTAGTGGTTGAGTGCCCCTGAGTTCAATCCCTGGTACCCTACCCGCCCCCCAAAAAGTTCTATATGCTACAGTTTTCTGACAAAGAGTAATATATTTTCATCTCAAAGCTAATATGGATTCCAACTCTACCACAAGATATGGTTTATGCTTTGGTCTAGAACAGGCATCTTTCATTTGGCATAGGGTCTGAATGCATTGTTTAAAACTGCTTAATATATTTCCCTTGAGATTGAAAAGCTAACAAAAATTAATTCCAGTGTCCTAATATATAGTCAATGCATTTTTATTATAAATAGTAAGAAAATACTTCAAATTATAAAATAAGTTAAAGGCCTGGGAAACAATAATAAGATAACTCTATAAACCCAGAGAAGACACATAAAATGCTTAATTCTATAGGAGCAGAGTGGAGTCTAATTATTTGGAAAGAGGAGAGGAGTATGCTTAATTTCTTTTGAGTCTTCCCAGTTTTACTAATTTTTAGATACTTTGGATAATTTTTAATAAAAATCGTTCTTTAGCTCAATTATATCTGACTTGAAAGAAGTGTGTATATACTTTCTACTTCCGTAACAGAGCCTAATTCTCTATATATACAATATATCTTGCTGAATTTGTTGCATTTATTTGAATTGAATGAGGGATTGGGTCACTTTCATCTGGTTTACAAATGATGAGAATGCATGCTGAAAATAGTGAACAAGATTTTGAGAATTTGTTTGTGAAAAGAGAGAGGTTAAAAGGAAATTATTAGTCAGATAAGCTTTAAGCTGAGCTGAGAGAACCTCACTAAAAGATTTCATGAAGGTTTATTTGGTATTGACATATACATGTGTTTCCCTCCCAGCTGGAATGACTCCAAAAGGGCTGTCATGGTTGGTTGAGTAAATAATACATGCTTTAAAAACAATTATAAATCTGTATTCACCTGATGGACTTTGTATTCATTCCAGTCAATTGGGCATATAATACTCATTTAAAAAATAAGTACATATAATGCATTAAAAACTGCTTAAACGCCCATTTAACCGGAGGGGCCAAAACAGCTCTAAAATGGAGCATGTGATTAACACTAATGGAAGTTATGCATATGTAATGAAAGGAGAACCCCAAACCCTTTTAAAGAGGACTATGACAGGAGAATGACAGCTGGGAAACATGAAGATTTAAGACTACTATTGTTTCTAAAGTAGTCTCTGCCCTTGTAGCAACCAGTAACTCCCAGAGTGGTGAGTCTTGGGGTCCAAGGCAATAAATGTACTGATATTTAAAATAAAGCATTGCTAAAGGGAAGAGCATAACAGCCTGATGATAAATAATTCAGCAATGTAATTGGATTGCATCTCTGTACTTAAACAGCTATTTACTTATGACGGTTCCTGTCCTGCTTAGAGGTCTTACCCAAGACTCCTTCTTTATAATGTTAAACACAAGAGACACTCATACCATACTGCATTTTAAGTTGTTAATGAGCCTAATTTGAAAATAATCTCACAATATTTTAGATTAACAACATTTTCTTTTTAAAGAGGGTGAAAGGCATATGCAACAGTTGGCCTAAAACACATAATAATTCTGGCTCATTTCTCTTTTGGTTGGAGTTTTAAGAGAGTATTTCCCAAATGGCTACATAGATGGTGGAAATTCAGAAGCAATTATGAATCTACCTATTGACCAAAAATTTTCTCCATTAGCCTGAAAAACATGTTTGACATTATCAACATGGGTGCTTTTTAGGGGGTACGGGTTGGTTAGGATGTCC
The DNA here is from genome assembly GCF_021218885.2 of Marmota monax. Lineage (NCBI taxonomy): Eukaryota > Metazoa > Chordata > Mammalia > Rodentia > Sciuridae > Marmota > Marmota monax. Next base: position 5,429,057 of record NW_026693811.1, read on the forward strand.
ACTGTTGAAATGCAAATATATTACCTAGACACTATATATATTGACTCATAAATACTCTTCAGTCCATCAATTCAATTTTCAGACAAACCATCCATTACCTAAGAAAACAGAGTGGTCTTGTCTGAGTGTGGGACACAGGAGCAAGTGGCCTGATGCAGAAAAAGGCCTAAGGAATAAATATACAGTGTACTCGAAGGTTATGCAAAAAGGCTATGAACAATCAATGGGCAGAATGAATGCTGAGACAGTCTCAAGAAAACCTCAAAATAGACTTTCATATTCTCATCCATTACCTTGCTGATCACTTTCAAAATTATATCACAATATCAGATTACGTATAGGGAGAAACAAATTTGGATTTCAAAGTGATATCACATTGGTAACTACTTGAATTCCACCCCAGTCCCAGGCTCTTTTCTATTTCAAATACTAACAACAGCGGTTTGAATGTTGCTACAATGCATGCATCTGGAGGACAGAGACATTTGTGTGTATGGTATCTAGGCAGTATTATTGATACAAAGAAAAGCACCTGGAATATAGGAGGTTCATAACAAATATTTGTAAATGAATGAACTGAATGAACAAGAGTAAGTATGGTAAGCCTTTCAGAAGCATAGGATCAGAAATTAATATCAAAGTCAAATGATAATGATAAGTTGGCTTCTCACTTAATTTTGTCTTCTAAGATATAATAAAGATAGCTTCAGCTCTAATAGATGCTTTGAATGAGTAATAGCTTTGACATAGAAAAAAGGAAACACAAAGTAGAAAATAAGAAAACTTGCTGCCTTCAAGAGGAGAATGGAGAAGAGCAAAATAAATAAACAAAACCTCAAAGAATGTCTTAACAAAGAATGCCATTAACAGGAGAAGATGGAAATGAAGATCTAAAAACCAAAGTCCCATCAATATCCCTGAATCTAGTTCTGGTCTCTGCAAAGACTGGCTTGTTATGAATACTTCTTTTATATTCCCATGAGATAAATGCTGCCTTCCGAACTCCCAGTATAGCCTCACAATAAATTCCTATAACCTGAGCCTAGCAAACTCAAGGTCCCAGTCCTCTGAGAGACACAAAATTCTGGGTGCTGTGCAAAGGGCAGAAGGCCGTCCTTCCCAACTCTGTTTTCCTTTATTACCCAGGGACAGTCTATGCTGAAGCATTCGACCACTATTGCCTCTCTGTAGTCACCAAATCCTAGTCCCAGAAATGAAATATGAGCTTATGCAACCCTCCAGAGATGCATAAGTGACACCATTTCATTTCTCCTTCTCTTCTGTCCTATGGATATCATTTATTAAACCTTTTCTCTATCAGTGACATAATAAAGCTCTCAAGTGAAAGGAAACAAATACTGGGGGAGTGGGTGATGAAGGGAATACAATGGTCTAAAATAAGAATAGCCTGCTGGATGTGGTGGCACACGCTTGCTTGTAATCTTAGTGACTCTGGAGGCTGAGACAGGAGAATCTCACATTCAAATCAGCCTCCACAATTTAACAAGACCCTAAATAACTTAGTGAAACGTCTCAAAAAATAAAAAGGGCTGGGGATGTGACTCAGTGGTTAAGTGCCCCTGGTGCCCCTGGGTTCAATCCCTGGTACCAAGTGTTAGTAGATTAATTAACTAATTAATTAATTAAAACTTAAAAAAAAGAGTAGCCTTTTACTACCCCTCTATGAAGATTATCCTCATCTTTTATATGTGGAAACTTAGACTAAGTTAAGAGATGAAGTAACTCAACTAAGAATGTTGTGAGCACATTCCATGCCTTGGCACTGGAAGCCCAAATTTCAGCCAAAAAGACATGGTCCTTGCCCTCATGGTGCATACTGAATAGAGAGAAAAGAGCAAGTATGATATTAAATTAAACATGCTACAGAAGTGCCTAAGAGAATTCCTATCTCTGACCTGGGGAGGGTGGTGATGGGAGGTTAGAGAAAGTGTTGATTATCTTGAAATACAAGATGAATTGGCAGGCTGGAGCTGCAGCTCAGTGGTAAGACTGCTTGCCTCACATGTGTGAGGCACTGTGTTCAATCTTTAGCACCACATAAAAATAAATTAAATAAAATATTTTTTTAAAAGATGAATTTGATTTATCCAGTCAAAAAAAGCAATGAAGGTATGTATGCTTGCCTAGCATGCACACCTCTCTGAGTTAATCCCTAGCACTACAAGAAAAATTCAAAAATAAATAAATAAGCAATGAAAAAAGTCCTTGTAGAAGAAACAATATGTACAAAGTCCAGAGATAAGACAAACAATATTATAGGGGTAGAATGTTTCAAAAACAGGTACTAAAGAAATCACTACAGGCCAGATCATTCAGGACCTTGTAGGTTACAAAAAGGAATTTGGAATTGATCTCGGGTTTAGAAAAATATTATTTGGGGAAGATTTCTCTGATTGCAGTATGAAACAAATGAATTTTTAAAAAATACAGTAAAATATTTAGATGGGATTAAATAGATCATCAGTACGGGTATTCTGTCTGACATAATTGCCAATTTCACATGGTTTACTCTTAATGGTTATGCAGCTGTTGTTTCCACTAGAGGGAGAATAGAGAGATCTAGATGATTTCTATTCCTTCAGCAGCTATTTATGAGAAAACAGAAGCTGAAGATTGACTGGATATAGCTAATAGAGGAAAAAAGGCGGCATCAAGAGGAACCATCCCCAGAGGTTTCTAAACAGAGCAACCATATAGATGGTGATGCCAAATTTCTATGCAAGAAAAGATGTGAAAGAGACCAGGAGAAGACTACAAAGAAATGGATTGATCAGAGGAGTTTACTTACTCTAAGAATCCACTATAGGTAGAGTAGAAGAAACGCTTTAAAATGAAAATTCTGATTTAGCAAAATGAGTTGTCAACTCTTTTATATTAAAAAAATAAAACCCTTAAGCTAAATTGTCAATCCCTATCTTTCTATAAGATACGTATCTTTCTCAATCCATAAAATATAGGCTTTTATTTTTGCATAGATTCATAATCTGACCTTCTCCAAGTTGCCAAAGCCTAAGAAATAGCTTCAAGACTATAGATTAACCTTTATAGGCTGTACTTGACATGAATTTTTAAGAGATATAGTGTCTTCAAATAAATGATCCCAACACAAATTTAAGATTCAATCAGCATTAATGGTGGTATTAGAAATGATAACTTCAATTATAAGCATAATGCATTTTCCTTTGGGAGATTAATTAATTTAGAGTAGGTACTTGGAGTTTGCCCTAGCACAGCCATACTTCAAGACTGCTTATGACCAAGGAAAGGCTCTTGTACTAGCTTGATTTGAGCTAATAGAATATGTTTTAAAATATTAATTTTATGTAACTCATTTCCATAAATTTATTTTTCTCCAGTCTTCTGAAAAAAAAGGATTATAAGTTAAAATAAAAACAAGAACTAATTAAAGAAATCTCCAATTTGATCTTCATGTGAATTTTATGTTTATGATTTAAGAAGAAATAGCTATGAAAATGGCATTGTGTTACATAAGAATAAAATAAACAGTTTCCCCTCAGTATTATTTTTCACCATTTCACTTTCTGAAAGAAAAAAGTTATTTTAGGAGGTGTACAACTAAAATCATAAGTAATTTTTAAGGATGTTGAAAGCTATGTTCAAAGTGAGGATCATTACAGCTTTCCTGGAAATGAAAACAAAAATGTCTATGACATCAAAATTATCCAAACTGCAAACTCAAAAGAATTTTCTTCTCTATTTAGAAAAAAAAAAAAATGTGATTAAAAGAAACTGTTGTCAGGGCCATGGTGGGGGTGGGGGAGGATTTGACAAGGTAGACTAGACGGATATACATACATTTCTTTACAGTGTACAATAAAATAAATGGATTAAGTTGGGAATGGTGGCCCATGCCTGAAATCTTGTTGGCTTGGAAGGCTGAGGTAGGAGAATTGTGAGTTCAAAGCCAGCCTCAGCAACAGCAAGGTTTTGAGCAATTTAGTGAGACACTGTCTCTAAATAAAATACAAAAATGGCCCAGGAATGTGGCTCAGTGGTTAAATGCCCCTGGGTTCAATCATTGGTATTTATGAATTAATATAAATTTGGATAATATAAATTTGATAAATTTATATGTTAAATTAACTAGAATTCCTTTAAAGGCTCAAGAATGCTAGAAATTATAGATAACATTTACTAGCAATTTTTATATGCCATATAAAATATGTCAAATGAATTAAGTGCTTTGACACAGATACAATTATTAATCTCAAATAAGAAATAAACAAAACTGGGGTTTGTTACTCATCTGAATTCTCTCAGTTAAGGAACAATAAAGTCAGACTCTTATGCCCATTTGCAAACCTCCAAAACATGAGCTTAACTCCAACATGCTATATATTGACCCTCTTTGAAAATCAAGGGCAACCATTTACCACAATATTTGTATTAGATTAGTGTATTTTATTGACAATATCTAACCAATGAGGGAGGGGTGTCACAAATGCAGGGAAGGGGTAAATATCAAATATTCTTCTGGCTTGATCACTGAGATTATGCCAAGTTCATAATTCATCCATTCAGATTGTGTACCTACTAAATGAAAATTAAACTAAATTATAGAAGGCCACCATTCTACAGAAGTGATATTTTTGGTGGTGTTATTGGTTGTTATGCAAATTCATCATATAATTTTAACCATTTAAGTGAAAAATCCTTCATAAAACTTAACTTTAAAATAGTTAAATAAAATATGCATTAATTCATCCAACACATACTTTCTATACAGTCAAAACACCTTGGTAGGTACTTTGAGAAAAATAAAAGTCAAAGACAGTCTATTCTTTCCATGATACAACAATCTACTTGCATGGCTTATAAAAAAATGCTGTTAAATTTTATATATAATTATTAACATTCAAATAATACAAAACACATGCTTTCAGCATAAAATTCATAAGCGATTTATAAACCAGTACAAAATAATGTAATAAAGTATTCACCTATGAAAGCAGAGAACATGAAATAAAGACTTAGCAATGTGTATAGGCATGACAAAGAAAGAGGATTGGAAGGATGGGTTTTCATCTAGAACATCAAAAAAGTGATTAAAAAATGAATGTCTGAAGAGAAAAGGGAAAGTTTTGGTCAGCTTTTTTGCTGCTGTGACTGAAGGAACTGATAAGCACAATTGTAAAGGGGAAAAGGTTTATTTAGGGGCTCACGGTTTTAGAGGTCTTAGTCCAAAGAAGGCTGGCTCCATTTCTTGGGACTCAAGTTGAGGCTGAACACCATAGTGGAAAAATGTGGTGTAGGGAAGCAGCTTACATGAAGATCAGGAAGCAGAGAGAGATACTCTATGCTCCAAATACAAAATATATACCCTATAACCACGCCCCCAATGAACCACTTCCTCCAGCCACATCCCATCTGCCTCCAGTTATTACTTAGTTAATCCCATTAGGGATTGATCCACTAATCAGGTGAAGGCTATGACCCAATCATTTCTCCGCCAAACCTTCTTACATTGTCTCACACATGAGCTTTTGGGGGACCCTTCACGTCCAAACCATAACAAGGAAGAAGGCATGAAAATTTATATTTGAAACTAATAAACTTATAGAGGAAGTAAGAATGGAAAAGTTGGTGAATAGCAACTGCCACAGGCCTTGAAGATCATATGTTACAGATTTAGATGAAATAAAAACAACTTTGATTTTATTTGGTTCTTCAAATTACTTTACATTTTGGAAAAAAATCTAATCTAATACATTATGCCCCAATAATATTTTTAATACCATTTGCCCAAAGTGCTTGCCTAACATACCTGTCAGATAGATGTTTCATAAGTTGCTCTCCCAATTTCACTCTAAACATAAACATATTCAATGAGATTATCAAACCCAAATATTTCCAGTGCAAGTTGAAAGGTAGCTCTTCTTAGCCAAAATCTTTAAAACACACATACACACACACACACACACACACACACACAAAGAGAGAGAGACAGAGAGAGAGAGAGAGAGAGAGAGAGAGAGAGAGATTTGTACACACACATTTTTTTTTACATTTTTAGAGCTTAAACTATACATTTTCCTCCATTCTCTTTAATATTACCTTAATGACAGATGTGTCTTTTGTTTCAATTTAATCTCCCTTGTGTAACTTTTAATGCTTTCTGCAAAATTCAACAGTTCAATCTGGAGCCATAGAAATAAAACCTTGATGACTCTTAAAGACTTTAAGATTAATGCAGGAAGAAATTACCTTGGTTAGTCATGCCTATTCTTATTAGTAGCCTGCAGTTTGCCTTTACCGAAGAACTGGTGGGAGTTTGATGTGAAGCCAAACTCAGCGGATCATGTTGTGTGGTTGGTTTTTAATCACTGAATTCAAGGAGAAGCCAGAATTGCATTTTGAATGATTATATGATTGTATATGCTATCAAGTAATAGCAAACAAGATAAAGACATTAATGTACATAATAAACAGAAATGAACACCATTCTTCGTATTTAGATCATGTCAACAAAACAAGTAAGTCATTCTATGGTGAAGAAGCAAGTTTAGAGGAATTTTTAATGGAAGCCCACATATAAATGTCATGAATGTCTTTCTAAATAAGAATATTGTGGACAGCTAAGCAACATCAAGACATCTATTACATCGGGGAGCTTGTAATTGTTCTTCCAGAAGTGCACTTCCACTGCAGTGTTTAATCAATTAATCATGCAGCTGCTATCATGCAAACCTCTACCAGGTGAACTGTGAGTGTATCTGCATACTGTGCATGAACTAAGAATGATAACACAAAAAAAAATGTCTTTTTTTAACCTGCTTCCCCCTGTTCAAAGCAAAAATAGCAGAGCCAATTGAAACTCTGAACTAAGAATATTCATACATAACTGAGAGAGTGATTGGAATCTTCTCATATCTACTTTATTTAATATATAATAAAAATACCACTCACATTTTTACCAATGGACAAAAATAATATCTAATTATCTACTGATAATTGCATGCCAGATACAATTCTGAATTCTTTGTGTAGACCTCAGTATTCCTACTAAAACATTTTTGTAGTGGTTTTCTTCTAGCACCATTTTGCTTCCAGGGACATTCACCAATGTCTGGAACCATGCTGGTTGTCAGAACTTTGGGGAATGGTGGTGCTATTGGCATATAAGAGGCGTAGGTCAGGGATGCTGCTAAGCATCCTTCAATGTACTTGACAGCCCCCACAACAAAGAAATCCAATCCAACATGTCAGCAGTGTAGAGAGTGACAAACTCTGCCCTATTTTCATCTTCATTTAACAGATGAAAGAACATGAATCTTAAAGAGTACATAGGCTGCAAAAGGTTCAGTGGCAATAAGCAGTAGAGCAGAAATTCCAGCAAAACACAGTTCAACTTCAAAACCTATGTGCTTTTGGGCTGTAATCTACCCACCTGATCTTCATGACCCATTCAAATTCTTCCCAGCAAGCTGGGAATTTATAGCTAGAGCTTTCTTGTTTCTCCTAACTTTCTATGGTTCTAACTATGAACCTTCTAGAAAGGTTATCTGATTGTCTCTCCATTCCTCCCCTGGGTGTGGATGAGGCCTTCCTAAGGTTTTGCCCTACTGTTACCTGTTTCTGACCAAGCAGTAGAGGATTCCCTGGAGTGGCCTCTGCTGGCTTTCCATCTTCTCTGTGGAATGGAATCCTCTTTGGTGAAGTCATGGACCACTTTTTTCACCTGTAGGAAACAAGCCCCACACTACTTGGGAAATAAAGAGGATTTGGCATTGTCCTTTCCCTCCAGATGCCTCTGCAGTATCAGATATTAGGGAAACCACTGCAAAGTAGTATAGATTCCTAGAGGAGGAAATATACAATCTGACCTCCAAACCAGACAGCCAAGAGCCCAGTTCATGCTGCCCAGTGACCTGAATGCTCTCCAGGGACCAATTCAAAACAGCCTAACAAAACTAACAGTCAACATGTACCTGGGTTCCCCATGTCCTGGGTTACTTTACTTTTATACCAATTGCGGAAGTAACACACATGTCCCCAAAACAGCAGCTTTGCTAAACTACAGCAACAGGAGCTAAAATTTGTCTCTAAGCATAGATTTGAAATAAAGCAAACAATACTTCCTATTATGTGCCCTTTTGAGGTTTCTTTCTATTGAAAATGGGATGGGAAAGAACATACAAGAATGCACTAGGATATCAATTAGAACCAAACCCACGAATCAGGATTTCCTTCCCAACAGCAGCCACAGATGTTATTGACAGAGGATTTCTGACTCTTTAAATGTACCAATATAATCCAGAGGTGATGGGTCTATCTGAGCTGAAACACATCACTTTCACACACAGACCCCATTTACACATAGCATTTGTAGATAGGTAGATCATGGACTAGTCTTCATAACCAGATCATTGAAACCCACATCAAAACCTGAACTTTAACAAATAATTTCTTTTTAATCTCCTTCATTGAGTCATTCCTCAGATGTGCCCACAAAGATCAATATATACAAGGTTCAGTACACATTCCTTATCTCCACCAAGCCAGCTTCTCCCTGGTAAAGATTCAAATGATGATTAAATTCCAAGTAGCAGAATAAGAGAGCAATAGGAACCCTACGACATCAAGATACTTGAAATTTCCTGCATCTTAATCATCCATACCATGGAATCTCCCTTACGTACTCTTACCTCCAATTTCACCTCACCCAACTCTGCCTGGCTTGGCATAGAGTCTGCTTTCATCCCTGCTGAGGGAAGCAGGGACCTGCTCATTGGAAATGTCAACACAGTGCAGAAACTCAGGCATGTTCCCCATCAGAAAAACAATCAAAGATAAGACAATAAGAACCTCCTCTCTGGCCATGCTACTTAGAGTGCTGGAAACAGTCAAGTTCCCTGTATCCCACAGACCGTATGGCACGTTACTGGGCACTGAGTGCAGTACCACTATCTAGATGGCACCCTTTCCTTTGTGTGAAAACCCAATCAAACACCTTAGAAATAAATCACAGTGCCTTTCTACTCTTTGAGACTTGGATTCTGAGGAAGTGGAATCAGCTTCTTCCAAGGAGATAAACTGATTTGACTCAAAATCATTCACTTCTTTCTAGTCACTCCAACATGTTCCTGTTTATGTGCACGCATGCACACACACACACACACACACACACACACACACACCCTCTTATTCCATGTATTTCCATGTATTTGGTGGGATAAAAGTGAGCCAGTGAGGGACTGCAGGGAGGTCTGTCAGAGCTTCCCCCTCAGACATACAAGTCTGCCAAATTGCTGTAACTGACAAGCCATCATTTGCCCAGAGCAGAGGCTGACATTCAGGGTTGCTCTAGAATGTGGACAGGGGTCTTCACAGCCAGGAAAAGACACCCAACTCCTCTGTCTCCCCTCCCCCACACCCTGCTCCGCAGTTGTGGCTCCTCTAAGGCTTGGATACAGGTCTCCAGAGGTGAAAGGAGCGTGGATTAGCCCACTGTGCCGCCTTGCCCACAGCATAGTATAATATTAATTAGTCACCTTCCTTATTATTCAGTCAAAATATGCCAGACTGAAATAAATTACATTCTTAGCACATATTTCACACCCCTGGATCAAGTCTTGCAAGGGTTTTCTTTTATTATTTATAAGATCATGTGCTGTCTTCCTGCAGAAAATGAGATGGTCTGCATGAGGAAAAAGGTAGAAGAAATGCAGAGAAATGAAACAATCAGATATTCCCTAATGATATTTAAAAATAGAAAATTTGCTACTGTTACATACAGCATGTTCCATCTTTTGAGATTTAATGGCTCTCTTGTGGTTTAATGGAGAATTACTTTCAGTAATTGATTATTAAAATTTAAAATTGCTAACCATCTTCATTATTAGATGAGCGAACATGTTATCCTTGTAATTAAAAAAGCCCGAGACTCACTTTCATCCTGTTGACAGAGCGGGCAGACTGTCTCCACACTCAGACTTGATGGTTTCAGGCTTCTTGTTTGACAAAAATAGCCAGGCAGTCATTTGATGATGCAAATGCAGAACATCCACAGAGACTGAGCAGAAAATATAATGAACAAAAAATAAAATAATAAAAAGCCCTACAAGCTAATTAAAGTTTTCAGTCCCGACTCATTAAATGCTATGCATCACTTATGTGATATTTCAGTGTGCCCGGCTCAGGTATCACAGGGCACTGTCACTTTCTCCCAGCCTCCCTCAACGTGCCCTCAGAAGGCACACAGCCATTCCCTCTCCTCATGAGACAGCGATCACCCTTTGCTATTTCACCTCAAATGTTTACCGTTGTAAATTGTTGATTTCGGCAACATACTACACAAAGTGGGCACTGGAACAATCCAGTACAATGCCCATTGTCTAAAATGTGTATAGGGAATCTCTAGGTTTTTGCACACAGAGCTCCAAGGTTTGACCCCTGCTAAGTCAAAAGAGAAACCCTTCCAAAGTCTACATCCCGAGAGACAAAGTTTTGCCAGTTTCCCACGCATTGGGGATAAGGGATTGCCAGTGTGGAATCTGGTGTTTCCTTTGAAGTTTCACCATATTAGAGTTCCATTTTGTAACAGCAGCAGGCAGTGATTTCCAAAAGGATCTTTTATAACTGGCAATGAAAAGAACCTATCCAAAAAGGCATTTTCACAGCCTAAGTATTAGACAGATGTCAGCCTTTAGGAAAGGAAAATCCAGCATACCTAAGAAATACAAATTTGAGTGAAGCAAAGATTTTTGTTCATGAACAGGTATTCTGGAAATCAGGAACGACATTTGAGTATCAGCATTCCCACAGAGTCTCAATTGTTTAGCTCGTAAAATCCCTGCTTTGAATGTCAATTTTTAAAAATTGACTTGTCAATGAATTGCCAATATTGTTTTAAGATCCAGGCCCTCAAGGATGTCCTCTCTGATTCAACCCAGCCAACCCTGATTATTCTTGAATGCAAATCATCTCCCTACCCTTTGTCCACATTCAAAGACTAGGATATCACTGGGCAGTATTTAGATCATGCTGTGAAGCTGCTCTCATGTTTTTGTCCTTGTGTTTGTCTTCCCAATTAGATTATGAAACCCTCAAGAGTAAAAGCAATTCCTTTTATTTCTTTTGCTATTTTCACTTACCTACAGTCTCTCACCTAATGTCGAACTTAACAGACACCAGGCCTACCACCCATCTACCACCCATCTTATTTGCTTACAGAGTTAGATATGAAGGTTTGACAAGAAGCTGAGCTCGACTATTCTAATTAAATATAACCTTGAATTTAGGATACATACAAACATAACCTTGCATTAGGACCCTCACAGACTGGATCAGCCTTTCTCACCATGGAATTATTTTCTCAGTACTCCCAAGGATGGTAAATAGCTAGCACCATTCCACATACAGATGAGACAAGTGAATTCATTGCATCACTGAACATAAGGGTTTGAGAAAGGCTAGTCTAGATCATTCTTTCAGATTATTTAAACAATTTCACAAAGTCATTAACAAAAAAGAAAATTCCTTCCCTCCCCCATGGACTTTCTGGCTTTGGTAATATGACTATTCATCTTGGGATATAAAATGTCATTCCATTTTTATAGCCATATCACACATCACCCCCTCCTAATCACTTTCCTATACCCCAACATCATAGTACCTTATCTGTTCTAAATTACCAGGTAACACTATCCTATGTGTGTCGATAGCATAATTCACAATTGAGCATTTTCCTACCTCTCTGGGCACCTAGTGGAGTGCTTTTAAAGTATAAGAGATTATAGTATATACTACCTGAATAATAAATGAAACCAAGGGGATGGCTTCACCTTGGATTTTCATGTATTTCTCAATTTTATTTCTTAAATTTAAGCATTGATGAAAATAATTACTCAATCAGGAATTTTAAAACATCTAGAAATTCAGAAAACATTTCCTTCTCATATCAGCATTAAAAACTTATCTCTGCAAATAAATTCCCATCTCAGTTGATGGCAATTCCATAGTTTTAGTTTCTGGCTATATCCTCTGTATCACCCTATAATTCTCTATATCTCTCATTCCCCTTGTCCACTCCATTAACAAAGTGTGTCGAATCTTCCACCAAAATAGATCCAACACACGCCTGTAATCCCAGAGGCTAGAGAGGCTGAGACAGGAGGACTGAGAGTTCAAAGCCAGCCTCACAAAAGCAAGGTGCTAAGCAACTCAGTGAGAACCTACCTCTAAATAAAATACAAGATAAGGCTGGGGATGTGGCTCAGTGATAAGTGTCCCTGAGTTCAATCCCCAGTACCAAAAAAAAAAAAAAAAATAGATCCAGACCATTTCTCACCATCTTCATCACTAGCAGTTTGTTCCAAAGTATCATCCTCCATCCCCTGGTTTGTTCTATTGTCTCTTAAGCACACTCCTTATTTATCTTCATAAATATCCTCTTGTGACATCACATGGCTCAAAATCGTTCTTCTGTCCAAACCCTCTAATGACTCCCCATTTTTATTACAATGGCCTACAGCAGGAAATCTCCTGTACCTCTTCACCATAATATCATCCTTTACCACTTTTCCTCTCCTGTATTTACACTAGGCATGCTGGCTCTCTTGCTATTCCTAACCAAACACCTCACTGTCTCAAGAAAAGCTTCAAGGGTCTGCACATACTCTTTCTTCAGCCTCCATGCTGATCTGAAAATAGAGGTTTGCTTCCTCACTGTCTTCAGATTACTGTTCAAATATCACCGTATGATAAGACCTCCAAGAGTTGTATCAATCTGTTTTTTACTAAGAGTAATTTAATCCAGTTAGTTTTATCAAAGCAGATTTATAATGGAGAAATCCTAGAGTTTTAAGCTATTTGCTGATTATCACCATGTCAGAGGAAGATAAAGAAGATGACAGAGTTTGGGTCCATTATGTGGGCACATTATATGGAAATGTTATGGCTTCCTAGAAGGGGACTGCTGGAAATGCATTTTCCACTGCATTGTCTTTGTGTCTCTTATCTTTCCTCTTCCACATATGAAGAAAATAAAGAAGTGTTCTCAGGAAGCTGCCAACAACTGATAGAAATGGTTTATACCACTCCCACTCTCAATTAGTGACTACATTGTTTTGATTTTCTCTATTTTTCTGCATGGTTCATGAAGGAAGAAAAGAAGAAAGAAAAGGGAGAAAAGGAAGAAAAAAACATTTTTATAAAGAAAAAAATTTTACTACTTCTTTGTAGTCAAACAGAGTTTAAAAAAATTAAGTGGAAGTGAAGTATTTTCCCTCAAGTTTTGTTTTTGTTTATGCTTATTTTTTTCAAGTTCTTACCACTCATTATAATATCCTGGCACCAATACAACTGATAACAGTCTGTTGGCATTAAAACAATTTTTAGAAAGTACTTGTTTCCCAAATTATTACAACCTTACATGCTATGTGGGCTACACCAAAACTGATTTTTATGTTGAAGGAAAGATTTTGTAGTAGAAACTTTTTCTGTTGAGTGACTTCATATATATATATTTTTTAAAATTCCACAAGTATCTGAAAATTTAACCTGAATGCAACATTGAATGATTTGCCTCCTCATTTTATAAATGAAGATTCAAACACTAAGTACGATTAAATGGTTTTCCTAGAGCATAGGGTTTGTTACCAGGAGAACTGAGAATAAAATTCAAGTTCCTTGGCTTCTGAATCACTGTTTCTGCTGCTCTTCATTGTTCTGTGTCTTATCAATGATTGTGCCATTTTGGTTCTCACAACAGAAATTCAACTAATATCTTCCCTACTTCCTAGAAAGTTGTAATCGAAAACTTGAAAGTAAATAATAACATAGAAATAATCATAGTCATAATTATGATGAAACAGATCTACCAATTTCCAATTTATAATCTTCAAAATATTTACATATTTATTACCTCATTCTGTCCTTGAAAGAATGTTTCACAAATTATATAATAGAAAACATTATATAAATATTAATAGACAACACTTAAATAATTAAAGATTTTCTTGGATGGTGATGAGAAAAGAAAGTCACCATGGCTTCTTAGATGGATGAATGAAATGTTGCTTTCACCATCTGTACTAGGTTTCATTAATTTGGCTTAACGAATTAACCTTTATATGTATGTGTGTGTGTGTTTGTGTGTGTGTGTGTGTGTGTGTGTTTATATGCTGTCTGTTCTCATATTCATATTTGGAATTCACTAATGCTTTTTGCCATTTTCCATGTGTCAACATAGATGAAAGCCATCTCAGGGCTCTAGAAATGGCAGATTGTGAATCATTAAGATCAGGCATCAAGACATTGACATGTCATTCACTGGTAACACAGAGGGACAGGATGCCAATAGTACTTTCTAAGTATGCCACCAATGGAGGAAATTCCTAGATCCTTAATAAAATTGGCCGCTATACATAATGGATACTACCAGCCATTATCTGCTTTCTACCACATGGTTTGTCTCAAAATTATGAAGGAAAAAAGATATTGTCCATTTGCTTATGGAATAGACACCCATTTATTCCATGAAATCTGAATGGAGTCAGGCAGGGCCTCTGGTCAAAAGCATATCCCTCAATACCTGTCACACTGCCTGAAATTCTACCGTTATTGACTCATTCCTTTGTGCATTGAATCTTTTTTTTTTTTTTTAGCCCTTAATCAAACCCATTAAAATGCATAAACCCATAGCACAACCACAATCTCCTCTCAGATCAAGCCTTTAATTTATGGGGACCCAATAAATCAGGAATAAGGAAAGTGATAGTAGAGGGAGTTTTAGAAATAATGCAACATAAGCAAATAATAATTCCATACAAGGGAAATTGGCCTAGGTCCATGCTACATATGAGAATGCTGAAAGGGACTTTTCTGATTGTCTCCAAATGAGCACCAGGGTCCACAGATGAAAAACAAATGACAAAAAAAAAAAAAAAAAGAAGAATGCTTAAACTCTAAAGAGAAAAATCACTAACTTTCTGCATCAGGCAGTCTGATACCAGGCAGGAGCTTGGGATTCTTAAGAAGTACCTGGAGCCTGGTTTCTGGAAAGGAGTCCAGAACAAATCCTCTATTTAAAAAAAAAAAAAAATTAAAGTAAGCTTCCCCTGACAGTGAGAAGAAGGCCCTGTTTTTTATAACCCCCATGAGTCCCTGTTTGAAATCCTGTATGCCTACCAATGAGTTGTTAAGAGCAGATTATGCAATCATGAATAGTTCTATTTTTTTTTTTCCTCTCAGAAAAATCAAATTCCATGACAAGCTCACCACGTGGGAAGACCTGACTCTAGCTGACTCAATGTCATTCATGCTTGGATTCCTAAAATCTAGTTGGTTTAACTAATATGTGACCATTAAAAGATATTCAGTTGAATCATTTGTTGTGAGATTAAGAAGGTAAGGTGGACAAAGAAGCACTATGTAAAACTCCTGAGGAAGATGTGGCAGCAAAGTGACCGTGAGAAGTGCTAGGATTCTTCACAGTCATTTCACACTCTTGACAAACTCACACAGGCCTCCCACTGCCGTGTACTAAGGGAAATAAGAATGGGGATGGCTGAGAGCAGGAGGATATTGGCAGCCTACTGTGCAGAGCCAAGAACGAATGTTTCTATTCTCTATTGCATCTGTTCATTTGACCACTAGTAGGTAGAGAGGAAATGTTGCCCTCGATCCTCAATAAAAAAAAAAACAAAAAAAACTCTACTTATGATTAAATAAGTACTTATGTTTAAAACCGGTTGTGACCCACTTGAATCTAATGTATGAAATATGATATGTCAAGAGCTTTTTTGTAATGTTTTGAATAAGCAATAAAAAAAAAACGGTTGTGATTTTGTAAAGAACGAAGAAAATGGTAGTGAAAATGCAAAATGCAGTAGACTCTAGTAGATAGTCTTTCTGGCAAAACCCCTTCTGTCATACCAGTCTGTGATGAATCTCAAGAAGCAGCAGCTCCTTTGGACAAAAGATGTTTCACGACCCCCAGTGGGACAATGAGGCCATCAAGGACAGATTCTACAAACCTAGACAGACAGAGTGGGGAAAGGCTGTATTCGCTCACTGGAATTTCCTAGCACTTCCATAAATGTCAATAAACACTGGTCTTAGGGGCATATCATGTTCCAATATATTTTGGTATAAAAGTTGTAACCAAGAGAGTCTTAAAATGAAAGTACTGAAGGGAGATGTGTGAGTCTGTTGAAGAAGGCAGGCCATTCTCAAAGGCAGTATATAACTGCAGGGGGCGGGGGGGGGGGGGCTTGAGTGCCCTGAAGCCAATTGAATAATCTGTTTCATTGACACAATTATTAAATCATTGATTAGTGTGCTGAGTGGTCTGAATCTGTTGTCTTTATTACAGGTGAATTGTAGTCATTGCCAGCTGTTTCTGTGGCAAGTTCTTCAGCTGCAGCAAAGCTGGCATTGTGCCCAGATGCAGCCTGGGAGCCCCACAGCTTCAAAGTGTTTTTTCTTTCCCCCAGCGAGTGCTTCTCCCTGTCATTACATGGTTTCCCTGTGCTCTCATCATTACAACAATAGAATCCATAAAACCAAACGCAGAAACAAAGAGATAACTTATTGGCAACTAATGAAACACAGGAAGATTGTTCAAGCGTTGTAAATGCGAAAGGGCTTTGAACCGTTTTAAATGATCCACTCTTATTCCATTGCCCCATTGTTAACACAGGCGTGAAGGCAAGTGTCTCAGCCTCATAAAACTTGCACCATCTTTGCCTTAAAAGTCTGCTCTTTTGTTGCCTCTACTTCTAGAACTCTTTTTGGACGACTGCTTTGCTTTCTGTCCACTTGCCCAAATTCTACCCACCAGCTGAGGATGACTCATCTGGCAGTTTTTTTCTGAAGAAATTTTCCCTAGACACTGCAGACTCGACTGAGTTTTCCTTCCTTTTCATTTCTCCAATAACTTAGTCATGTGTCACTCACATAGTCAGCAGATGCTAGGGGAGGATAAGAAATTATAGAATCCATGTCACATCATAAGTAGTCCAAGGTGCTTCCCTCTGATACCAGATGAGCACTGAGAAATTTTCTCAATCAACTCTCTTATTAGCTTGCTATGATGTGAGGTGCCCTCCAAAAGCTCATATGTGAGACAATACGAGAAGGTTTAGAGGTAAAATGTTTGGGTTATGAAAGCCTTAACCCAATCATTGAATTAATACCCTGATAGGGATTAATTGAGTGATAACTAAAGGCAGGTACAGTGTGGCTGGAGGAGGTGGTACATTGGGGCTGGGTCTTTGGGGTATATATTTTGTCCTTATTGAGCAGAGCTCTCTCTCTGATTCCTGGTGAGGTGTCTTGAGATGCTTTCCTCCACCACATTCTTCTGCCATAATGCCCTGAGAAATGCAGTCAGCCATCTATGGACTGAGATCTCTGAAACTGTGAGCCCCAAAATGAACTTTTCCACCTAAAATTATTCTGGTCAAGTCTTTTAGTCACAGCAGCAAAAAAAAAAAAAAAAAGCTGACTAAAGCATAGCTCCATCAGTGACTCAGCATTGACACTTGCGACGAAGTCTCTTTTCCATTCCTGATGTTGAGGAAATTGGACAGGCTGTGATATCAGACCAACTGGGATTCATACTCCAGAACAAAAGCTTATAAAGTGTGCAATCATGGTTTTTGCTTTTTTATTTTTAACCCTCTGAGACACAGGGTTTTAATCTATGGAAAAGAAATGGTGGAACCTTCCTCACAGTGTAGTGCATACTGAGCATCTGGTACACAGTATACATCTAATATATGTACATTTTCTATTCCCTGGGCCCCTACCAACACTGTTCATGTATTGCTAACTAGGTCTTATCTGTCCGAATAAGTTTCAAGTCTCTTGAATATAGGGCTACAGAAGCTTCTTTATACTAAGGCTAAATGTATCTATCTATAATCTCAGGGTTTTTATCCTATTTCCTAAAATGGTAAGTATTGACTGGAAGAAATTTAGTTGATTTTATGAATGAAAATAGGGGATTAATGAGCTAATATTTTCAAGCAGTTGATACCAGTAATATAATAATTCTCCATAGGGTTTATGATATAAAGATACATAATCGAAAATCCTGCCCATTTATAACCCAAATATGTAACAGCCTTAAAAATCTGCTCGTGGATTCCCGTCAAAATTCTGATTCATGCTTTCAGTGTCTCAATAGGGTCTGCTCAAGTCTAGAGATGAGGATCCTGATATGGTCAGGCATAGCTTTGACAAATGGCAAATGAGACCCACATCCACCATATTAGCCTGATTTGTTCCTGCCAAATTGTACTTGAAAACCACTTTGGGCTGGGGATGTGGCTCAAGCGGTAGCACGCTCGCCTGGCATGCGTGCGGCCCGGGTTCGATCCTCAGCACCACATACAAAGATGTTGTGTCTGCCGAGAACTAAAATAAATAAATAAATAAATATTAAAAAAAAAAAAATTTAAAAAAAAAAAAAAAAAAAAAAAAAGAAAACCACTTTGGACAAGGACTGGAGTTAGCACAGATGTCAGGTTATTCTCTTTGAGCAAAGAACTGCCTATCATGGACATAAAATTGCACCTCTAACCAGGGCCAGAGGCATTTTTTAAAAATACTTTCATGCCCCCACCAACTGCCTCAATGTGCCACTACATGGGCAGGTTACTATAAGTAGTTCAAAGTATATTAGAAATCAATTTCTTTAATTCTAATATCTATATCTACATTTCATTTCCCTTTCAAAATCAAGCTTACGTACAATTTGTAAGTAAAATTTCTAACTTTCCAAGTTAAGTTTCCTTTGCTTCCTTTCTACGTTTGGCAATTGCAAAACCTTTGGTAACTAAGAAAAAAAAATTAAGTAATCATAGAATCATAGAATTTTCAGTGCTAAAAGAGACCTTAGAGATCATTTAGTCCAACCCCCTCATTTTAACAGACGAGGAGACTGATGTCAGTGGAGGAGTATAGCCTCAGGGGTAAACCAGAGTTCATTAACTCATCTTAGAAAGGACCTGTTTTTGTTGTTAGAATAAATGATTAAATGATTCCAATTTCATGCCATCTCCTTTATTCAGAAAGTTTACCATTGCCTTCTCCTTTTGTCCATGTAACCATGACAATTGCTGGAAATAATATAGCTATCAGTATAAAAATAGCCTCATTAGCATCAACAAGGAGCCCGCCAATCAGCTTGGACCTATTAAAGGGCAGATAACTGCCCTCCCTGCCTTGTAGTTTGCTACATACCCACTCTCCCACTCCTCCCTCAGGCTGGCTCTTTCCTCTTCTGAAGCTACGTCCCTCATAGTTTGACAGCTGGATTTACAAGTGATATCCTACCTGAGAAAGCCCTGTTCTCAAGCAGGCTCAACTGCCTCTTTCCCTGGGATTTCTGGCCTGCTCTGCTTTTGAGATCCCCTGATGCCATGTCTAAAGTGAAAGTGAACATTTTCCCTCTGTGTATAAAAAAAGCAAAGGACAGAGAACAAATGAGTATAATTTAGAAATTGACATACTTATTAGCAAGAAATCTTTAGAGGGGTTTTAGTGTTCATTTCTGTTCTTTCCATAATCTTTCCACCATTGCTTCTCACCCCACATGAGTAATTTGATGATTTATGCTGACTTGTATATATTTTTCTGCAATAGAAAATAGTGTATCACAATGTTTCAGGGGCACCTCCCCCTCCTCTCAAAAGAAGCACAAACCAAATAAAATGGAAACCGGGAACAGAACTGGCAAAGGGCAGGAAGAGGGGCTGGGGTTGTGGCTCAGTGGCAGAGGGCTTGCCTGGCATGTGTGAGGCACTGGGTTTGATTCTCAGCACCACATATAAATAAATAAAGCCCATTGATAACTAAAAAAATGTATATTTTTAAAGGCAGGAAGAGATTTTTAGAGTAATTGTGATCACTGGCTAAATTCATTTTGTCTAACTTTCACTGAAAGAGAAAATTACACTGAGTTTCCCTGTTGAGCAACACGGAAAGAGGAGGAGATGGATGGAAAGACAGTCAACAAGCTGCCTCAAGAGTTAAAAGTTTTCAAAATATATCACAGCCTTAAAGTTCACAAATAGAATAAAGGACTAGAGTGGAGAAGAGTCCAAAAATGGGTCCACCCATCAATGAGCATTGATTTTTTAAAATGATGCTAAGAAAACTCAGTAGTAGAGAAAGAAATGGATTTTCAACAAATGGCACTAAAGCAATTGAATATACCTATTGCAAAAATATAAATATTCATTTATGCCTTTCACCACAGGAAAAACGTTTATTCAAAATGACTCATAAATCTCAATGCAAAACCAAAATCTATAAAATTTCTCAAAGGAAACACAGGAGAAAATTTTGTAATTTTCAGTTAGAAAGAAATCCATAAAAAAATTGGTAAATTATAGTTCACCAAAATTAAAAACTTCTCCTCAGAAAACAGCCACAGAAAGGTGAAACTATTGAAAAATCATGTTCCCAATAAAAGATTTTTAATCAAAACATTAAAAAAAAAACCCTCAAAAATCAGTGATGATAAAATAATGAACTCAAAGGGAGGGGGCTAAGTATTTGAATAAGTACTTCACTAAAGAGGATATGAAGAGGCGGAAGAAGGACACCGGAGTCATTAGAGAAATTAAAAATAAAATCATAGAGAGATACCACTATGTCACTCTTAAAAATAGCCAAAATTAAAAAGATCAACCACGCCCAGTGTCCTGGGGCATATGGAGCAAGTGGAACTCTCACATGCTGATGAAGAGAAAGGCGGGGCACAAGCTCCTTGGGCAGCAATTTAGCAATCATTCGACAAATTAAACCTATACCATATGATCCAGCCCTCCACGCTTATGTATTTCCCCAAAAGAAATGAAAGCACCTGTCTGTCCTAAGGCTTGTGTTTGAATGCTTAGAGCAAATTTATTTGCAACAACTTGAAACAATCAAAACAGCTAACAACAGGTAAATGGAATGATAAATACTGCTGTGTTTATACAATAACTTTCACAGCAAGAAAAAGAAGTAAGTCATGGATACCACCCAACAAAATGGATGCATCCAGTAGATACGATGCCTCATGGGGGTCAAAATGTTTACCTTAAAAAGAAATCTCCAAATAATTATGCTACATGAAAGAAAGCCGATCAAAGTACCAGCAAATGAAAGAGTAGATACTGGACAGTTCTACTTATATAAAATGCTGGGGAATGGAAACTCCTCTATAGTGACAGAAAGCAGATCAGGGGTTTGTCTAGGGGTAAGAAGGTACAATGGGAGTTGAGGTGCCGAGAGGAAGGGGGCAGGAGAAAGAGGAGGAGAAAACATTTGGGGGTGATGGATAAATTCATTAATCTGATTGTGGTAAAGATTTCATGGGTACAAACATATGTCAAAGCATACAGTTTTAGAGCTTGTAAAAAACAGAGGAGAAATGATTAGACTAACTATACCATGGGCTCATTTATTTATGCCATTCCCTTTGATGATAGAGGGCATAGGTCAAGGAGAAGGCATAGGTCAAGGAGAAGTAAGAGGAAAGCCTGAATAAAGAATATTTAGCAAAGGCATTACATAGGTAATTGTTGTTCTTATTTCAACTTAATTTGTGAGTCAGGTTCTAGAATCAAGCTTCTTAAAACAGCAATTGTTTCTGTTTTTTTTTCTTTAATTTGTCCCTCCCCACTTTAAGCTCTGTCCTCTACTGTGCATTTACTCTGTACCTCGAATTTTACCAAACACTCTAATGCATTTTCTAATGCATTTTCTCCCAGCAAGCATTCTTGCACCCATTTTACAGAAGAGTAAACAGAGGGACCTAAGAGATTAAGACCACACTTGAAATCACACAACTAGCAAGTATCAGACAGAACCAGGAGTCACAAGCAGGTCTGATTACAAAACTCCATGCCCCAAAATGTGCTGTTCTTCCTTGATTATTCAGAAGACAGGAGCACTATACTGGGTTTGAAAATAATATGAGATTTTTCTGACTTCATGAATCTATCCCCTAAAGGGGCTTGCCTGCTCGAGTGCATGATCTCCCCTTCATACGGCTCACCAGAATGCATCCTACTCCAAAATGCTTAGCAGAGTTGTATTCTTCAAGACCTGAGCACACTGAGAAAACTTGCTTTTCCCTGGTAGTAAAATGTAAAGACCCATGAAATTGTGAATAAAAATAAGTGGAGATAAGTAAATACAGATAAGTAAGATAAGACATGGAGCCACTAAAAGATGGCATGTGCAGCTGTACAATTCATTCATGGAACAAGGGCTTGGGGCTGAAGGGATGCCCGGGTTTTTGTACCCCAACTCCATTTACCACCCCTGGACTTTTACCCTTGCCCAAAGCTTCCTTGATACAAGAAAGGGCATTCTCTAAAAACATCTGCATAGAGCTGCTTCATGAACCAGCAATGGCCTTGATGAACAGATTTCCTTTGTTTGTCTTTTGTTCTTCCACTTTCTTCCAAACTCCTGGCCTTACACTACCACTTTGGATTCTGTATTATTCATGTCAGATAACCTGCTAAATAATGTGTCCTAGAAAGAGCAATCTGAACCAAGGTAGTTCACATTAAAAAGAAAAAATACTGGCGTAAATGATAAATGAAATAAAGATTTTAAAGAAATTTTATGGTATTTAATTAATCTACCAGTTTTACTAAGTTGCTTTCAAGTGAAATGGCTCTTTACCAGCGCCTTTTGAAAAGGTTAGAAGTGAATTCCCTGAGCTACAATCATTAGCATATAGATGTCTCTAAGTGTTAATTTCTGTTTTCACTGAATGAATGTAATTTAAAATGAGGCCCTTTCAAATCAGTTAACTTCGGCCATTTGAGAAAGATAAGAAAAATGGACTCACGCATGAACCCCCAGCAGAACCTGCTTCTTCGGGATAAGTACTGTATGCCACAGCCACGCACTACTTTGGGAAATTACAGATCTGTTCAGAAAGAGAAAGAGGGTTTGAGGTGAGCAGGTTAAAAGGACCCCAAACATTTGCTTTCGATTTAACTAATCATGAAAAGGAAATTGAAAATGAATGAAGGAATCAATTTTGAAAAATATGGCAGTTCTGTCCCTGTCGGAAACCCAGTAAGGTTGGTAACAAAGCCCAACAGCCCCAGTGTTCTGTTTGGCACAGTGCTTGGCACATGGCTGGTATTCAGTATGCTTCAGCTTAATGGTGCCCTATAAATGAAAAGTTGTGCCTAATAGTTGTGCTGTGAGGATTTTATTCATGTTCTCTTCATACCCTATCTTGCTCTATTTGCCATAACAAAATACCTGAGATTCAGTAATTTATAAAGGATAAAAATTTATTTCTTTTAATTCTAAGGTCTGAAAGGTAGGTAGATCAAGGCATTGGCAAGTTCAGTGTCAGGTGAAGGCCCTTTCCCCAAACACAGTGTCATCTAGGTATTCTCATGGGGTGGAAGAGCAATAAAGAGCCTACTGGTTCCCTCTAGCCATCTTACAAGGCACTAACCCATCCACATCCACCAGGGCAAGGCTCTCACCATTTAATCACACAGCAGAAGGCCCCTCCTCTTAATGCCACCATGAAGGGAACTGAGTTTCAACACATAAATTTTGGGAAACACATTTAGACTATAGAATGACCCCCTTCCCTTTACTTTTAAAATAACTCTTTAAAAATATAAACCAATTCCTGTAATCTTATGCTTACAACTCTTAAACAACTTCTCTTTGTTTTTTTCTTAGAATAAAACCTTAACTCCTTTGCATAACCCACAGATCCACATGACATAGCTGCTTGATCCCCCTCTCACTTGCATCCTGATTAGGCTCAGCCTCACAGTCTGCCTCAGTTTTTGCACGCACACCCTTGTTGTACCTCCAGCCTGCACTGTGCCTCTCTCTGAACAGGACGCTCTTCATGTAGCTCTGCTGTGGACACAGTGTGCACATCCCTCAGCTTTCAGGACAGACCTCACCTTTCTCTGGGATCCTCTTTATCAGTCAACTACAGTGACCCCACCACTCCAAAGGACTGTTATCTCACTACTCTCTTTCTATCACAATACTTATCAAACTGGGACATTGTCTTTCTTATTAAACATCTGTCTTTCTCATAGATGTAACAGCATTGTAAGAAGAGAGAAGTTATCTCTCTGTTCACAGCAATATTCCCAGTGCCTAAGACAGTGTGCATAGTGCCTGATGCTTTTTAGGAGGTCAAAAATATTTTCAGATTTGATGAGAGAATGGTAAACGATAGATATGCCAGTCCCATGTTAGATTTCTAATGGCTTATAGACCTAAGAATATACACAACCCATTGCTTAGGTCTGTATCTGTTAGAAATCTAACGTGGGGCTGGCATATCTATTTATTTGCCATTCACTCATTAAGTTAGAAATTAAATTAGAAAGAGTATAAAATGACTGAGTTCAAAATGCTATTTTTAAAGTCAAGTTGTGTCTATGCTCCCCTACTGTACTTACAGCACACTGTAGCAAAATGGAACTTCATATACCATGCTAATCTGCCTGCCATGTTCACACTACACTTACCTGTTTATGAACCCCTCACATGCCCTAAATTAGAAGATGTGTTCAGAAAGAGATCACACCTTCCTTGATTTTTGTACCCTCCATAGAGTTGCTTGCACATAATAAATGCACAATAAATATTTAATTAGTTCTCACCTTTACCACGATTCAGACACATTGTCACTTGAAGTTTTTCTCTAAAATGACTTCATATTCACCATTAATTGAGTCATCAATTGATGACCTTCATACATATATGAAACTATTAGCATGGAGCTCCAATCCATATGACTGGTAACTGATTCTTCTAACAGATCTCTATTAGAGAGAGCAGGATTATCAATTCATTCATTCACTCATTCTTCCTTTAACCTACCCACCCACTGTGTTCTGGACAATAAGTGCTGACTACATCACAATATAAAAAAGGCAGATTAGGATCCCTCTTAGATCTTAGTCTAAAACCACACACAAGCAAGTATAAATAAAACCCATAATTCAAATCGCAAAGAGCTTTATGAAGATATCAATAGGGCTAATGATAAAGAATAAGACAGCCTAACTCATACATAGAACCTAAATTGGATGCCCACATGGGAACATAGAGAAGAAAAGTAGTTACCAGAGACTGGGGGACAAAAGGTTGCCTGGAAGGTGGGGAGAGATTGGTCAGTGGTACAAAGTTCCAAGTAGATTCAAGTAAGTGCTAAAGCTAAGTGTTCTACTTGCACACTAGGTGACTGATATTAACAAAGATGCATTTTATACTCCAAAGTAGGCAGAGGACAGATTTTGAACACTCTTACCATAAAGAAATCATGAATGTATGAGATCATGAGATTGTTAATCTTCCTAACTTGCTCATTATATAGTGCAAATCATCACACTGAACCTCACAAATATGTAAGATTATGTAAATTTAAAAAAATTAAAAAGAATGAGATGTGTAGGGGTCTCTCTGAGACAACATTGAAGAAGGAAACATGCATAAATCTGGAGGACAAGTGCCCTAGGCCAGGAGCAGCATGCGTGACAACCCTGAGGTGTGAAGATTCTGGCTGCATAGAGAGAGCTTTGGCATTTGGCAGCACAGTTGAGAGAAGAAAATGGATGGCGATGCAAAGGGAAGCAGAGCCTGTGTCCAGGGGACCTCGTAGGTCACGGTAATAACTTTCTATTGTACTCAGTGCAATGGAAATTCATTGAAGGTGTTTAAATAAAGGCATCACAGACTGTCTTATTGTTTTAAAAGATTTTTCTGACTGATATGTGGCGAATGACCAATTTTACAATAGTCTCTCTGCCACTTGTCAACATTGTATTGTGCGTAACAAAATCTTCTCTTGACTGATGGGACCTCTGCTAATACTCTCAGAAATCTCCACTAAGTTTCCCTCAATTATCTGGGTATCCGATTGCACTGTTGCACTCATCATAGCTTCTGCATGCACAGGGACACAGACACTGGGATATTGCTGAGTCTATTGCCTTGACACTGGATCTATAATGGAGTACTTCATTCTTTTGAGAGGAGGTCATTCCTTTTGTGATTGCTTGCTTCATGTTTATTTTATTTTTGGTTTGTTTACCTAGGTTTGAGTTCTATAACTGTAAGGTCACATGTTTAAAGCCAGCAACTTCAGACACTATAACGTCTATCTCCCACTGTATTGCTCAGCCAGTTCTCCCAATCCTTATTGACAAAGACAATTGTGGGTCACTCTGCACACACAGACATATGCGATACACACTTGGGGCAATGGATGAAGGGAACCAAAAGTTTTGTAGTTTTGTTTTCCTTTTTTCAAGGGCAAAACTAGAATAAAACCTTGAAGGTCACATAGCCACTCAATGGCTCAAATCGCCACTCTACAATAGCTCCTTCCTTCTGCTTGAAGAGCTATTTAAAGGATTCAATTCTCTGTATGTCCATCCTTCCTTCAGTTCAGAAAACACCAGCGCATAAAAAGCATCCATTCTCTGTGCTCTAAATAATATCCTAGGCAACCTGATTTGATGTGTCAACTAAGATGACAGAGAATTACCTAGAGTACCCTAAGATACAAGTTAACATAGTTAAAAGAGGGATCCTTCTCTATATTCAAGGTTAAACTTCAGAATTCATGATAAAAACATGCCACTAGTTGGTCAATTCAGAGTACAATCTGCTTCATCTGTTCCTCTCCCAGCCTTATTTATGCAACAAACATGTATATCACTAGGACAGTACTGACCTTAGAGGATAAAGATAATAATATTTATAACAGCTAATTTACATTGAGCAATTCAGACACTTAATCTTTCTAGTATAATATAATGATGAATTAACTATTCCCATTTTACAGAAGAGAAAAGCTGAGCTCCACAGCCTATATAAAGTGCCAAGGTCACATTTTTACTATATGACAGACCTTGATTTGAAATCCTAGGTGTGTCCAATCCCAGGTACAAATTCTTAACCATATACAAATCAGTTTATTGCTTTAAGAAGCTCACAGGGGGGACGTCAATCATGAAATTTATTAATGTTCACTGTGCAATATGGTGATCACGACGACGATCTGGTAGATGCTCAGACAAGACTCTCTGAGTGGGAAAAGAGTTGCAAGAGCCAGGGAAGGTATAGCTGAATCCTTTGGTGCCAGTGTAACATGGAACTTTCAATATCCTGTTCTGGAGTTGTCTGTACTTCAAACTGTTGTAGGCTTCTTAGGAAAAAAAAATGATTCAATATTTCAGCATAGCAGTTTTTCCATATATCAAATGGGAATGATAACAACATGTATTATATCAGCTCCATGGGATGATTTAATGAGTTAAATTGTATCATGTGCTTAGACCAGTGTTTGGCATATAGTAAGCATGCAATTAATGTCATTTTTTTAATCTATGAAAACATAGAAGGTTATCAGCGTGGATTAAATGTTGGCAAAAATGGCTTTCTAAAATGAAGGGACACAAATGCCTATAAGGAAGAAAGTGACAGAGTCAAAATCTTGAGACATTCTATAGGTTGGAATTTTGGGGTTTCCGTGTGTAGAGGAAGGTGGTATTATCACAGACAGGAGAGGGAGATAGTATCATAACATCAACAGCATAAGACCTTTGTATTAAAGAATTTGTACTTAGTGTTCTCATCAGTAAAATGGCAGAATTTGATGATACGATAGAGTGACCCCTGGCAGCTCTATTAATAACCAAAATCTATAATTCCTGTACTCTATTATTGTAAAATGGATGGAATGGACTTGTGGGTCTTTTTTGATCTACCTGGCCACTGGGCACTCTTACTAAAGAATCCTTAATCGGTTGATGTAAATAGTGGACTTAACATATAATATCATCAAGTTTAGTCATGATTGTATCCCTGTAAGAAGATAATGCTGACATTTTGGTAACTTTTGTAGTTTTGTAAAATTTCTGGTCACTGTTATGGTTTAGATATGAGGTGTCCCCAAGAGCTCATATGTGAAACAATGAAAGATGGAGAGATGAAATGATTAGATTATGAAAGTTGTAACCTAATCAGTGGATTAGTCCACTGGCATGGATTAACTGGCTGGTAGCTGTATGCAAGTGGAGTGTGGCTGGGGGGCATGGCTTTAGGGTTTATATTTTGTCCTTGATGAGTGCTTTCTGACTGTCATGTCCTGAGCTGCTTTCTTTTGCCATGCCCTTCCACCATAATGGACCCAGACCTATAGAGTTCAGCTGACCAAGAATTGAACTCTAAAACTGTGAGCAAAAATAAACTTCCTCTCCTTTAAATTGTTCTTATCAGGTATTTGGTCACAGCAGTGCAAAAGCTGACTAAAACAGTCACTAAGCTTTTCCTCACCAAAATGTTGTCAATTTTGACATGGCGTCTTTTTTAAACAAGTCTGTGATAAAGCTATAAATACTCTTAGAAATAATAATAGAGAGAAACGCTGGGAACATAAAATACTAATATTATTTAATGCCAAACAGTAATGTGTATCTAACAAATATGTACAGTGTGCTTGACATTTCTCCTGGTATCAATTTATTTTATTTAGGGTTTTTTCCCACTTATGGTAGTGCAAGTACATTTAAACAGTAAATTTGCTTTACATTTAAAATGTTCAAACTCAACCTAAATTATATATATCTTGTTTTAATCCCATGTTGACTCTTTTATGAGAGATAGATCCAGCACCCCATATCTGTTCAAAGGATTGCCATTAGGGAAATTGTTTGTTTCCAGCACGTTCAAGTCCTGAAAAAAAAAATAGAGATTGCCATTGTGCTGTAGATACTGCATTATGTTATTTATAAAGTGCTGCAGTGGAACAGAACAATGCCATCCATCAGTTTCCAATCAGCAATGAAGTTGGCAGAGGGAAGTGGGGTGTACAAGAATGCATTGGCACAGACCATTTAAACTGGCAGATTCTAGAGCTTGAACTTGGCAACAGTTTTTGAAACTAATTTATTTGTTATTTGCGGGAATGGGTTACCACTTTGAAACATACTCAAAAAGTTTCCAATTTCAGGACATTGAAGAGTCAAACAATACAACTAGCACTCTGTGAGATTTCTTTCCAACCACCCGCTTCCCCCATCCACATACCTGATAAAATGTCATTTCATTCTCTGCCATGGTTACATTTTTTTGCTCATTCTCTATTTCTGTTTTTAAAATTGAATCCTCTCCAAATTCTTTTCCATTTTTAAACACCACCTGCTCTTCTTGCTAAAGTACCTTCAACACAGGTTCACGTTTCTTGAGAGTCCCATTAGATTTGGAAGTGATGCATTCCTGCTTTTTCTTGCTTAGCTTTAAAGGCCAGAGTAGTACTGATTCTTTATTCAAATATATTAGCATTATGTGGACAAGTCAAAATGCCATGGGCACCCATAAATTCAATGCCATTCCAATCAAAAGCAAAATAGGATTTTTCATATACCTTGACATACTGACTCTTAACTCCATATAGGAGCACAGAATGCTCTAAGACTTGACAAACATTTCTGAGCAAATAATAAGAAACAAACAGATTTTGCTCCACTAGAAATGAATGTTTTTAATTTTAGACCATGGTCATTAATATAATATTTTAGACTATAAAATGACAAATTGACTCATGGGAATTAATTAGAATCTCATAAACAAAAATACACAATATAAGTGAATTTGTTAAATGATAGAAGAGACTTTGAAAATACATTATCACCAAACAGTTCATGAAATGGCTTCTGGGCTGGAGATGTAGCTGAGTAGTAGAGAACTTGCCTAATATGTGCATGGCCCTGGGTTCTATCTCTAGTACCAAAAAGAAAAAGCTTTTCATAATAAATGATGATGATGATAATAATAATAATAATAATGAAATCAGACTCAAATAGGTGTATGTGTGTATCTATACACATATGCATATATATATATATATATATATATATATATATATATATATATATATATATATATGCCGCAGTCTGGCTGGGCACAAATGCCGCAGTCTGGCTGGGCACACAA
The DNA here is from genome assembly GCF_021218885.2 of Marmota monax. Classification (NCBI taxonomy): domain Eukaryota; kingdom Metazoa; phylum Chordata; class Mammalia; order Rodentia; family Sciuridae; genus Marmota; species Marmota monax. Next base: position 5,459,054 of record NW_026693811.1, read on the forward strand.
TCACGAGCCACCACACAGCTTGCAGATTCAAACAGCAACTCTTTATTCCCGAACTCACACCAGCCGTCTACAATCACGTTCTGGGGAAATCCACGTTCTCTGCCCAAAATCACGTTCTCTGCCCAAATCCACCTCCACTGGGCTTCTGTCTCCAAAATATATTGTCTGAATCCCGTGAGAACTCAAGGGGAACTCAGGCAGCAGGATACGCCCTATTCCCAGCAGGAATAATCTTAAACCTTAAACCTGGAACCTAAACTGGGAACACCCTAAACCCGATTATCTTAAAACCGGGAACACCCTAATCTGCCTTGGTCCTTGAGCAAGGTCACGTACATTCAATGTCACTGCAACATGGGATACGCTGGCAAGGAAATTGTCATACCTACTTGGCTAATGGCTCCCAGTATATATATATATATATATATATATTTCAAGAAGATTGAAACATACATAAAGCCAGGTATAGTGGTACATGCCTGTAATCCCAGCAGCTCAGAAGGCTGAGATAGGAAGATCTCAAGTTCAAAGCCAGGCACTAAGCAATACTCAGTGAGACCCATCTCTAAATAAAATACAAAATAGGGCTCGGGGTATGGTTCAGTGTTCTAGTGACCCAGAGTTCAATCCCCAGTATAAAAAAAATAAAAAGAAAGAAAGAAAAGAAAAAGAAACTTGCATATAAAAACAAAAATAAAAATATTTGTAGTCTTAAGATTTTAAACAAGACAGCATAAGTCCACACAAAGATCTGTAATACAGGTGTTCAGCTTGGTTTTACTTCTAAGAGCCAAACACTGGAAACACCCAAATGGCCATCACTGGCGAACAGACACATCCATAAAATAGAAAACTTTGAGCATGTAAAGGAATAAACTACTGATATAATCAGAAACAGAGGTAAATCTCAAAATAATTACACTGTGTGAAAGAAGCCAAAAAAAAAAAAAAAGAGTAAAAGAGTACATGTGATACAATTCCATTTACATAAAACCCTAGAATAAGCAAACCAACCTACAGTGACAGCAGATCGGTAGGTCAGTGGTTGTCTGGAGAAAAGGACAGAGGACCATAAGGATAGGAGTACAAAGAAATTTGGGATGTTGATGGATTTGTTCATTCTCCTTATTGTGATGATGGTTTCATGGGTGTGCATATGTGTCAGAACTGATTAAATCATACACTTTAAACATGAAGTTTATTGGATGTCAATTAGACCTCAATAAAACTGTCTTTAAAAAGTTAAAAAAAAAAAAGGAGTCATAAAAGAATGGATGAGTTAATTTGGCCAGATCCAGGTCAAAACTAAAAGGAAGTTTAGGGACAAGGCACATACAAAGGAGAAACATTTGACACACGTGTCACAAGAAGTTGGATTAAAATATGATTGTACAACTCTTGTATGTGATTAAAACACAGCCAGATAGTAAAATGAGCAAAGGATATAGATAGTCACCAGAAGAAGAAAGTATTTTTAATTATCATGATCCCATGCAAGGGATCACCACATGCAAAATTTGTGAAAGTGATTACCTTTGGGAAAAAAAGGATAGAGAAGGCTATAATGCTTTACTTTAAAAAAAATAGCATGAATCAAATATAACAAAATTTTATTTATTAATTCTCAAGGATATGTAAAATATCTGTCATGAAAAATAAAACTGAATTGGAGGAAGTATATCATATTTTTGCTTCTTACATAATTGAGGAGTTAATATTATATCTCTGTTATTGTGTGTTTTGCCTCCCTGAACTAGATCTATGGTTATTTTCACATTGCTTCTTGAAGAAATTATACTTTAAAAATTTAGAATATCTTAAATTTAAAATTTAAGAAGAAACTGATTGTGAGTTTACATAGATAGAAGCTAGCAGGAAAAAAGGATTATGTTTTCAGAAAGCACTAGTATTCCATTGGTACCACAGGAAAAAAGTGGGGAAAGGCTCTCACTCTGAATTCATTCTCCCCTGCCAATCAGCATAGAGCTATGGCTGAGGTATAGCTAAGCTATGTCTGAGATAGAAGATATTCTACCAACATGCATTTCCTTGCATAAGAATAGCATTACCTTGAAACACTCCGGCATCTGCCTTCCCATTGCTTTCTTTCCTACCTCTAAGGTGGAGTATATCTAGCAATATTTTCACATAGATTGACTTATTTCTTAAATGTATTTCTTAAACACCTTTGTAATCTAAAGAAACAACCAGCTAAGATAAAGATAGTTTTGATAAAAAGTGTAGGAGTGGAAAATAACCTGCATTTATTTCTTGGGTTGGAATACGTTTTGCTTAGAGGAGAAGATTCTGAAAATAATTCCAGAAGTCTAATTGGTTTTACATAAAATGTATCTTGCTTATGTCATATGCACAAATCAGATTAGTGGAGGGCTTCTTTTCACCAAGGAATACAGATGACAGAGGCTGCACTATCTTTCAGCTGTGCCATCAAGAAGATGCAACCTTCTCAGTCTATTGGTCAGGTGGAGAACAAGTGTAAAAAAGCAGTCCTTTCACTATCAAGCTTTTTTTTTTTTTTTTTTTTTGTCAAAGGAAGTCCAGAGCCCAGGGAATCTCTCTGTCATGTGCCAGGCATGGGAGAAAATTGAATATTGGGGACAGCTAGTGATATCCACCAAGGTCTGGGTTGCCAAGGGGCAGCTAGAGTGGACACCTAGGAAGAAGGTAAGGGTAAAGTTAAATGAAGGTTGAGAAGGCAAAGAAAACAAACTATCTCAATATCTGTATCTTTCGTAGATACATTTTTATTGACATAGAAAAATTAAGGGAAAAACTGCTTGAAGTCCAATGTTTTTAGTGTAGAATTTCAGTGAAATACAAGACATATATTTTCAGTATTTTTTTCCTCAGAAAATTCAAGTCAGATGTCTTTTATTTTGCTGATGGATACAATTGACAAATAGATGCTAGATCTTTCATAATTTGATATGAGAAAATACAAAAATCAAAGAAAGGTACTTGTTCTCATTTTTTTCCTCTTCTTTTTATTGAATTCACTATAAGAAAATGAAAATTTGCTAAAGTGCCATACATACTTTGAAAGAGTTTTACAAAGATCTTTTGAGGGGATTATATTGTTTATCTCCAGTGATGGCTACAGTTTGCACAATTACTTCTAAAATTAATCACATTAGGATGAGTCTTTTTACTCATTTCATTTATTACACTATAGCTACCATAAAATATTTGATTCACTTCTGGTTTAGCTAAATTGTGATCATCTATACTGGCAGTTCTCTATGGGAAGTTGCATAGTAGGTATTTTTAAATCCAAGGCAATTTAACAGAGCTTGTCTGCTTCCTTTATATTTTGAAAAAAAAAAACTATTGGTAATTGCAAAAATAACATAATCTCTCCTCAAGCATAATATTTATCTATTGGCTCATAATTTGTTATATTCAGTGGAGCAACTATAATGAGTTTATTCAATTTTGCATTCAGAATCAAGATTTTGGGAATAAGTAATCTTCTTACATTACTGTTCATAACTAAAATCCAAAGCACTATTATCAATTTGTTAAGATGGCAAAACCTCAAAGAAATTTCTGCAGTCAGCTAGATCTGTAGCCTTAATTTTGACAGCAGAGATAATTTGATAAACTTCTTCAGGAATATTTTTTTACACCTAATTTAGACACACTGCATTTATTTTCAAAATTTTCTCTGAAAAAAAAAAACATTTCTCAAAAAGCATTCCATCTCCTTTCTCCTTTTTTAATGGAGAAACAAAACTAAGTCAAATGGCAATTTTTGTTCCCTCAAACAAGAGCAGCAGGGCCTTTTAAGGACATTCATTATTTTATGTGTGATTGTTCACAGCTCTCAAATTTATTGGTACAGCTGTCAACATGTATGTATAATTTGATAGTAATGTTCCAGCTTAACAAGTCCTCTTGGAATTATTTATTACTAAATTTCATTACTTCGTACAAATGTTCAGGCTGATTAAGCCCACAATTTCAGGTTTCACCACACTTAGACCAATCACAACATCATGAAATTGTAAGATTTCAGCTAGCTCACTTTCTACAAGACCTATCTTGTCAAGGCTTCACATATAATTCAATGAAATGTCTGTTGATATGGCTACAGAAAATAGAAAAAAAAATTTTAAATCACCAGCTGTTCCTGAGATATATTTGCAATCAATGAATGTTGAGAATCACTTGTACATTTTGGACTACCTTTGTGTGGAAAGAATTATCAAATATTCTTCCAAATTTACTCTGCAATGAACATGGTACATCTTCCCTGGAGAACATGTCTTCCAAGACTCAAATCTCTATAAACATGTCTTGAAAAGTATTAATTTTAATAAATACTTTTCAAGCTGTATAAATTTCATACTTATGAACGTTTCAACATGGAATATCAAAATACTAAGATTTTTCTGAACTCAATAAATAGGAAAGAAAAGTATGGATGTCAGGTAGAGGTACAGACCCACTTAAAATCTTCATGGGGAAATGTAGGACAATATCTTAATTTTGAAAACAATGACAGCTAAGAGCAGGTTAACTTTACCCATTTGGAGTGCTTTCATTAAACTTATGAGTCCTATATTCGTACCAACATTATTTTCATATTTATATGCTAATGGATTTGTCCTAATTTTTTATGAGTTTTTAGAGACTAAAGATCTTCTCTTTCTTATGTTTCATTTCCTTAGGGGAAAAAAATCGAAAATAAAACAGGTACTAAGTGGGTGGAAGTGTTCAATAAATATTGAATATATGAATGGAAGTTGAAAAAACAATCACAGTCAAAAGTTTGTGAAATTTTCTTATATTCTAAATTGATTTAGAATTATTTTATAATCCTAAAAAAGAAAAGATTAAATATGTAGAGAGAGAAAAAGAGCAAAATTATTTCTATATTCTTGAAAAGGATTATTTTATATTCTCCCTGATATGATTTAGTTGGAGATACATCAGCTAATATTTACATGTCTACCTTACTAGGTAGCATTGAGAGGACACTGACATGAAATACATTCCCTAAGAGTCTACCTAAAGGGGACCTTATATTCTCTTTCAAACACATGCTAATTTGACAAGGCACTCTTGAATATGTCTTCAGAAATGTAAAATTTTCAGAGAGCTGTTTGCTGTGTGAATCTTTTTTTTTTTTAGAAGGCTTCATGGGAAAGATATATTTTAAGTTGTTCATTGAAGCACAGCCAGAGTGTGAATAGCAAAGGAGAACTTGATGGACAAAAACCGACTTCCAGGGGTGGATGTGAGCAGAGGCACTAGTGCCTGCCTAGAAAGAACACAGTGTTCAGCACAGGGTAATTCAGAGAGGTGTGGGGAGGTTTTCAAGACAGCCTGCAGAATGGAAGAAAATCTTTGCCTGCTACTTTCTGACAGGGGAGTAATATCCAGAATATATAAAGACCTCAAAAAATTAAACACACACACACACACACACACACACAATCTAATCAAGAAGTGATGCATGAACTAAACAGGTATTTCTCAAAAGAAGAAATGCAAATGACAAACAAATATATGAAAAAAATGTCCATCTTTAACAATTAAAGAAATGCAAAACAAAACTACACTGAGATTTCACTTCATCCCAGTTAGAATACAACCCAGAATATAAATAATAATTAATGCTGTCGTGGATGTGGGGGAAAAAACACATATTGCTGGTGAGACTTCAAATGGATACAACTGCTGTGGAAATCATTGTGGAGATTCCTCAGAAGACTAGTCTACTAGATATTCCACTTCTTGGAATTTATCCAAAAACCTGAAATCAGCATATTATAGTGATACATGCTTTCTGATATTTATACCAGCACAATTCACAATAGCCAAATTATAGAACCACCCTCATTGTCTGTCAACAGCTGAATGAACCAAGACAATGCAGTCTGTATACACTATGAAGTTCTATTCAGCCATTGAGAAGAATGAAATTATATAATCTGTTGGTAAATGGGTTGGACTGTAGAAAATCACACTAAGAAAAACAAAGCCAGACTCAGAAAGCCAAGAGTTGAATTTTTTCTCATATGCAGAAGCTAGAGAGAAAAAAAGAGGATTTTTTTTTAAAAGAGAGGGGGATCACAGCAAAATAGAAGGAAGATCAGTAGAGGTAGGAAACCAAGGGGGAGGGAGGAGAGGAGGAAAGGGGGAAAACTGGGGAATAAAATTAACCAAATTAATTCTATACAGGTATGAATATATTATGGTGATAATTGTATTAAGTTTTTAAATCCAATTATATATAATTGTATATATATATATATATATATATATATATATATATATATATATAATTTGTAGAGTAGAGGAAGGGGATCAGGGAGGGAGGAGGTTAGGAAAAGAGGAAGTACTAAGAAATGAAATAGAGCAAATAATGTTATGTGCCTATAAGAATGTGTCACAAAGAATCTAGCTACTATGTATAATTATAATGCAATGATAAAATCTTTGTAAAATTTGGAATATGAGATAATGAAAGATTATGACAAGAATGGACATGATAAATCTATAAATAGTTTTAAAATTTGTTTATGCAGTACTTTATAATTTATCCTCCTAACCAAAATTTAGTGAAAGATTATTGTGTCCACAAAGAGAAAGAATGAATAAAAGAATTTAAAAATACTACTTATTGACCTATTTTATTCCAGGTCCAAACTCTTATGTTTTGTATATATTATCTCAATCATTATGATGATTCTCTCTATAAAGCAAAACTACAGTAAAGAGAGATTATTTGTCTCTTTGTAATAGAGTTAGTTAAGTGGGCTTGAACTCTCTGTCTTTCTGTGCCTAAAACTTCTGGTCTTTTTATCCATGCCACCGCTCACATACATAGTGCTTCCCACAAATTCCTTCCAACTGAAACATTCATCAACAAGGTTCCTCTACACAAAGACCTTATAACCTATTTTTTAAATAAAAAAGATAAAGAGATACATGATAGATTCCCCATTAGACAATTGAAAAACAGCACATCTGAGCAATAGCAAAATAAAGCAGCTTCATCAACATTTCATAAACAAATAAATCTTAAAATATGAAGAAAAAAGGCAACACATTACTTCACCAACATATTTGTTCTAAAAATGCACACTGTTACTTTCTTATTGAACCTAGTTGAAACCATTTTATTATTGCTATTCATCCACAATGTTTACCTACACATGTAATTGTGTCATGCTGATGATATTAGAGCTCATAGTTAAATATTACCAAGCAAATATTATAGTTAGGAAATTAATTTAAAAAATTTCTACATCAGAAGTAGGCTCAATAATCAGCTTCAAACATGTAGTATCCAGGGGCCTTACATGAGAAAAGCTGGTCAATGCTAGGGATAAGTCCAGATTCTTGAAATGACCTTAGAACCATCATTTATATTCACTATGGTTCTTCCATCTTTAAATTAAGTTTGAAAATATCTTCCACAGTTCCCTGTCTTCTATGACAATGCTTCAAAGCCTAATGTATAAACGTTAATGTTCCACTGGTTCTGACTCCACAGTTTCCAAAGTGTAGGTAACTAGATTCAATGCTATGGGTCAGCAGAGACAGAGCCTACTTCAAAGGGCTCTGGAAGAGGCTTAGCAGGTACTTTCTGTGCTCACATTGAGGCATGCACTGCCAACCCCTAGCCAACACACGGCACGTGGAGGCAATTCAATGCAATACCAAAGCCTTAGAAAGCGTGGCAACAGCATTATTGACTGAACAGAGCCCTTTTAAAAATTCTTAGGCAATTGAATCAGACACCCCATGATTTGAAAGTGAGCTTTGGATTTCTGTTTTCTCTTCTGTGATACTAGAATAACACAGCTTCTTTTATAGGATTTTTTCAATGATTAAATGAGATAAACTAAGCAAAGAGTCTATGAACATTTAGCACAGCCCCTCCATCCCAAATAACGACGATTCCTGGTATTGTTTGATTTGCCCTGTAAAACAGGGAAGAAAAAAGATATGTAAGGATTTTAAATGTCTTTTCTACTGTCACACAATGAAAAAACCCTGGACTAACTCCAAATGTATGCTTATAGTAGAAAAGATCCATGATCTAAAAAAAGCACATTTTAAAACTTAGAATTGGGGGGTCAGAGTTGCTGAGTGCAATTTCTTAAATTTACAATTAACTAAAAATAGCTTAGTTGTAAGCCCAGGGATCTCCACAGCAGCCCCAATTTGATCTGGTCATCTATGCTTCACTGCTTATACTTCACAACAAACCTTCAAATGGCAAAATTCACTGGAATAATGAAGGTTTTAACTGGAGGCAAAAGTATACAATTCACAAAAGGTATTTAATTAGCCCTCAGGCCACTCACTGATTTAATATACAATTTCTAAAATAAATTGTGGAATTCTATAACATAAAATTTACTAAAAATGATATCAATTTTTTAAGACCAAACAGTTCTCACTTTCTTATAGGGTACATTCTAATGAAATAATATTCTTACTTCTTGGCATTTAGCCTGACTCTCTTTAAATTCTCATTTTCCTTACATGCTTTCAAGCTTGTTTTTTATTAATTATACAAATCATGAGCATTAAAAGGCAATATAATAGTTTCAAAAAGTAGATTCAATGACTATCTGCATATTTAATCAACTGCTCTAAATTTTTAATCATTTGAGTCCAGGTTCTTCTCTTGAAGCTTAACTTGATAACAAACCTACCAACTGGTAAAACTAATTGGTACAGAATCAGTCAATAATTTATAAGGAAAGGAAAACAAACAAACAAACAAACAAAAAAAAAAAACATTGGATTTCATGAAGGTATAAGTCCACCAGCCAGTTATTCCTGAGAGGTAACAGCAAAAACAACCTTGGCTCTACAAATCCATGGCGCAGTAGTGACATCCACTGGCTGTCCCTTAATATTGTGTAGATTCTTTGGACTTTTAGTGTAAGTCTTGTAAAAAAGAATCTGTATGCCCTACATATTTATACCTTTGCTTCATGTTAACTGTAGTTGCATTCACCTATACATTCATTGCATTTAGTGCTTCATGTGTCTCATACTTAAATCTTGAAATTCAATAACAGATGAGAAATATTCTGTGTCTTCAGAGTTAGAGGGACTCCAATAAACCTCATCATTATGAGACTGAAAGGAAACAAACTAAATATAGTGAGAGGGGGAAGCATCTTTACTGGTTGTTTAATCAATGAAAAAAATCAATATTGTCATTTTACACTACCAGAAATTTGGTGCATTGCTCTGTTACTATGATTTTGAAAATAGTGAAGTATTTAGAAAAGATGAGCCATGGACAGAACTTGTCAGGTCCACTAAGGCAGTACTTTCCAAAGTTTAGTAGGTGTTAGAATCTTCTGGAATGCTTACTACAAATGCAGATATCTGAGCCCCTTTGCATAACTGTAGAAGAATCTTCAAGAGACAATTTTGGTGCCTTTGGTTGGCAAACCACATTTTGAGGAACACAGCACTGATAGGCCCTATTATCTTTAGTGTTCCAATACTGGAATCTCATGCACAATGAAGATCACATGCTGTTTTGAATTCCTTATTACTGACAACCTAGAGAACAGGTTCAAGTTTATCAGGGGGACAAACTCTTCAGAAATACTGTATTTTGTACTATGCCACTTACTAATATTTCATCATCTAATCAATTAAAACTTACAAAAATATTTCCACAGATTTTCCAGGCAGTGCATAGAAAACAGGAATAGTTTATGATTGCTTATAAGTAAAAATCAGGTACACTCCAAAGATGAGATTAAATAGATGGGGGGTAACTAGTATGAAATGTTCAACGATAGTACAGAATGTATTTTCACTGTATATTTTAATATGTTAGCAATATCACATCATCTGCTGGTGATGAAACTACAGCTGATGTTTTTCCCAATGTTGCCTAATTTTTCTGTAATGAAGATGTGCTATGTATGTGATTTGTTTTAAGGAAGCATATCCTACAAGTTTTGGGGAAAATTGTGGGTGTCAGGGAGGACTCAATGCTGCATTCAACATTCTTGCAATATTTAACCAATCATCATCATCATCACCATCATCATCCCTCTAAATCTCACAACAAAGCTCTCAATTAACCAGAAGCTTCATGGATGATTTGAGTTATTGCACAATAAATTTGTGTACTTACTCGGAAGCTGTGATTTAATAACCTTTCAGTTAATAATTGTGACATGGAGTAAGGACAGTTCTGAAAAGCACTGAGGAGGTAAGAGACACAAGGGCAAAAAAAGCACAAAGGCTAAGCTATTTTCTATGAGAAACCAAGGAAAAGGTATTAAAGGGATGGAGCTATAAGATGACAAAAACTGAAGAGACAGCATCTAGAACTTAGAGGGGAGGAAAACAATTTTTTTAAAATTTTCTAAAGAGACTAAAAATTAACCAAGTAGATTGCAATTCCAGATAAGCGACTCCCTCTTCCTATAGAAAAGTGTTAAAAATCCAATGTGCAGCAAGAAGAAAGTAATATCCTTTCTGAAAACATGTTCAAATAACCCTCAGCCTCCCCAGTACCTGTGTAGGATGCATGTGCATTTAGGGTAATGGTGCTAGAAGACGACTGGGGAGTTTGATGCTAAAGCCAATTTGTAATTTTCACCAAGCCTCCCAGGTGAAAAGCTGGGAAAAGCCTGGCTTCAGAAGTTAAAAATAGGTCTCTTTGCACAAAAATTCTTAGGCTCCTTTGAGTTACCAAGACCACAGACTAGGGAGAGAGTCTAAATTTAGATTCTTTTCCTTAAGGAATAGGCAGGCACCTGCCAAGATGCATGTTCATCATCCATAGAGAATTAATGGAAACCAATGAATCTCCATACTTTGGCAGAAAACTAACATGCTCAGGCTCAAACTCTGGATTGTTAGGATAAGACAGCAATAATACAAATGTGCATTTTACCCAAAAAGATTGCCAGGTCACATTAAGAGCCGACTAACAAATGTGGTCAAATTTAGAAAAGTAGGGAGAGAAAATAAACAATTTAAATAATTTCATCCTGTATAGGCAAGTTTGTCTTTCTTCCTAAAATGAAAGGTTGTCAGTTTTTTTTTACTAACTAAAAACAGCATGCCCATTCATAGGAAAGATACATGGAAGGAAAAGATAATGCAATTTATAGTCACCTCCATAACCCACTAATTTTATGTGATAGGGAAAGCCAGGCCAACTACTTCTATAATTTTGTTCAGATTTTTCTAGCATGGACACATACAAACATACAAGCTGGCCTTGAACTTAAATCCTCCTGAATCAACCTCCCAAGGCAAAGAGCTTTTACATGCATACACACACATGCTTTTTCTCATTGTAGTAGAATTTTTTCCTAATAAGTGTAAGCAGATAGATGATCAATTCATTATGATCCCTATCAATAAGTATTTGGTTTGAAAATTTTCACTATTATAAATGGCATTATGGGAAACATCTACTCTCACCCAGTCTCAATCCATGACCCACAAAGCTTTAGAAGGGATCTTATAGGAATATAAATCTTATTTTATCTTTTTCATTTGTTTGTTTAAAAGCCATTCATGGAATTCCATTACCATTAGAATTAGGCTCACACCCCTTTCCATGGCCTAAAAGATTAGAATGTTTCCTGTATCTTCACTACCATCTTTACCCACCACGCCCACTGATGCTGATCTTTTATTTTTTCCTCAAATGTGACATGTTATTTTTTGCCTTGGGGCTTTTTACACATGCTCTTTCCACTGCTTAGAAAGCTCTTTGCCTTGGGAATTGATTCAGTAGGATTTTAAGTTCAAGGCCAGCTTCAGCAATTTAGCTAGGCCCTGTCCCCACAAAAAAGAACTGGGGATATAGCTCAATGATAAAGTATTCCTGGGGTCAGTCCCCAGTACCATAAAGAAAGCAAGCTCTTCATCCAGAGCTGTCTTTAATCTCTCAGTGTTCATCTTTCCATCTTTCTCCTCAGGTTCAACCTTCTACCATGTTATTGGGCTCTTTATTTCTGTCTCCATTCTTCATCTTTATGCCCCAGTTCTAACTTCCTGTGTAAAACAAGGTCTCAGGTCTTAACTATTCCCTTCAGCATCTGCCGTAAGGCTTCCCCTTCTTATATAAAGAAGTTCTAAATAAAAACAATTCTTACTCTAAGAATTCTCATGATATGTTAAAATCAATTTTTCACCAACATGAATATCCATTCTCCTAATCTCCTTGACCCTAAAGAAACTGTTTTCTATACCTCCCTTGCTGCCTCCCCATGCCTCTCATCCAGTGGCGTGTGATATCACTGACAAGTTCTCCTACACAAAACATCTCTCCATGCCCAGACTCTGGAGCAGACTCTTCTGGTTATTGCCAAGAATATTCAACAGCTCTCTGCTGGGTTCTCCTCCTGTGCTTTCCTTCTCCACCTTACTCATCAGACCACGGTTGCCCTTCTCCCTCCAGATCATCAGACTCCTTCTAAGATATAATAAACTTACACATTCATTCATAATTTTGAGAATTTCTGATGTGCAGGGCAGAGATAAAAATTTAAATAAAGCCCCCGTCTATGATTTCAAGCAGGTGAAGTGTGCAGGGCAAAATACTGAAGTGCCTGGCTATGGTTTTACTTAACTGGAGTATCAACTGTTTTGCCTATCATTGGAACTCCCCCTAATGCAGCGGGAGCTTGCCTGTGTTCCATTTGCCATGACTTTCCTTTCTGTTATACTGTTCCACACAATTCAGTTACAATGAAGTTATCATTTGCTGAAAAACTCTTAAATTCAATCTCTGTCCTTTCCATGCTGGCTGGCACTGCCCCCTCCTTTCTACAGTGCTTTGTAAATCTAACTCCTACAGCCTTCCAGAAAGCCACTTCCCTCCTCCCATCTTTCAGCAAGTGTAACCAATGTCCCTCTCACTTTGTGTTTATAGTAGAACACTTACCCAGCCCGCCTTCTAGGATAGGCACTTGTACATCTGTACTGTTATTGAATTTTGCATCTCTAAAAGTATCTTTCACATAACAGGCACTCAATACATGCTGGAGTGAACATAACAAGCACACAAGGCAAGAACATCATTTTCAGCTCATAATCACATTGCTAACATTAAAGGAGCCTGCAAAGGGATCTGGATTCACTGTGAGTATAAAATCAGCTGGAGAGACTAAATAATACACTGTTGAATGATGAATGGATAGTAGAAGAAATCAGGGATGAAATAAAATACTTAGAGGTAAATGAGAACACTGATACAACATATCAAAATCTTTGGGACACTATGAAGGCAGTATTAAGAGGAAAGTTCATTACATTGAGCTCATTCATTAAAAGAATAGAAAGTCAATGAATAAATGGCCTAACATTACATTTCAAAGCCCTAGAAAAAGAGGAATCAACCAATACTGAAAGCAGTAGAAGACAGGAAGTAATTAAAATCTGAACTGAAATCAAAGAAATTGAAACAAAAGAAACAATTCAAAAAACTGACAAAACAGAAAGTTGTTGTTTTGAAAAAAATAAATAAAATTGATAAACCCCTAGCAATGTTAACAAAGAGAAAGAGAGATAAAACTCAAATTACTAAAATTTGTGATGAAAAAGGAAATATCATGACAGATACTACTGAAATACAGAAGATAATTAGAAACTATTTTGAAAACTTATACTCCAATAAAATAGAAATTCTTGAAGATTTGACACATTTCTAGAGACATATGAGCTTCCCAAACTGAATCAGGAGGACATACACAATTTAAACAGGTCAAATTCAAGTATCGAAATAGAAGATACCATCAAAAGTCTACCAATAAAGAAAAGCCCAGGACTAGATGGATTCTCAGCCGAGTTCTACAAGACCTTCAATGAAGAATTAACACCAATACTTCTCAAATTATTCCAAGAAGTAGAAAAGGAGGGAACTCTTCCAAACTCATTCTTTGATGTTAGTATCATCCTGATATACCAAAACCAGACAAAGACACATCAAGGAAAGAAAATTTCAGACCAATATCTCTGATGAACATAGATGCCAAAATTTTCAATAAAATTCTGACTAATTGTATACAAAAACATATTTAAAAGACAGTGCCCCACAATCAAATGGAGTTCATCCTAGGGATGCAATGTTGGTTCAACATTTGGAATCAATAAATGTAATTCATCACATCAATAGACTTAAAGATAAGAATCATATGATCATGTCAATAAATGCAGAAAAATCATTTGACAAAATACAGCACAACATTCTAGAACTAGTAAATGATTTCAGCAAAATAGCAGGATATAAAATCAATACCCACAAATCAAATGCATTCCATATTCATAAGTGATGAATCTACTGAAAGAGAAATTACGAAATTAGAAATTACTACCCCATTCACAATAGCCTCAAAAAAAAATAATTGGGAATCAATCTAACAAAAGTGGTGAAAGACTTCTACAATGAAAACTACAGAACACTAAAGAAAGAAATTAAAGACCCTTGAAGATGGGAAGATCTCCCATGCTCCTGGAAAAGCAGAATTAGTATCTTCAAAGTGACCATACTACAAAAAGCACTATACAAATTTAATGCAACTCCTATTAAAATACCAATGATGTTCTTCAAAGTAATAGAAAAAACAATCATGAAATTCATTTGGAAAAATAAGAGATCCAGATAGCCTAAGCAATCCTTACCAAGAGTGAAGTAAGAGGCATGACAATACCAGACCTTAAACTATACTACATAGCAATAGTTACAAGAAGAGCATGGTGTTGGCACCAAAACAAATGTGTAGACCAATCATACAGAATAGAAGACACAGAGACAAACCCACATAAATACAGTTATCTCATACTAGACAATGACGCCAAAAACATTTATTGGAAAAAAGACAGCCTCTTCAACTAATGGTATTGGGAAAACTGGAAATCCACATGTAACAAAATGAAATACAACCCCTATCTCTCACCCTGTACAAAACTTAATTCAAAGTGGATCAAAGACTTAGGCACTAGAACAGAGACCTGTGCCTAACAGAAGAAAAAATAGCCCCATATCTTCACCATATCCTCTTAAGAACTGACTTCCTTAACAAGACTCCTAAAGCACAAGAAGTAGAATCAAGAATCAATAAACAGGATGGGTTCAAACTAAAAACTTCTTCACAGCAAAGGAAACAATCAACATGAATAGAGCCTACAGACTGGGAAAAAAAATCTTTACCAAGGAACCTCAGATAGAGCATTAATCTCTAGGGAAAAAAATCTTTAACATTAAATAAATAAAAATAACCCAATCAATAAATGGGATAAGGAATTGAACAGACACTTCATAGAAGAAAAAATACAACTGATCAACAAATATATGAAAAAATGTTCAACATCTCTAGCAATTAGAGAAATACAAATCAAAACTACACTGAGATTTCATCTCACTCCAGTCAGAATGGCAATCATCAAGAATACAAGCAACAATAAATGTTGGCGAGGATGTGGGGAAAAAATACACTCATACACTGCTCTTGGGACTGCAAATTGGTGCAGCCAGTATGGAAATCAGTATGGAGATTCCTCAGAAAACTTGAAATGGAACCACCATTTGACCCAGCTATCCCACTCTTTGGTTTATACCCACAGGACTTAAAATCAGCATACTACAGTGACGCAGCCACATCAATGTTTTTAGTAGCTCACATTAGCTAAGCTATAAAAACAACCTAGGTACCCTTCAACAGATGAGTGGATAAGGAAAGATGGCATATATACGCAATGGAGTATTACTCAGTCTTAAAGAAGAATGGAATTATAGCATTTGCAGGTAAATGGATGGACCTAGAGAATATCATGTTAAGTGAAATAAATCAATCCCCAAAAAACAAAGGTTGAATATTTTTTTTCTGATATGAGGATGCTAATTCACAATGGGGGCAGGGAGACTAGAGGTACCTTGGACTAGGCAGAGGGATGTGAAGGGACGGGAGGGGGTATGAGGGTTGGAAGGATAGTAGAATAAATTCAGACATCATTACCCTATATGCATATATGACTACACGAACAGTGTAGCCATGTACAACCAGAAGAATCAGAAGTTATACATTTATGTATGATGTGTCAAAATGCATTCTACTGTCATTTATAACTAATAAGAACAAATAAAAAATAAGAGTTAAAAAAAATCAGAGGAGGGCACATTCACATAAAAGTTTGCTAATTTCTCCAAGATGAACCAATCACCTAGAAAGTGTTCTTTCGGCTTCCCTACACTGTCCAGGCAATTACTCTAAAGAAAGTCTTCAACTTTCTCTACTTCCCATCATATCAACCACTATATTTAGAAAGGAAGTAAGACAATATATAAGAATCCCAATCATACTTTTATCCTTTTAATCACAGGTAAAAGAAACCATGGTCATCTGTGGGATCTAGTATAGGTAGGCACACTTTGAATGTCTACTCAGTCCCACAAATGGATGGCAGGACCCTGCTGCAGTGCTCATGGGTACTTTCATCAAAGCAGACTCATCACAATGACTGAAACAAGGGCAGAGGCACGACATGGAAAGACAGTGTATTGCTCCTGCAGGAAGGATAGACGAGAGGTAGCACAAAAACTGCACCACATGGAAAGAAGAATGTTGCAAGGTGGAGGACCTAAACATACAAGGACTAATGCAATAATAACATACATTAGGATTCTAGACAATGTGCTGAGTGTTTTATTTGAATGATTTCATTTAATTGCCAAGACAATTTCAAAAGTGGTGGTGATGATGGAAATAGTAGTGCTTAGTGGTGGGGGTAGTTCCCTCTAGGGGAAAAATAAACCCAAAACACTCCTTGACTAAGCTTTAAAGCTACTCAGAATGGGCTAGAATTCAAATCTACAAAGTATGATGGCAGAGCTAAAATCTCAACTCTGGTTCCTGGGGCCCTGTGTATTGTGTGGCTCTGAATTAGAAGGTGGTGAATTATTTATACTTACAAAGGATATTGGCATGGCAAAAAACTGAACACTTGATACTCCAACTGAGAAACAAGTATTTATGACAGTGAGAAATTCATTTGAGGGATTTCTGCTATGAACTTTTAGATCATTATTGTGATGTGCTCCGCCAAAAGGTTGGCCTTTCTTAAGGCCATCACTAAAATCCTTTTTTAATAATGTATAAAAAATCCCTCTAATTTGTGATCTGTGGAATATGCAGTTAGAGACATTCTAAGCAGTACCCCAGTTATGAGCGTTCCTAAAGGTCCCAGAAGGTCTAAGTGTGAGATCCAAGACTGGCACAAGGTGACACACTCTACAAGAGGTAAACATGGAGGTTTGGCTGAGGGAATATTCAGTGAATGTTACAATAACCCTACATTTCAAAAATACTACTCTGTGCCCCAAAAGTAGTATGAGTAACACTGTGAATCACCCACCTATTCCCAAATGAATATGGGACAGAAAACTGTAAGACTTATATGGACAAGAGTCAATACAGCCAGAAGTAGACACAGCAAGGCACAGCACAGCAGGGTTTCCACCACATTGATAGTTATGTCTCTATATAGTTCATGTGCTTTGAAATTCTATTTATTTTACTTCACATGTTTAAAAACATTCTATCAAAGGGGTCCACAGGCTTTACTAGACCACCAAATGGAACCAAGGCACCACAAAGCATGAGAATTCCTAGCAATGGAACAGCTTTAAATCAGTAACGCCAGCTTGGAATGCCAAGCTGTAACCTTTGCCAATGACAATCATTCCCCCTCAGGGTAATTAGGATCCAGGGAACAGTCTGATCTGCCGACCAGAATACAACCACCACGAGTAGAGTTATCCCTGTTGGTGTTCAAAAGACAGAGACCACATGGATTAATTGATGCTGAGCACCCTGAAACAGAGTAAAATAAAAGTCTACTCATATAAATCGGAACTTTCTAATACAGGTGAAACAAGTAATTATTTCAAATTACAGCACTCCTAATAATTTTAATCTTGTTTGATTAGTTCTTCCAAATGTTTCAAAATAGTTACCTATTCCTTCAATATATGGAAATAAAAAAGAACATCAAGGATTGGATGGCTGTGGCACTCCCTTCTTTCTGAGAGAGTGAGGCATGCCAACTCCCACATATGAACATAAATAGAAGAAAACAGAGCTAATCTGTCATCATTCCCATCCAGACTGGGGCAAAATAATATAACATGGCTAAATCACAATGGAAAGGATTCCAAAGGTAATTTACATGTTCTGGGGAAAGCATTTCAACACTGGAGTGCCTGTGAATGTGTCTGATATTCTAAGATTTAACATCATAGTAAATTTACACACACACACACACACACACAGCCACACAGAGGTAAGTACCCCTTTTTAAAAGAAATTAAGAAAACAATAATTTCCCTCCGTGTTGTGGGTTTAGATATTAGGTGTCTCCCAAAGGCTCATGTGTGAAACAATGCAAGAAATCTAGAGTGAAATGATTGGGTCATGAGAGTCTTCAACTAATCTACTGCATTAATCCACTGACAGGGATTAACCATAGTCAGGTAAGGTGTGGTCGGAGGAGGTAGGTACCTGGGGATGTGCCTTTAGGGTTTATATTTTATCCCTGGTGAGGAGAGCTTGCTCTCTCTCCACTTCCTGGTGGCCATGGCTTTCCTCCACCACACACTTCTGCCATAGTGTTGTGTCTCATCTCAGATACCAAAGAATGGAGTCAGCTGTCTATGGACTGAGACCTCTGAAACTGTGAGCCCCCAAATAAACTTTTCCTCCTCTAATTGCTCTTGTCAGGTCTTTTGGTTGCAGCAGTAAAAAAGCTGACTAAAACACTCCATGACCCTTTCCTCAGTAATTTTGACTTTTGATTTAAAATTAAAGCAATTTCATATAAAATCTGAGCTCCCCAACAGTAACTTTAGATTAGCAACGAAGTTAGAAACGCAAATAACAAATACAAGCACAAATTGATCAAATTATAAGAATTTAGTATTTTAAATATTACATTTTATGATATTTGTTTGAAATGGAGATATCATGAGAAATATATAATTCATAATACAGAATGTTTCTGTAAATTGGAAATAAATCAGAAATACCCAGGCCCATGATGAAAGTTTAAAAGGGGCAAGTGTGGTTACCTCCCACTATTCCACCAGCAAGTCCTGTGTCTTTCAGGGTTTGTGGACACCTGACCAGTAATTTATTTATTTATTTTTAATTTTTTATTAGTTGTTGGTAGACCTTTTTTCATTTATTTGTTTATATGTGGTACTGAGAATCGAACCCAGTACCTCATACATGCTAGGCAAGCGCTCTACCACTGAGCCACAACCCCAGCCCCCTGACCTGTAATTTATAACAGTAGATTAATGTTCTAAGTTTCATTGTTTTAGGAGTTAGATTTTCACAGAGAAGTGAAGTGAATATTAAAAATCCAATAAATAATTCTTTTTTAGTGATGATTGATTGTATTCACATTTCATGAATGTGTTCTATTCTTTGTTAACAAAAATGTATAGTTTGTAATCTAAAAGTGAATTATGCAGTTTTGAAATATTGATTTAAAAAAACCTATCTTTCCCACAAGATTGTTACAGTTAGAGGGGATGGGCAATATTTTGTATAACAATGAGGTTTACTTGATGTTTTGTTTCTCCTCTTTTTTTTAAAGAACAATGATTATTCTTCCCACCAAACTGGGAACAAGAATCATAAAACAACAACAACAAAAACAACAATGTCAAAACCCAACCAAACAAACAAAACTAAAAAGTGAAAACATCCCAGATTGTCTTGGAGTGGTAACAGGGAGGTTACTGTCTCAAGTTTTCAAAATCTTTGGCTTCCATATTGATGTTGCCATGCTAAAAAACTAAAAGGGGCACAAAGAGAAGAACAAAGATTTACCTATTAGGATCCTCATAGGTCTTGAATCTTTCTTTCTACCTATTTTGATTGGTTTACTGAATTACTAATGAAAGGATCTAATGAATGTTCTGAAAGAGCATGAGTTAAACATGAAATATTAAGGTGACAATGTTATGTTATCATAGTTTATATATCATAAAGTGTGTGCAAATTATCAAATTTTTTTCAATATTTTGATCATTTTCTTAAAAATAGATAATCTCAGCCAATTATTAAGAAATGAAAAAAGTACAATTAACAATGTGCCACCAATATGTACAATACTAGTATAGATTTTTATGGTACAGTTAGTAATTCAATGACTTTAATGAAAGTTTTCTAGACAAAAAAAAAAAAAAAATTACTTCAAAATAATTTTAAGCTGCTACCACAAAGTATGATTTGATCTTTTGACTATAATAAAACCAGGGAACATACAATTCAGAATTGTTTTTAGTTTTATTAACAAGTCATGTATAGTTTCTTTTAATTAATAACTAAAGATTTTTCATGCTTCTTAATATTAAAAAAGTAGTATAACTGGAATTCAGTTTGCAAAAAATCATTCTGAAACCCGATTTCTTCTTCATATTTGGTGTTTGAGAATTCTAGTGCTGTCATATTTTAAAAAGGAGCAGATAAATGTTTGAAGTATGCATATTTGAAGAAAATACAGTAATATGAAACCACACAAGAACACTCCAAGTCATTTTTTCCTAAGGTTTAATTTCAACTTACAAATTTTAAATGATGATTGTAATGCCAATCCAAGTTTTTGCTTATTTGCAATGCACGAACTATTTTTTATAACTTGCAGGTGAAATATTCCTTTCACCACAGTATGCTTTTACCCTTATTTATGCTCTCTTTTTAATTTTTCCCCCTTGAGTCTTTTTCTTCAACAGTTTAACACATCACTTCTGGTTCAGCTATAGAGCAATCCTAGAACAATAATGTTTCAACTTGCAAGGAAGAACGCCCTTGTTGAGTTGGTAGAACTCCACCAGCTGGATTAGATCCGTAAATCTAGTATGGCCATCATCTAGCGTGTGGAACATTTCACCATCATCTTCCACCTGCAAGAGGAAAAGCAACAAGCTGGTAAAGAGAGTAAAGAATCCAGAAGAATGATGGTTGTTCCACTGCAAGCTATGTCTTCATGCCAAAATTGACAAGTTTATAAAATTAAGGACTGTGCAGAGAACAGCATGGTATGTCCACTTCTTCTTCTTTTTTTTTTTTTTAACTTCACTTACATTTAAAAGAAGTATCATCTGATCCTTGGATAAGAAACATGCCTCCACTTTCTCTACATCTAATTCTCCCAAAGTTCTGTTTAGTGAGGATAGTTTAACTATTTTGAGTCAATGAACAGAGAGAAATCTGTACTATTCAGTGTAAAAGTAGACAGGAGATTTTAACGCTTCCGTGTATAGAAATTAATTTCTATTTCTAAACATTGTCTACTTAATGCCTCAGTATATTAAAAAATGACTATTCACATAATTTTTATCAGCAAATTCATTCTGAAGCAATGAAATATTATGCTAATGGAATGTCAGTTGACTTTTTTTGTTTGGTGGTGAAGTCTTCTAGCATTAAACGCTCATACTTGCTGGGAACACTGATCAAATAATCAAAGAAGCAGGGTTGGTACTCTATATGGCCTTTGGATGATTTCAAAAAGAGGCAATTCAAAGGAAAGCACCAGTAATTTAAATAAGATCTTCCTGAAAGTAGACTGAATCTGTTTTACTCTGCCTGATTCCAATATGCACGCACATATGTACATATGTGCACATGTTGACACACAACAGCAGAAGCAAAAAAAAAAAAAAAAAAAATCCCAAAGCAAGTTGAGCCAGCCAAAAACAGAGTCACAGATATTTTAAAAATTTTCCCAGGATTATTTAAATGTCCACCAATTTCACAGTTCCTGTGTTTCTATACAAATAATTTAAAACAAATGAATAAAAACTAGCAACAATAATAGCAAAAAATGTCTTTGAGAAAAGAGAAGAGAAAGGGTTTTAAAATAATGTTTTTTTAAGGAATGGTTAGAACTCAGAAAAAAGAATCTTTAGTGGCCTTTTAACAATAGGTGGCATGGGGTCTATACAATATTGCTAAATCATATTTTGTGGAAAAAAGATAAATTTAATTTTTACAATTCCTGTATTTCTTATATTAATTCAGGCTCATAAAACCATTTCTGCCAAACTTAACTTTGGTCAAAGCACAAGCTCCCACATTATATTTAATAAAAGGAACAACAGAAAAACAAAGTTTCCAAAAGCTTATGCATTAAGATCATATCTAATATACGAATGTGAAATCACAAATTACTTACTGGTATAATTTGAAAGTGCTTTATTTTTTGTCCATGACTCATTGACAGGACGAAAGTTTTGGGGTTACTCTGACTATCCCGCACCAAGAAAACTCTAAAGAGAGAGAGGAAGAATTTCAATGTTTCTACATTTACTCACAGATTTCATAGAAACATAGCATGCAACAAACCCAGGATGTGTACTCATAAAAGCTGTAGCTGGGATCTCCTTAACTGTGTATTCAGTGGGTATGATTATTCAACTTGGTGAATGATATGTTACAATATAATCTCATACTACAAAACTGTCATCAGTGCTAATGTAATTTTAATAGGATAAATACACAGTCTATTTGTGACATTGTTTGCTTACAATACCCAGCATAACATTCTGTTGGCATCAACAGTTCATGTTGTCCTTTTTCCACTGGGAAATTGGGTATTCCCATGTAACTACCAGAAAGAATAAGGGATGAGAAAAAATAAGGGATGAGTGTGTGTGTGTGTGTGTGTGTGTGTGTGTGTGTGTGTATGGTTAGTTAGGTAGGTAGTTAGTTTATGGGTCATGATAGGCCCCTGAAAGGACATAATGATTTAGAGTAAAATCATTTTTTACCCCCTTTTCTATACTTGGTCTGCTTTCTTCTTTTGATTCTGGCTTCTACTATTACACGACAGAAAATAAGAAATGATTATATCCTTAAAATCCATCTTTAAATTGTTTATTAAATGTTTAAGTAAAAATGTTTCAAGTTAAAAAAAAAAATATATACCCAACGTGCACTTTAACCTTGAAGAATGCAGTGGGAAAGCCTCTATTAATGTCAGGTTACAAAAAGAAGACGTGGCCTAATGGTCTCAGAGAAAAAGGCTGCCGGGCATGGATTCTTATTTACTGGCAATGCAGTGAAAAGCCAGTTTTGTATTAATTACTGGCAAACACACTGTGTAAGTGGTCCCCACTGGTGACTCCAATACTAATCTCACTGTGCCTGGGCAAAGAGGCAGCCAAATCTGAGGCATCACAGATGTCTGATGAAATTATCCATTTTATTTGTGAGACTCTGACATTACATCATTGGGAGACAGGACAAAGGGCATTTCACAGGAAAATTAAGCAGTAATTCTTCCCCCTCCCAAGCAGATCACCACTACCACCTGGTGGACCGCCTGACACCTTCACAACTTTCCAAAGGAATACCAAAATAATAGAAGCAGGCATGATTACTCTGTACAATTAATTATTTTCTCCGGGTTACAAATTCATAAATAAAGGGAATTATAATCTTCTAAAACATTTAAATCATTCTTTCTTTTTTTTCTTTTCCTGACCTCATTGGATTGTAACTCTGATCACTGTTCAAATTTATATCCAAAAAAAGACCATGCTCCAAGCAGAGAAGCATATTAAAATCCTTTCTTATTTAGAGTCTGGTGAAATGCTGACTTGTTATTAATAATCTTCCATGTGAAGATGCATTTTTACCCAAATGTCAGTATTAAATCTCCTCAAACTCTTGTCATCATCTTAAGTCAACCTTTGAAGATAAAAGATTCTTTCTCCAGTTGTTTAAACTGACAACAGTTTCATTTCTCACCCAATCCTCAATAAAATGTCCTCATTGTACTGCATTTGGGAAGGAACTTACCAGTATTAAAGTACCTGAAACTGAGTAATGTGAGAAGAAAATCCTTCAGATTAAAAATCTCTTATAAAATATTTTATGCTTCTCTTGTGTACTCCATGGTATCCCATTAAAAGATAACACAAAAAATCATCAAAAAGTACTATTTTAATAGATTCATATTTTAAGCTGTTGATATTTAGAGAAAAAGCAATAGGGATGTAAACAGAAATAAAAGCAAACATTCAAAATATATCAGAAAAAAAGCTTTCTACTTAATATACCCTGCATTATACCTAAAAAGAATTACAATGTATAGGATAATGTCATAATGTAAATCATACTTTAGAATCATATTAATTACTTGTTCAAATTAAAACATTGATTACCCAAAAACAAGGTTAGTTTTTTTTCTCTCATGAATTAATATCTAAAATGCTAGAATTGGCACAGAATGGATAACATTAGTACTCGTAGTCAAGAACAAAGAATCCTATTCTCTGTTAATTTATGCACAAATACTAAGCACACTCTGTGTACTAGCTATTATACAGATATTGCTAGAATTCAGTGATAGCCACTCTTACAGAAAAAAGTAATTTCTGAGTTATGATAAGCCAAAATTAAAAACACTTGGTGTGTACTGAATAAATGATTATTATTTACTGGCAAAATCCAAACCAAATCCAAAATCCAAACCCAAATTCTACTCAACACTAAAAGTATCAAACTTACCCATCCACAAGTCCTTGCTGAATAATCAATCGCTGAGCTTCATCTCTGGAAATCTTGTGGTGAAACCATGGCTGGGACCGATGGATGGCTAAAGAAATAAAACGAATGAATACAAAGGTTTGCTTGCAGTGACTGCAATTTCACTACATATATGCCCCCCATCACTTAGTGACCGCATGTCATTAAAGTCATGTCAAGCTGCCCATCAGCTCAATGACCATGGCTAGGAGCAGACATACCCATGTTTGTGGCAGAGGTTTGTGAGGAGGCAGTGGGGCTACCGTGACTGCCCAGGCGCAAACATCCTTTTTTCTGATCAAGGAATGGGAAAACAAATCTCAGTTTTGGGAGTGAAACAAACTCAAATTAAAAATTCTTTCAAGAAAGTGAAATTATGAGTACCCTCCAAGCGAGTCCTTCTTCAACTGCAACTGAAAGAGCTTCGGTGGGATTTTCTATAACTCTGCTTTTCTGACCTGAGAAGTCCATTGCTACCAGGGAGTTCTCTGATATACTTCTCTGGAAAAAAATTTTTGAAAAACAAAACAAAACCAGAAAACACTTGCAAGTCATGAAAATCTTCAAAAGTAATCGTTCACTGTTTTGCTGGCAACATGCTTCAATTTGAGACTGGGATTCCTAAAGTGGCTATCAGGAAATTAAAAAGTTAAAAGTACATATTCAATATAAAATGATGCTGTGGAGAACTTTGATAAATAAGTTCAATGGCTATTTGTTAGGATAACTGAATTAAGTGTTGAGTAATGTGATGAAAATCTTTGAAAGAAAGCATGTCTTTCCCCTAAAACAAACCTCTTTTTCACATTATCTCCTAATATGGCAAAACTCCAATTGAGGAAGAAATAACCCTTCCTACTGGCTATAGAGAACTATCACTTCTGAACTCATCTCTGTATTAAACTTTATGTCAAATCCACCAACTTTGAAGCCACGATTTTATGATTCAAAATATGTAAAAGCTATAACTTAGATACACATCTTCTTAGAAATAGTACTCATGTTTTATAAAGGAGCAAATTGGAGTATGTGTTTTGAAAGCTTATCATGTCAAGTTTCATTTCATTTGGAAAATAAAATTTAGCAGAATAATAATACATAATATTAGATTTCATATTAAAATTTTTATGATAGGGCTGGGGCTGGGACTCAGCGGTAGCACACTTGCCGGGCTTGTGCGAGGCACTGAGTTTGATTCTCAGCACTGCATACAAATAAATAAAGGTCTGTCAACAACTAAAAAAAAAAAATTTTTTAAATTTATGATGTAACATATAAACACGTTTTCCTTTTTGAAGAGATGGGTGGCCAAGTTAGTGCTGCAAAAACAACTCTGAATGACAGAAGCACAGACATGAAAAGACATATTGAAATAAATGTAATCAAAACAATGATAAAGTCAATGTTTTCACTAATTACTTCTTATATTCCTAGTCTCTAAAGGGAAAGTAAAACATATAAATCCTGGATCTTATTTTTATTTTCTTTTTTCTGACGTCCTATTTTGCAATCATCTTTCAAGAAACAGGCATGCTATCCCACAATGAGTCATGAGTACTAAAAAAAGAGAAAATTGTCAAACGCTCTAGTCAAGAGTCTCACATGTCTTATACACTAGGAAGATAACTTAAAACTAAGCAAAATAAAAAAAACTAAATGGAAGTGTGTATCACTTATTCTTCAATAATTAATAAAAGAACAAAACCCAAAGTGAAATTACACTGGTAAATTATGAGCCAACCTGCATCTGGAGACTTCTGGCTTTCACACACACTCTCTCTCTCTCTCTCTCTCTCTCTCTCTCTCTCTCTCTACCTTTGGAAAAGATACTATAGTCAAATGTGGGCTTCAAACAAAACCTTATCCTCAAGAAAAAAAAAAATTAGGTTTCTTTATCACTGTCTCACACATCCCATTTTATTAGCATCTGTTATTTTCTCTTCAAACCATGTGATAGTGGCCGACAATCTTATTATGGTCCATCTATATTTCTAGAGATCTGGCGTGCAATCTTCCATTTGTTACAGGAGCCTTTATAACTGACAGCTGCTCTTTCCAGACAGATGCTGTCTCAGTAATCTCTATTTGCTGTCACACCTTAGTTTGCCCTTTTCACCCCGTGATCTTCCGTGCTGGACTGTGGACCAGTTGGATATACTTTTGCTTTCCTAACATTAATGGAAAGTGTCCGCCTGCCCAAATCAGAGTAACTATCCTGGATCCTAATGATAGATTTATCCTTATAATATCTTTAACTTCACATGCCAAGATGGGTTCTATAATGAGAAGTTCCTGATAACATAAAAATACTGTGAGGAAAAAATAAAATAAACAAGCTGTTGTTCTCTCCCTACCCAATACAGAGGACCAGATGTACAATAAGATCCTATGTTCTATAATTATTTGACAAACAGAGAATACAAGACAATTAAAAAATTTTTCCATTTGCTACAATAACTACACTAGGAGGAAAGAGGAGTGTAGTAAATGTTGTCTACTGAATGGCAGGTGGTGGATGAAAAATTAATAGTTTACCTTTGGTGGACAAAGAAATGGAAGTAAAGCAGAGTCTGACAAACCCAAAAGGTCATTTTCAGCACAATTTCTTTCACATAGGAAAGCAATGCTGGTAACATTCAGAACTGGCTGTATTTCTCAAATATTTGTTCCTTTTTCTAGCTCTTCTTACGGGATGAACAGGGTAGGCCCTAGCAAAATGATCCATGATTTTAATTGCATAGCCTTTCTCTCTAAGAAGGGAAGCCTGGGTGTACCCTGGATTACCCAGGCCACACTCTGAGACTGCTTGTATCCACTTTTAGTGAGGTTTACATGTAAAATGGTTTTTAGGCAATATAACTACATGGCAACTAGCCATGCTTTCTCTGTCACTCTATTTGAAGGATCTTGATAAACCTGCAGTTCAGAATGACTGAACAAGAGGGCAAAGAATTCCTCCAGATATCGTTCTCTCATCTGTTTCATACAGAGCCAAAGGACACCCCAGATGTAAGAGTCAAGAGATTATGCAACTACCCCCTTCTTTTACACTGCAAGACACCAGAGATCCAACCAAGATCACACAGCTTATGGTAAAAATAGCAACCAATATGTCCCATCTAGGGTTCTTTCAAGTGCCACATCGTGGGAGGTAAAGGAAAGAAATGCAGCTTAGCATGTCTAGCCCAGGGTCAAAAGTAAAGACTAAAAAGAACTAAGCAGACATTTTCTCCCAATCTCCTCACTCCAGCCAGGAACATATTAACAGACACTCCATTAAATGAATTACTTCTTTACCCTAAAATGAACCACATCTATCTGGCTTCCTAAAATATCTGCTGACGATTCTCATTTCAAAAGTTGATATAAGTGGCTGTCACATGGTATTATGGCTAGGTGCTCCCTTTGGTATGAGAACTGTTGTTTTGTTTCTCTTTTCAAAACATGGACAAGTTTAAAAGAGAATACTGTTACTTGAGAAAGGTAACTAAATTATTCTAACTTCTCTATGTAACTCACTGAAAACAGTTCCTGAGTAGAGAGCAGCAGAGACAGGTGAGAGGCACCAGCACCATTCAGGTCACTGATTCCTCTGTAATCATCTAGAAAAGCGGGACTCTCCATAGACACAAAAGTAAACACAAATACCTCCCCAAACATCTAGGTCTCCTTCACAGACATTAAGAATAGCATAGATACAGTTCTCAAGTGCTACCTTCTATGATCACAACTCCTGTTTAGAACAAGCCCTTACCATGAGGCACTGGGACCTCTCACCCCTATCACACCTGATTCCAGTCAGATTCACTCAAGGAGCAGTTCTTTTTACAGTTGGGGTTGAATAAGCAAAGACCGGCTAACCAAACTCAGATTTGCCGTGATCAACAGCAGAATGACTTTCAATGGGAAAAGGTAAGAATTATATAACACTTGTATGCTAACAAAAGTAATGAAAATGGAAAGGACTTTATTTATAACAATTTTTTCCTATGATTAAAAGGACACTAAATAATAATTGCTTCCAAACGTTTGGTGCTATTAACACGTCCATGCTAATAACTCTAGATTCTAAAAGAAAATTTAGAGGGATTTAGGAAAGGATTAAGATAATAAAATTCATTGTTCTTTTTATATACAGATGGATTGAAAGATAAGAGTAAGCTGACAAACTGTAAAAAATATTCACCTTAAAGTGATTTCTATTATAAAAATTCATTACATTCCTTAGTTTCTTATTTTAGGGTTTAAAAGTAATATGATACAAAGATGAAAAGTTATTCTTCCATAATTTAAAGCAACATAACTACAAAATAGGGGCTCTTTTTCTATATCGTCTATTGGGCTTCATAATCAACATTATTTCATGCCACATTCCTGGAACTGAGCATTTCATCTGGCACATTACATGTGGGTAAATGTACCTTCCTTGGTCATAGTCAGGAAGAACACATTTTTAACCTAAGTGGAAACACAGTTTTCAGAAATGTGCATTAACTGATTTGTAACACAGGCACATACATCTGAATTTCTAATATAGTCAATATTAAGAAGTGCAGCAAGAATTGCAGAATATAAACTTTAAGTTCAGAAATAAATTTCTGTGTTAATGCACAGGAAATTAAAATTAAGTGCTAAAGAAGGTAAAAGATGTGCCTGTGTGTGTCTGCAAATAAATATCCAAGTTACATTTGGTAAAACTCTGAGAAGCACTGCATAGTTAATGTAATGCATGACCTATATTTTGACTTGTAGTTTTTGCATTTCCTGGAAAGCAGTCTGCTTTTTAAGGACCTGGAACTTAAAAAAGAATTACTGTTAGAAAGCCAGAAAGTAAAAGCATGCACATGCGTATATTACAGTTTTTAAAATTTGAAATTATTGGCATCTCTATAATAGGCCACAAGAATCCCAGAATCAGTATTAAAATAAATAAGCAAACCCACAATCAAAGAAAATTAATTTAAAAAACACATAACGCCAAGGAAAATATTCTACAAATTATCTTATTAAGAATCTAATCCTCAAATGATGTAATAACATAGAATATACATTCCTTCAAGTATTTAAAATGTTTTACTAACATAACATTATGTATTATAATTGAATACTTCATATATGTCCTGTGATTTTTATCACAGACTGTACACATATGCTATCCAAGTATAAAAAATTCAATATAACATCATATATACAAAGTATAACTTTACTTGACTAAAAGAAAATGGTAAATGTATTGTAGTATATATTTGTAATGTAATAGCAAATTAACATAATATAAATATAAAATAAAATATAGGTTCAAAAAAATCTGATCCTTACCATGGGTGATATACTCTGAGAACTGCAGCCACTTCTGCCTTGATATGGATGCATATAATTCTGGTACAACTGCATGCCATACTGAAAAATAAATAAACAAAAACATAATGCTACAACTTTTACTTTACTACACTGGTAATTCAATTAAAATATTCTTTCATTAATCATATGTTATCAGTATAAAAAATAATTTTGTGATTTTCCTTCAAACAGATAAGTAAAGCAACCAAAATTTTGACAGAAAATCTTTTAATGCCCTTCAACGATGCATTTAAAAAGATATGTTTTTTAATTTGTTTGTTTTACTGAGGCTCCCAAATTAAGGTCTTGCTCACCAGTATTACTTTATACTGGTATTACTTTATACTGAGACTTACATTTCTACTTACATACTTTGCAGCAAAATCATTTGGACTGGTACCTTGTCTCGTGAAAAGAAAGCTCACTTGGGAAAGGTGTCATGCCATACATTCCAAAGATTTAAAAAACCTCACATATGTCCTAAGCAACACTGTAAAATTCACTGTCATTCTGATGATTGATGAATTAATTTGTCCCCTTGGTAAAACTATAAATTGGGCCCTATCTAGAAAATTCTTGGCACTATATCATTCTTGGTTAAATATTCTTTTAACCAAGAATAATTTTCTCATAATAATTTTGGGCTTCACATTCAGAAAACCAAAGCAGTGAGGAGTCCAGCTGATTTCAGAGTTTCAAAATCCAATGTAGCAGATTAGAAATGTGGGGTCTTCGCTTTTAGGAGGCAGCATCTTACAGACTGAGCCAGCTGGCCATAATGGGAAAGTAGGTCTGAATTCTAATGGGATTATTAGTTTGAGAAAAATTAAGACTGCTAACTGCCATGAGCAAACTTGTCCTGAGGAATCCTCATCTGAATCTGGAAATTACTCCTTTAGATTTAAGCTATTTTTTTGGGGGGGAGCAATTATATTGGCAGCTTTTAAATTATTTATATTTATATATATTTATTTACATTTGGCTACACTCCACAATTCTTTCCATTTCATGAAGACATAATGAACTTTATGGTAGGTCTCAGCGGCCCTGTTCCATCTACTGCCTCCACCTTCGTGGTGCTGGCATTTGGCAGGGTGGTCACTGTGTTCTATCACCTCAAGGCCCCAGTAGCACCTGAGCCAGCAGGTGGCTGGGTCTCAAATGGGCCTGACAGTGGAAGCAGATATGGAAGGTGAGGAGGATGACTTTGAAGAAGAATGTGCTGCTGTTGATTCCATGTTGGCCCTGATGAACTATCTTTACCACCTGGAGGAGAATGACCATCTTCATGCCTGCCTCCAGGGCTGCCAGAATCCAGCTGATAAGACTACAATTCAGTGGCAGGTCTACAAGGCCCCTAAAGGTGCCAGCCCTTAGGTTCTTCAAAACCCCAACCAGCCACAACACTGCTTCCTGGGGTCAGGCTCTAGCCTAGGCACCACCACCTAGCTCAAGGTTTCCCAGTGGGTTTGCCTGCCTATGCCACCCTTCTGGCACCTCCCTTTGGTCCACCTGGGCCAGCCCCTACTGACCTGCATCCCCTCTGGCACCAGTTATGGGTCTGTGACCCACATATCTGTCTACACAACTTATGAGCAACACTTACTCTGCCCAGTACTTGAGTGTCTACCTTAAATGGGCTTCCCTTCATGCACCCACACACGTGCACAGACACACACACTCACAGACATGCACGAGTGCACATACACACACAAAGAGTACTATATAGAAAATACTGAACAATACCATGAAATCAAATCTTACCCATAGGATAAATTCCATAGAAACAGTTCAACAGTGCTATTTCTCTACTAGTTCCTTGATACCAATTCTAGCAAAGTGGATATATTTGGTAATTAGGCAAACAAACAAACAAAAAAAATTGGGGGGAGGGAATTAAGAGAATCATTATTTCAAGATTTTGCTTCTAACATGAATACAAACCCACATTCATTTAAAATTCTCTGTGCTTACTTCTTTATCCAATTACTTCCCAACTTCTAAAAATTATTTTTTAATTCAAGGTTTGAATGACATTAATGGGACCTAATGAAATTCACTTTAAATCAACTCTAAGCCTACAACAACTTTAAAAAGAAGACAGAAGAGCTTAATTCCTAGTCAAGTTCATTATGAAGTATAGGTAATAACCTCAAACCAGCACTTTCACAAGGAACATGATGATTGGCCACCTTCTTCATTGAAAAACCTGCTACCTACTAATAAGATGGTTATCTTCCTAGATGTATTGTTCCTGACACCTGCAGGGTTAGGTAGGTACCTAGGTGCCATTGAAGACCTTTAGTAGGCATTTAACTCTTGTCAAGGGTAGTCATGGGCCAACTTTAACATTTCTCTGTCCTATGGAGGGGCAGATAAAAGAATGAAATACCACAACAGAGAAGCCATCAGAGTTCTAACTGAAGAAATACAAAGAGAGAATATGTAACTGGGATACTCTATGTAAGCAATCCACTTTTCTAAGTCTTCGATGTTCTACAATTCTATATGTAACTAGAATTTCTCCAAAGAGAGGCCTGATCTGTTAATATTCAAATGTAAGACAGACTGTGTCACTTTCGTGTCTGGTTTCTCATTGGCTATAGGTTAAAGGTACTCCTGGATTGTTCACCTCCTTTTCTGGCATCATCTGGAAAAGTTTTGTCATTGAAATAAACAGGGAACACTGATATGATACACAGAATAACGATCCCAGAAATATGTCCACATCCTAACCCTGGAACCTGTGAATATGTTAGGCTACATGGCAAAAGGAAACTGAGGTTTCTAGCCAAGTGACTGTGGGATGAGGATTATCCTGGCTTCTCCACGTGCACCCAATGCAATTACCGGGAGCTTAAAAGTGGAAGGGAAAGGCAGAAGGGACAGAGCTAGGGAGTTGGTAGCATGAGAAGGAATTGGTGTGATACTACTGTCTTTGAAAGTGGAGGAATAGCCACCAGCCAAGGTGTATGTGTGGCCTCACAAGGCTAGAAAGGACAAGGGAAGTGTTTCTCCCCTGAAGACTCCAGAGGGCAGGCAGCCCTGCCAAGCCTTGACTGTGACCTAGTAAGACTCATTCTGGACTTGAACTAAAAGAGTACAGGATAGTTGGGAGGAGTGTCACATGCCTACAATCCCAGTAACTCGGGAGGCTGAGACAGGAGGATCACAAGTTTGAGGTGAGGCCAGCCTGAGCAACAGGGGTATAGCTTAGTGGTAGATTGCCGAGTTAATTCCCCAATACTGTCAAAAAGAAAAAAGAAAAAGAAAAAAAGAATATAGGATAATAAGTTTGTGTTATTTTAAGTCTCTAAATTGGGGGTAATTTACTATACCAGCTATAGAAATCTAACACAATGAAGCATCTTTGAACTGGAAATCTGACTTGAAAGGGTCTATAAGAATAATCAGATGAGAGGAAAAAGCAAGAAGGGAACAATCTTCCAGAAACTAAGCATCGCCAAGATGGAAGAATTAAAGGAAATTTTTGGCATATTTCATTGATTCTTGCACGTGCATTTCAAAATACAACATTTGTCTCTTCAAAGATGGCACAGAGCCAGACATTGTGTGGAAAGTAACAGGTATCCATGACTCTGAGATGAAAATGATTCAGGAAAGCCAGACTTGGAACAGAAAGAAGTTTTACAGAGATCTTGACTAATTTATTTCATTTATCATTTCATATATACATATACATATATCAAAGTCTACATATATAGACATGTACATGTATATATAAGTAAGTCTGTGCATGCAAAAGTGAAATATGGCAAATTTCTATTTAAGTCTAAATAAGTCTATAATAACTATTTAAATAAAAGTAAAACAAATGGCAAAAGTGATGTGAAAATCACCTGTCGTAATTATATTGGCATCATTTTTTTTATTTTTTGTAATATCACAAAGTGTATCCTTGTAAATTCAATGGCACCTGAGATTCTCTGAGATACTGCTTAATGGGTACATTTTGTGATGATGAAAATGTTTTTGAATTATATGGAAGTGATGGTTGCACACTTTGAATGCACTAAATGTCAATGAATTGTTCACATTAAAAATAGTTTGATTAATTTTTAATATCAGAATTTTACCTCAACTTAAAAAATTTTTCAAAATAAAAATTTCCTCCAAAGCTAGTCTGATTACTAATCTGATTATGATTGTTCTATCCTTCTTTACCCTGATCTCTCTCTTACCCAGGATGCTAGTAATGATTTGAAGAGCTACCAAGTGGCAAATATGGAAATGGCAGCAGAAAAACTTCTAGTTCCAAAGTGGACCTAGAAAATACATAAGCTGAGAACTTGATTATGAAGTGAAGTGAACACTCTTCAGCCTAACGAAAGGACAGAACCCAGGGATTCTACAAGACTCCATTTCTCTGATGTTAACTTCTAAATATATCAAAAAGCTAGTTTTAGTACACACACTGTTAATAATCTAAATCTTTATGTGGTAATAAGTGAATCATATACATATGCTATGCATAGAATGTGAAATCTGTAAGTTAATAAATTATATTAGTGATCAGGCATGAATTATAAAGAATATCTGGGTAAATGCTGAAGCTTCTATTTTAAACAAAGGATTAAGAAAAATAGTAATTTGTATACTTTGTCAACTTTGGCAGTAAATGATATAAATAAAGTGAACAGACATACTCTTTGTATTTTACTTTTTCAAAAACAAAACAAAACAAAAAAATTCATGATTTTTACCCCAATTGTGATTATCAAAGTAGTGTCTTTATAACGAAATGGGTGATTACTTTTATAACTGTAAAGTTGTATAAATTTACTGGCATGTAAGTTTCAAAATAAATTGAATAAACATGTGCTTTCAATACATTCTGAAATAAATCAGTTCTATATCTCTTTTCTACATGTATCTACCTTTAGAAGGTTCTTACTCATTTCCAAATGCTCATCAACAAATTATGCTTATGGAAGTTGTAATTTCCATTTAACACCCAAGTGGATGATTTAAAAATATGCTCATAGGAAAAATGTACAATTTTTTTGATGTTCTACTAGAAGTAAATTGTAATTCTTAAGCTAGAATGTAATTTATAAAACACTTAAATGGAACATAAAACAATTGCATGAAACATATCCAGGCAGACATGTTTTAAACACACTTCACACTGAATTGTAAGCAATGTTGTATAAACACAGACTAAGTTGTATGTGAGAGACATCCATTCAGTTATACTGGCTATGGATATAATACTCTTGCAAAAATAAAAAAATAAAAATCAGAGAATTTCT